>NW_027316389.1:8012847-8072847 GCF_026437365.1 Eucyclogobius newberryi
AAATGTGAATATAAGAATATGGGTTACTGATAATGTGTTCCGGCATACTCTGTATCGTGGAGTCTTTGCGTCAGGACATGGATTGAGGGTCAGGTCACCTCTGAATGAGAGAGCTCGAATCTTTGCACCCGTGATGGTCGTTTTATCTCTTTTGGAGCTGATTTGATTATGATGATGATGTGCGTACGTGTCAGTTTATGTCACTGCCTTTAAAAGCATGTGTGTTGTCATTGTTCTGGAGGGTAGGGACAGAATTCTTTGACAAGGAAAGTGATTATTTGCTGTGCACGAGTAAATAAAGATCCACCTTTTGAGAAAAACTGTTCTATTTCATCTTTTCCTGGTGATTGTTTGCAGAAATTCCATAACAGTACTTCTACCTATTTTAGGAGAAATACGGACTTTACAACTCATTATTTCCATTGTTTGCTCGTTTCATGAGCTTTCACCTGGAGACAAAGGTGGAAGCAAAATCGTATTCACTTGATCTCAAAATCACATTCACAAATAACACTATGACTTCTCTGGTTGCTGGTTTATTCAAAAATGGTTGTATTGATTTGCATGATGGTTTGTTGTATGTTTTGCACCCGATTCCACTCCTGACATGAACTTTATTGTAATCTGCGTTAGATTGAGATCAGATTTAGAAGCGTGTTCTATAACTTCAATAGACTCTTTTGGGGAATGTGATAGTGCAGCTGGATTTTTGGAGCTCTCTTGTTGCAGACACCAAATATCTGTAAGAAGCTGTGTGATCAATAGTTATAACAATACAATACCCAACGATTTCTACGCCAAACAAGCTAGCAGAGGTTATGGAAAAGCAGTTGAATGGAAAATGAAGTCTATTATCGGCGTATTGTGAAGTACCTTGACATTTACAAAGCTTCAGTCGCACATTAGAGCGAGTCAGACAGACTTTACGCCCGTTTGGTCTAGACACACAAAGTCTTGTCGAAACGGGGGTAACGATAAGGGAGGACGTACCTGAGCGGGCTGAAACGAAGGTTTGTATTACACAATAGAGAGCGATGACAGGAGGAGCGTGTTGTAGATGGTCCCTTTGACTATGTAGCTGAATAAATACATCTTTACTTGGTGTCAGCGTAAGAGTGAAGACACAAGCAAGAAGAGTCAGCGCGGTTTCTTTGTAAAATGTTGTCGAAAAAGTGGTAGGTTTGTGACATTTTCGACAACATTGGCTTTTAGGAGCTTTTGACCATGTTATAAGTGTTTTCCCTTCGCTTAAACGGCTCAACGTTGTATTTAGAGTGATTCCGGACCCCGTTTCGCCGACGCCCAGATTCCCCACCGATACACGGCCACCGCTCTTTACTTTGTTCTGCCATTTTATTTTCTCAAACTGTCATTTATATACGTAAGATTTGGCAGTGTTAGATTGTGAATTTGCAACAACAAAAAATCCACTGCTCGCTCTTCGTGCTGAACTGTAAAGGTTTTTGCAGCACCGCAGTTTTCAGCCTTGGGGTTTGTTTCGTTTTCTTCGTTGTTTTAGATCGATATTGCAATTTAAACAGTCCAAAATGTAACATAATGATCAATGGACACCGTATATTAGAACTAGTAAATAGCAGAATTAGTCTTCTTTAAATTTAACGGTCAACAACGCTACGATTCCCTGGACCTGAAAACGCCTTTTTAGTCCGTGTAGAACCTATTTTCTCTCGCTGTCGTCAACCCTTTGTGAACCGATACTACCAGAAGAAGGATTACGCTTGGTATGGTCCGTATACATCGGATATTTTTCCACATATGAAAATGGTCTGGGTGGCATTTGAAAAATATTGGATACAGGTCACATACGGGCGAAAGAAAAATCCGATTCGACCTGCGGTGTGAACGTTTTTCATGAATTCATTCGTCCATTACCGTAACTGTGAGCCAGATACGTTTCTATAAAAGAAATACAATGTGTACGTTAAAGCCACTTCTCATACTTTGCTTTTTTATGGACCGTAACGCTTTGGCTCGTACGGGAACAATAGCCCCGCCAAACATGGAACAAACAGCGCTTTCCTCCACTGAGCCGGGACACCGGGGAGACACTCTCAGCCCGGGTGAAGACACCTCCGGGAGCTCCGCGCGCACTGGAAATGCTTGGTTACCGTGGACGACCGTCGGAGGCTGCGCAGGCTTGATAACGAAAATCGCCTCGGGGTCGGAGCGGCTGGGATTCAAAACGCCAACGAGGGACGACGCTGCCATTCTCCGCCATTAATCCGCTCGGTGTATTGTTTCTTTTCTTAAATGTTGTGTCTATTTCTTGTTTCTTGACCAACTATGGGCCTTAGGCGAAACATACTGTAAAATGAGTTACAGAAATGACCCCTATACATCATTTATGTTTTAATTTATTCATGGGATTCAAATCGAAAGCATGTACAATGGGGTCTTTCATGTGGCACCGTGAGTCTCAGTGGGACTGGAAAAGGTTAAACGTGCACTGTAACTTGCCCGGTAGAGTCACGTGCTTGTCTCCGTGGAGATATTACTGCTATGCCCGGAATGTTCCGCAGTATGGCATTAAAGGACACGCACAATAATGAATGAATAGTGTTTTTTATTGACTGAAAACGATGTACGATGTCTTGAAAGCAGACTTTACTTTATATCAGCGAGGAGTTCATCAGCGTTTGGTGTTGGCACTCCATCTACTGGCGGCAGAGGGAATTACAATGGGGAAATAAACAAAAGCAAGCTCGGCCCCGTGACTTACTGTAAGCACGTAGTTGTGATGAGCGTACACAATTTGACGGCCATGGTTTATGGACTTAAAAACGATGCAACAAATTGGAGAAAAAGTGTTTTTCTGAGAATCAGGGCTAAACGATCAACAGGACTAATGAAACAAGCGTGAATGTTGCGAAATAAAACTCCAGTATGTTTACAGCAACAGAACAGGATTACAAAAAGCTCAAATCTGAAGAAAAGTATTTTTTTCTTTAAATGACCTGTGTTTCTGTAAAACTTTAGAATTCCTACACTTTTAAGAGCTTTAATAGAGCACAAACAAAGACTTCAATTCAAATCAACGCATTTATATGTAATGATTCAGGCTTAGTAACTACTTAATCATCACCCTAACCTCTGACTAAGTGGTAAAAAATGAAATTACTGACGTTTTTATTCCTGAAAAACACCACGACAAATGCGCACACTTTAAATAAGCTGTGAATCTTTTGCTTTACGTAAAGAGAAGAAGAGGAAAGACGCCACTCAAATGTCATCGGCGTTCAGCTCGTACACTGAACCTGCAGTCTTCACGCTCAAGGCCGCGGGCGGAGGGTAGGAGCCGCCTTTGTGCTCGCCATTGTTTAACTGGTGTACGTCTGAATGCCCCGCCCTTGCCCTCTGACCTCACACACTTCCTGTCCCCCATCGCTGTTGTCTCTCGTCGCCTGTTCGTCTCCAGTGTCGAAAATCCAGTCGTGTCCGTAGTAATCGGTATTTCCAAAGATGTAGGATGCTGTGGTGCCACTACGAGCTCACACGTATTGCGAGGGATGTTCATAGTTGTTCCGTATCCGGGCCGCGCGATGCCAGTCTGAGCTCTTGTTACCGTCAACCGTCCTCGAGGTGCAACAACTTCGAACGGGACAGACTTGGGATTTATTTGGACGCAAGATGAACTGTACTGAAACTGAAGTATAACATATATTAACCTCTATATAAATTCGATCATGTGGGAACTTTGATTTGGCCGACGGATTGAGTTCTTCTCTCGGTTTTGGGGGGTTGAAGGCGAAACGTATAATGCAATCAGATGTACCGCTCCCTGGATATGCAGAAACGCGTCTTAATTGATTAATCTCCCCGTCATAAAAAGCCCTTGTGGGTCCCGTAATGATTTTTATTGACAGAAAACATTCCTCTACGATTTCGCTTCAAATGAAAAACGGCCTGCAATTTTTATCCATTTATGTGAATTGTGAAGCAGCCTAACACGGTTAATGCTATTATCGCAGTGGGTCGCCCGTTTGCCCAGCAGGCCTCTCTCATGCGGGGCGTGTGCGATTTACTGCCCAGGACGCAGAGGATCCGATAGCACAGGGCTAATGTGAAGTAATGGAATTATAATGCAAATAACAAAAAGAGGGCCGAAGCGCGCAGCGGGGGCCGTATTTCTGTCACATCTGATACCACGGGGGTCATTTACATACGATCACAGAGAATCTCCAAATGGTTAGGGATGGGCCCCTGACACTTCCTGATTGAGCTGCCGACTGTACATTAGAGCTGTACTATAAACGTAACAACATGTACCATGTTTTCCAGAGTATAAGTCTAACCTGCCAAAAAATGCATAATAGCGAAGAAAAAAACATAAGTATAAGCACTGTAGTATAAAGTATAAATCGCACTGGAGTATAAGTCAAGACCAAGAACAGACATTTCATCTTGAAATGCAATTTAAAATACCGTATTGTCCGTACTATAAGTTGTACCTTTTTTCATAGTTTTGACCTAGGTGCGACTTATACTAATATTTATACACATTTCATTTCGTTTTTTTCTTCTCTATTATGCATTTTTTGGTTGGTGCGACTTTAGAGAACATGGTGAATAGGTATACGTATGCTAACGCTAACACCTTCAGCTACATGACACACAGACAGAACTGTGGTAAGTGTCTGGTATGTTAACGTAACATATGAACAGTTATTCAGATAACTATAGCATAAAGAACATGCTAACAAGTTTACCAAAGCATCAGTTTTACCCCAAATCACTAAATCCATTGAATTCTTCTTCCTCTGTGTCACTTCTAAACAACTTCACAAACTCCAGAGGTAGAGGAAGTGCAGATTCTTCTTCTGCGTCGCTTAAAGCCTAGAGCGCCCTCTTGTGGTTGTCAGTGTAAAAATTACGAAAAATATCACATAAGTCTGGAGTTCAAGTCGCACCCCGGCCAAAACTGTGACTTATAATCTGGAAAATACGGTATGTAATATATCTGTAGATAACATGATCAACTTTTCTGTAAGTGAAATAAAATGTCTTTAAGCCAGGCTCTGATGTTGCTCACTTCCTTTTCCAAAACCACCTTGATTGTTGATGTTTTTCACTTTTTAAGGGTCTGTAAGAGAGACTCTGCAGGGGACAGTATCTCTTAAAGACACTGTACTTGATGTTTCGAAATCTGCCAGCACCGATGCGTTGTAAAAGCATCTATTCGGGTGAAATGAGACCACAGCGCTTTCTCTGCATCTAAATGTAAAGTGTTTCACTCTACTGGAAGCGGGCGTGTTTATTAGCTTTACCCGGGACGGAAAAACACACTCTGGGCTCAGAGACTCATAAAAAGTGCTCATAAACTCATCGCGGTGAATATTTAGGGTGCCGGGGTGCTGTATAGAGTTTAAAAGTTCAGTTTTTCACGTTTCGAAACAGTAAAAAGCAGGTAGAGTGGCATTAAAGTGAAAGAGGCAGTATAACATTCAACTTCTCTAGCTTGCATTTACTCATTAAAGGAACCGTAGCCTCAAAAAAAGTAAGTACAATCACAACTGAACCGGTGATGCCAAGAACTTAACCTGCAGATAGAGACAAGGTTGGTGATTGGCTGCAGGTCCTGGCGACCCAAAATGAGAGACTGGCGTGAGGCTCATTCTGCTTTTAAATTGGAGAATGGCCTTGAGAACCAAAACACAGAATTAAATGTCCGGTGTTTTTGTAACTACGAATAAATCAGCATTCAAATTGTTATAGGCAAAGGAAAATTTGATTTGAGCATGTTTATCTTGTATCTGGGGAGACGTTTATGACACTTGGAATTGTCTTACATGTTGAAAATGTACAAATTTTACAGATTTTCTAAAAACATTATTTGTTTATTTTTTAGGGCCATTATTTTATTCTTTCAATTATATTTTTCGTTAATTTGCTGGATGTCTGCTGCTTTTATTCTGTGTCTGCTCTCTCTGACCGTGTTATTCTTTTTCTGTTTTTTTTTTTGTATCTTCTTTACCAAATTTTTTTTTTTAAAAAAATACATTGTCTTACATGTTAAAAATGAACAAATTTGACCAACTTTTAAATTTGTTTAGGGTTCTCTAGGCCATGATTTTATTTTTTCAATAATACTTTTCGTTAATTTGATGGATGTCTGCTGCTTTTATTTTTTGTCTGCTCTCTCTGACCGTGTTTTTCTTTTTCCGTTTGTTTTTAAATATGTTCTTTAACTAAACAAATAAAAACATTTAAATAAAAAATAAATAGATTGTCTTACGTATTGAAAATGAACAAATTTGACCAACTTTTTGATTTTTTTTTCTTTTTTTAGGGTTCTCTAGGCCATGATTTTCTTTTTTCCAATAGTATTTTTCTTTCATTTGCTGGATGTCTGCTGCTTTTATTTTTTGTCTGCTCTCTCTCACCGTGTTTTTCTTTTTCGGTTTGTTTTTTATATGTTCTTTAACAAAAAAAAAAAACATTTAAATTAAAAAAATATATAAATTAACAGGTGCATTTAGTGCCAAAAAAAAAGAAATCTTACCGTGTGAAGGGTCGCCTCTTTGCAGATCTGAACTGCGCAATAACATTTCCATGGAGACCAACACATCGTGCACCTTTATTGCTTTACGTCACGGTTAATAAAGTATTTCACGTTTTCATTAATTTAACCCCTGAAACAGCCGGCAAACCGCTCAGAAGTCCATGGCAGAATCTGCAGAATCAGATTGCAGATTCGTTTGACTTTTCTTTACGGTTTATATCTCTCTAATTACCGCGCCCATCCACATGAAACCGAAACTGGCACGACGTTCGACACAATCACCTTCGGCACAAAGAAAAAAAAGTGAAATAATTCTCGCACGACCGGCTTCGGAAAGTCGTTCGAACACAAAGACGTCAATGGATTTTAAGCCATTTTAATGAATGTGGAGCCGATCCCGAACGAACATCGACAACAATAACATTCTCATAATTTTGGATATTTCTTTGTGTGTTTAAATCTCACCGGGCCTCCATCTGATATTACTGCGACTTTCTTTTGACAAATTCCAGCTCGTAACCTGCGATACGCTTGAGCCGTTCTTTGGCCACACAAAGTGATAGATGTGCAGGAGCCAGCGCAGCAGCTGTGGTCGCCCCGCTGAAGGGGGCACGCGAAGGGAGGCTCGAGGGGGGCCGCAGATGTCCCGTGAGGCCGGCGGGTCCGAGCGACGGCACGAGAGGAACGGTCGAACTCGTCGTGATGTCAGGAGCAGTGATCGAGGACGGTTTGCGTGGCAGGGAAACCGATCAGAATGAGTCGATAAAGCAATAATCGGAGCATATGTGACTCGCCACGAGAATTGTCGGACCATGTCGGCCTCGGTGAAACTGAGAAAAACAGCATTTTACTTTTTTTCCCCCAAATTTGTGATTTTCGTTTTTTTGCAGAATGTGCAGGTTGAAGTTATGAATAACCCCCTGTGTGCTTCAGATAACACTATTGGTTGTCTTAAACGTATACATTAAGCTGTTAAAAATGTGGAGTTTTCGGGTCTTTTTCCTGCTCTCCTGGGGGGCGTCACCTTTTTCTAGCCAACGTGTTGTTTACATTTTCCACCAATCAGCTGTGATCCGCATGGCTACAGCTGCGTGCTCTGTGTTTTTCTCTCATTACTCCAGACCGTCTGCAGAGCACAGTCTTCAGAGCTTACATTTCCTGGACTACATTGCAACGGAACTGTTTACTCAGGTACACTTTTACTTTACTACTAAATTATTGCTTTAACGCTGTGTTTTAAGGCGGTCTCGTGATCACTTTAGAATCTTACTTGTCTGCTCCGGTGGAGCTAATGCTAAGCTAACATGTTGCTTCAGTGCACTCTGCAATACGGGCTTAATGTGACTACTTGCTGTTATCACCATGTTATTGGGTTATTTTTCGGCGTGGGTTGGCCCGCGGGTTGTGTGGGTCGTGCTTTGTGTCTATTTTATGCTGCTAAACCGGCTGTTACCCCCACAGCCCGGAGCTAAACGCAGCTATTCGGAGCTAAGTTGTAAGCTAAACTTTGCTATGTTATCGGGTTATTTTTCGGCGTTTTGTCTGTACAAATTATATACTTATGTAGTATTTCTTGACCCGTGGGTCGTGCTTTGTGTCTGTTTTATGCTGCTAAACCGGCTGTTAGCGCCACAGCCCGGAGCTAAACGCAGTTATTCGGAGCTAAGTTGTAAGCTAAACTTTGCTATGTTATCGGGTTATTTTTCGGCGTGGGTTGGCCCGTGGGTTGTGTGGGTCGTGCTTTGTGTGTGTTTTATGGTGCTAAACCGGTTATTAGCGCCACAGCCTGGAGCTAAACGCAGCTATTCGGAGCTAAGTTGTAAGCTAAACTTTGCTATGTTATCGGGTTATTTTTCTGTGCACGGTGTTGGACGAGACAACAGGACGGCTGAACCAGGTAAGCTTTGCGACTAAAACACCTGCTTTTAATCACTTTAATGTACGCCGGTTTTAAACTTGAGTGTATGTTTATGTTTTGGTGTGCTGTTCTGCAAGTGTTTTGCTTTTACGAGCAGTGTTATCTCAAGTGAGCTAGCTAGCATCGCTAGCCGAGGGCAGATGTCCCAATATCTCCGCGTTTTGCATCTTAAATACACCGTTAACGTCACAATGTGAACTGTTATCTGTGAAGCGTGTTTTTCCCATATTACTGTTAACCCTAATCCTTTTATCCCCCTTTTCAGAATTGGCAAAGACACCCTGACTGACATGACCTGTCTCTACGTGAAGTCTGCTAAGGAGCTTGGTAAGTGTAAAACATTATTTTGGTGATTTTCGTGTTTTAATGATTAGAGTATAATTAACCATAAGCAACATCTGTTTTTCAGGTGAGCCTGCAGTTTGTACATCAAGCTTCAGATCACTGTGGAAACAGCTTCTCCCACACATCAGAAGCTGCAGGCCACGCACAGATCTCTACAACAGAATCTAATGTGCTGTCTTTGGACCCTCACCGCCAGCAAGCAAAGACATCAGGATGCATTACAGCTTTGACTTTGCACAGCAGATACTAATAATAGTGCAAATGCAGAATAGCAATTATAGAGACATATACGTCTTAATCAAATGTCATATGTATTAATCTAATCTCCTTTTCTCTCTCTGTCTACTACCCTCTGCAGACGGGGCCAAGCTTCACTACACAATGGACATCCACTTCCTCATTGCTGGCCACACCAAATTCTCCCCTGATTGCGGCTTTGAACTTATACACTAATGTGTAAACATTAGCCTGGCAAAACTTCAGTGCTGCTCTCTGCTTAAGATATGTTTCTTCTGTTCTCATTTTTTTACAGTGTCGCCCTTGTCATCAGGTAGTGGAAAACAGCTCTCCTGAGTCTCACCTCAATATCCCACTTCTTCAGACGGCTTCCAAAGATCAAGAGTTATCAGCACTTCAGGTATTTATATTGAAACTCTCACATTGTGTTAAAAAAAAAAAATTGTTAATGAGTGTTTTATGTGAAATAGTTAGCCATTTCTTAAATGTCCTGTTATTTGTTTACAGCTTTGATGCCAAGAGCCGAGAGTCAGCACAGAAGAGTGCACAGACGAAGAAGAGGATGAGGATGTGATCTCTGATGTAATTAGACTCTGGTGGTGTACAAATCATATCTATTATCTCATATCTCATATATTCAAAGCCATGGACCCGTTGCAGTTTGTATACCTGGCCCTGGCATCTGTTTATAAGAGTTCTTCTATTAAGAGTGTTTTTTAAACTTCCTATAAGTTACTGTCCTTTCCCCCTGTATCTACTGCGTTGTAACATTAAAGGCTATTTTATCTTATCTTATCTTTTTGTTGTTTGTGTTGAATCACCATTGTTGGTGAATCACCTGTGAATTATGTTTATCGACAAATGCAATGAACCCTATTCTCATTCTGATTCTTTGATTCTATTCAGGGCCTTTTGTAATCCAAGTATTTCCATTTTAATATAGTAACTTCTAATTCTGATTCAAGTCCAGTTACCATCAATAACAACACTCCTCTTGAGTCTTGAGTGACAGCTGTAGGGGGAGGTGGTGTCAGTGTGACAGGGGGGAGGGCTTATCTCAATGAGATGCAAATGAGCCCCGCCCCCCCTGTGACTCTGGGCTCACTCCGGTGAGAAACTTTGGAAGCCGTTTTCTCAGTGAATGGGTTTGAGAGTTGTATACATTCAAATGACCACAACTTACTCAAATATTATCAGATCTACATGAGTGAGACATCATTGGAAAGCTTTGAATTCACACTTTCAGAATCTGTGAATAACTCAAAATGTCTCCGGGTAGACATGTAACTGGGTTTCAAACGGCCGGTCACATATTGTTGGTGTGAGTTTATGAATGGATGAAATCTGATCATCGATAACACCTGGTTTTAAAGTCAGTAGGAGAGACATTTGTAACACATATTAAATTATTTCAAGTTTTAATATTTCTCGCTGAGTATTTTTAGTTTTCGTTTAAAATGTGTTACAAAAAAGACACTCTAAAAAAACGTTTCATTTTTTTCAATGCCTTTTTTCTTTGGTCCTGTCTTTTTTGTCTTTGTGTTTCAAGCTCTTTCAAGCTTTAACATTTGTCGGCTTAATTTTTCTGTTTTTTTAATGTTTATTTATATTTAGTTTTAGTTTCAAAATGAAGAAACACAAAAACAGAAAAAAACAAACACAGGATCAGAAGGAAAAAAGGAACAAAAATAAATACAAATAAACACATTTTAAACTAACTCTTTCAATCTTTAAATATTTTGTCTTTAATTTTTCTGTTTTATATTGTATTTATTACAAAAACAGAAAAAAAGACAGAACCAGAGTGAAAAAAGGCATAACAAATAAATAGGTCTTTTAAACTAACTCTTTCAATCCTTTACATTTTTCATTTTTCAAAATAAAGAAACACAAAAACAGACCCAAAAAAAACTTTTTTTAAATAAAAAGGGTAAGTAAACTTTTTTTTAGAGTTACTGTTTTAGAGTTAGTTTAAACTATCTCTTTCAATCTTTAAAATGTTTCTGTTTTATTTTTGTTCTGTTTTTTTTATATTGTATTTACTTTAATGTTTAATTTAAAAATAAAGAAACACAAAAACAGAAGAAAAAAAAAGACTGGACCAGAGGGAAAAGGCATCAAAAAAATAAAGAGTCACATAACGTCCAAGGTAGATATCCCATTCTCTCTCTTTAATTTTTCACATTCATTTTTGCCATTTCTGCATCATTTTCCATGACAAACACGTCAATGAACAATCAGAAATAAATCCGATCACTCTCATCAGATGTAACTAATGACATTTCGATAATCTGACAACAGGAGAAATCCGATCATGATGTGATTTTTGGTGGTAAACAGCCAGAGAGACGAGTGGCACAAAGAGACTCAGGTTCCATTTGTTTGTCTTTTCTTTTCCCCCCAAAATCATCCAGCCCTAAAAGATTGTCATTATCGATAAAAAAAAAAATCTATGTCATTTCTTTGTCTGTTCATCACATGTATTTGTTCCTTTTATCACTTATACTTGCACAATGTGGTTTTATTTTCTCATTAAATTGTGTAAAGCAGGATTTCCCATTCACGATTACTATTGGTTTAATATCTTTAGAGGCAGTGAGGAACCGTCAGTCCAGGTTTTCCCGCTGAGTATTGAAGTATTTTAGGAGCTGTCGATAAGATGCCTTCAGGTCCAATGTCTCGTTTGTTAAGGTTGGACAGACTGTCAATTGATCCACGGCCCCAGGTTGTGTTTTTCTAAAATGACACATGACATAATAATAGTACAGGTCCCTCGAGCGTCTTGTTTTAGAGCCGTGAGACTAAACCACGTGCTGCTGTAAAGGATCATTAGTGTGTGAATAGAACCACAATGTGACCACCACAAACGACTAACTCATGATTATAATGCATTTGATTCATATAGTGCAGGGGTTTTCAAGCTGTGGAGCATGGACTCTTCTGCAGTTCACATGTTAGCTTCTTTGGGTTATTCTTGTTTAGAGCAATAACATGTGTGTGGTCCTAATAATTATAATAATGGACTCAGACTTGAACTTTAATAGCCACGTCAAATCAATAACATCAGCAGGTTTTTACCATCTAAAAAACATTACCAAAATCAAACATATAATGTCAAAACCAGATTTAGAGAGACTTATTCACGCGTTTGTCTCCAGTAGATTAGACTGTAATGGCCTGCTCACTGGCCTCTCCAAACGAGTTGTAAAACAGCTGCAGTACATCCAGAACACTGCTGCTTGCGTCCTGACTAGAACCAGGAAGTATGATCACATTAGTCCTGACTAGAACCAGGAAGTACCATCACATTAGTCCTGACCAGAACCAGGAAGTACCATCACATTAGTCCTGACCAGAATCAGGAAGTACCATCACATTAGTCCTGACCAGAACCAGGAAGTACCATCACATTAGTCCTGACCAGAACCAGGAAGTACCATCACATTAGTCCTGACCAGAACCAGGAAGTACCATCACATTAGTCCTGTTCTCAGGTCTCTGCACTGCCCCCTGTGGCTCAGAGAAGAGACTTTAAAGCAGCTCTGGTCCTGACTAGAAGCAGGATTGGTTGTACTGGTTGTACTCTTAGTGTGAAAAGTTATACAAATATAGTTATTTTTGTGTACTCCAAATGTGTTGCACTGCTGTTACTTTCAGTTGCTTTTTTGTTGTTTTGTTATTGTGAGTGGCCTGCTGGAGTCGTTCGCTTGTTTCCATGGATAAAGGTCATTTTAATGCAATAGTTTTCTCCATGGAGATAAACATGTGGCGAACCCTCTACCAGAAAAGTCAGTTCACCTTTAATTTGTCATAGGTTTTAATCAGAAAAAGGCTTTATTGTCACACACAACCTTCATTGTGTTATTTGTTTATTTAATATACACATATATAATTCCCATCCATTGTTCTGCAGTCGCTCTTGCTCAATAACAGTGTGCACTACCGCCCCCTTGTGGCACCTGGCATTCCAGTGGTCTCCCATCCAAGTACTAGCCACGCCCATCCTCAATTAGCCTCTTAGATCTGAGGAGATCTGGCTTTGGCAAGTGGGTCTGGCCACACTTTTGCCTGAACAGAATGAAATGATGTTCCTTTATCATGAGTGAATTAGCCGGCCTGCTCGGCTCCTGCTGCTCATTAAAAGGCGCGGCGTCTGTTGGATTTCACTGCTGCAGGTCTCCAAAGTCCAGACTGACTTCATTACATTAGAAATGACCCTCAGGTTTCAGGGGCCGGTCTCTGGAGCTGCAGAGGCTGAAGAACGCATCACACGTCCGCATGCATGCGCTCACGGACACGCCAAGACACACACACGCACGGACACGCCAAGACACACACGCCAAGACACACACACAGACACACACGTCCACACGCATGCGCTCACGGACACGCCAAGATACGCACAGACACACACGCCTAGACACACACGCACGGACATGCCAAGACACACACACAGACACACACGCATGCGCACACACACGCCAAGACACGCACAGACACACACGCCAAGACATGCACAGACACACATTCCAAGACACATACACGCACGGACACGCCAAGACACACACGGACACGCCAAGACACACACACAAAGACACACACAGACACGCCAAGACACACACGCAAAGACACACACAGACACGCCAAGACACACACACAAAGACACACACGGACACACAGAGAGACACACACACAGAGACACACACACAGAGACACAGGCAGATTAAGGATGTGCATAAACCTGTGGCAGGCTCCTGGGTCACGCAAAACTGGGCTTAAACCAAGCAGACCCCGCCTCTCTCTCCCTCCATCTCTCTCTCTCCCTCCATCTCTCTCTCTCCCTCTATCTCTACTCTCTCTCTCCCTCGCTCTATTCTCCCTCCCTCTCACTCTCTCTACTCTCTCTCTCCCTCTCTCTACTCTCCCTCTCGCTCTCACTCTCTCTCTCTCTCTCTCTCTCTCTCTAAAGGCGTGAAGGTGTGAATATGCTGCAGATTAGGAGTGAGTCACATTGCATAAATAATTAAGGGCCGAGTACAACTCAGACCGAGGGCACGTTCACACTTGATCCGATCTGAAGCCAACTCTGGTGCTTCCGGCTGAGTGTGCTTCACGTGTGGGGCCAGGAAACAAGCTCGCACAACCGGACGCACACCGGACGCACCCAATCAGAGTCAATGGTCCTCAGTGCAGTGCAACTTTCAGTTCGGCGACTTTCCTCGACCTGAGCGTACGGACAAACTAAAGATTTGTGTGGGAAATGGCATAAAAACACAAATATAGCACCCAACAAGAGCCGGTGACAGGTAATCAGACAGTGAATTTAACTGAATGAGAAATGCCACGTTACCTGTTTACGTTTCTTGCCACTTGAACGGGCCGGCGCCAGCACTGGACGGGTTGCGTGTGGAGTCACAAACGTTCGTCGAGTTCAGGCTCGTCCCAGCAGAGGAGACGCTGTGCCCTTTTCTCCCTCTAAACTCCCCGTACCCTCTCCACCGAGCAGCTGCATCACCTCCTCGTTCATTTGATCATATCCAGCGTCTCCGCCCTCCGAACGCTCCCGACACCTGGAAGCCCGCCAAGACGAGCTGTCGAACTCACAACTGTACGACTGCGGTTCAGAGACGAGGGAAAGGGACCGCTGTGGCCAAACCTCGAGAATCCCCCGTGATCTCGGAAGCTGGATCGGGCCTGGTTACTCGGGCGCTGACGGCAGGTACTCGAGTATACTACCGCGTCCTTAGGGAAGACGCTTCTCCCACTTGGTCTGGTATGAACGTGTTGTTGTGCGTGAGCGTCAGCTGCGCCGCCGAGAAGTGGATGAATAATGCAGTGTAAAGTGTCTTGAAAGAGGCAGTATAAATTAGGGATGAGAGTATCAATATGTCGATACAACGTGAGTATCGATACTGTTATGCACGCAAATAATCTATACTGTACTAATTAACATTGTGTACATTTTAAAGCTTGGCATCAATTTTAGTTAATTGTTTTGTGTCAAACTCATTGGACTGGACACCTGCAAAGCAAGAGCGCTGGCATTGTGGGTAATCTTTAACAAGTTCTTTGGTCTGGAGAATCTCGTGCCTTTTAATGGATTCAGAGTTGGAAGAGTGTGAAAAAATAGACCTAAAAGTACTGTGGCGTCGTCAAATTCTCACTACTAATGCTTATTTTAATACTGTATTTCGATTATCATTCACTTTATTGAAATGGTTTGGACAGCAGGATGTAGAGGACAAAAGAAGCACGACAGATACTCGATAAAAATATCTTCTACGGCCGCTATAGGAAAACGGTAGCGGTGGAAAGAAGCGAGAGGAGTGGCGTGGACGGCGGATAGTTCTGCTGCTGCGGTGGAGAGCCAAGATGGAGCGTAATGAGACACTTTATTTTGAAACCGTTTTAGTCCGTGGAAGGAACACAGTAAAACATCTCAAGCTAGCGGGAGACGAAAGGCAAACAGTTTAAACTCGTCTCTCGGCCGGTGTTGTAGCTATATCTTCCCGTTTGTAAAAGATTGAAAAATGAATGGAAATGGAATGAATAGCTGTGAAATGGACGAATGGCGTCCCCGGGTCACGGCTGAGCTCTTCTGCGTCGTCCTCGGCAGACCTACGACGCGCCAGAAAAGTTTGTCTTCAAAGTGTACGATTTCCCAGCGCTTGCCTTCCTTCTAATAAAGACTTTAAACGTGAGTGAAAGTGAGTGATTGAGTTCTCCAGTGTGAGGCGACGTGGTAATTGAGGTCAACTTCCAATTTAATTCACATCTTTGTAGAAGCGCTCTGTTTAAAATGAACCTGACAGGAAGCTTGTTCGGAGTGAATCCACAACGCAGCTTGCTGAGAAATATCAATCCATACACGCGCGCATCTGCAGTCATATCTCGACATTGGAAAACAAATACACAGCGTGCGAATCGCTGAGAGCGGCGAACAAGGGTCACTTCACGTGTTTCCTTTCGACGATCACATCGATTCCGGGCTAAAGTGCTCGCATATCAGAGGTAGCATCGATCTACACGTGGTAACACAGTGCAGCTTTCACTTATTGACGGGGGAACGATCCAACGCTGCTAGCGATGACGCGTGCTGATACATTATGTACCAGGTATCGTTTGGACACGTCACTCGAGGGCCGCGGCACCGGGAGCTCAAAGGTGCGTAGACCGTGAGAATGCAACCACTGGAGATGATTGAAGACATCAGAAGGTCGTATCTAGGGAAAACTACGGGTTTCCCTATATTTATTATCCATGTGGGAGTAAGATATTGTCTGTTCTTACGGCAAGTAGAGCACGATTGAATCATGGGTCCAAAGTGACGTCACACACTTGTCGCTTCCATCTAGAAGAGGAAAGCTGCATTGGCACGGTGGATAAATAAAGGATAAATCTTCTGTCACGGCCCCAAAAGACCCCGTGTGTCACCAGAAATGTGTTACTGTGGTCAGGAGGGACCAGTGGACTTACAAAAATCAGTCCAGACTGAGGCCGAACTGTCTGTTTCAGGTCGTTAGCAGCTAATGCTAATGCTAGTTTACATATTATTGTGTGGTAATGCAAATAGACATTAGCCTACTCGCAGACAGTTTTAACAAGGCTAATATCCAACTGTCCGGGTGTTATATTTTAGGATCAGATACAAAGTCCGTTCTCTTGAAAGCTTTGAGGGTGTGTCCGGTGCGGAGGGCGTGTCCGGTGCAGAGGGCGTGTCCGGTGATGCGGCGACGTCTTCAAAATGGCAACAAATAAGTGACGTGACTGAAACCCATGGATAAGATAAGATAAGATATTCCTTTATTGTCCCACATGGGGAAATTTCATTGGTGCAACGCAGGTAGATACAGAGGTAGATACAGAAGAACAGATCACTTATAGGAGGTCTGAAAAACACTTTCAGTAGAAGATCTCCTATAAATAAATAAAAACTCCCAATAGACAAATAAATAAATAAATACCATTGCATGTGATCCCGACAGTAATTGCACATGAATATGTGTCACGACAGCACATAGATTGCACATGAATTTCACAGTAATTGCACATAAATTGCACATGAATTTCACAGTAATTGCACATATGACAGAATTGCACATCAGTATTAGGTTAGGTCAGTATTGCGCCGGGATAACGTGACGATCTCCGGGTAAGACGACTGTTCTCCGCAGTTGCATGAGTTCCTCCTTTGTGGAAACGCGGTACGGCGCCGGCCGGGGGGCGGGGCCGGAGCCGGGGGGCGGGGCCGGAGCCGGGGGACTCAGAGCCAAGACACATCGCAACGACACGACGAAAACACTCAATCCAGCCGAATAAAGTCAAAACAAGTTAATTTAAAGCGATTCCAGTGCGTGTCCCGATCGTTCGTGAAGTTCCTCTTTCATATAAACGTGTATATAAACGTGTACCGACGACACGCCGTACTTTAGCGCGGCCGGACAGCGCGGGGAGGGGCTGGTGGGCTCGCTCGGAGCTAGCTCATGTCACAACGAACGCAACGAAAAACGCTCAAATCCAACCGAAAAAAGTCAAAAACAGTTGAATTAAAAAACTATTCCAGCGCGTGTCCCTATCGTACAGTAAAATAGAAAAAATATACTAACTATATTTACAAAATATAGGAGATAAAGCACAATAAGTGTGAGAAAGAAGAGAGAGCGTTTACACCGGGCTGCCAGCTGTACCAGCGCCTTATGACGTGGTACACGCGGTAATTGAATGTGATTTGCAAAAGAATAAGGATGTTTTAAAACGCTCATAGTTACAGGTATAAAAATAAGGCGATAAAACATAAAAGATCCTGATATAATTCAATTTAAAAGAGAGGAGAGCTGACATAATGGTACAGCTTTATGAAAAATACATCTTAAATAACTCCAATAAAGCATGAACAAAGACTTAATTCATAATAAATAAAGTTTATTAAGATCTTTTCAGGCTTAGTTACTACTTAATTAAGGGGTTAGGGTATTAAATGTATTTGTAATATTTGTGAGTGTTAACAATACTAATACTAATCTTATATTTACAATACTACGTAATGTAAATATAAGAATGTGCAAATTCTCCTGAAGAAAAAGATTAGGAACATATCGAGAATGAGAGCACCAAGTATTTAATTTTTTTTGGCAAAAAGAAGATATATTGCATATAGCCTCAGGGAAAGATGTATTATTGGTGGTTTATTTGCTGAGATTATTGTTGAGATCGTGTTTCCTGTGCAGTTCTGATCTCCAGATGTCCAGATGCTCTTTTGGCACGGCGTCTTCAGGGCCGGCCTCTGCACAAAGTGTTGGCAAAAGAACCTCAGACTCGCCTGCCCAGCACCAGTTATTCGCATTTGATTAGATTTACATTACGTACAGTTAATTTGTTACTTGAAAGATATTTTTTTTTATCTTCAGTGCTCAGGGGGACAAATGTGTGCTAAAGTTGCTGTATCTGATTTCTGTCAATGTAGAATCAAAGTTTTAGTTTTGGGATTTTACGCTGGTGCAGATATTGTAAAAACAGCTCTTTGAGGGTCAAAATGAGACCGCCGTGCACTCTCTGCATAAAGCGTTTCGGTGTCAGAGAAACCAGGAAGTATGCCGTTAGCATGCTAATTGACGTTAGCTTTCGTGAAGGGCAATGCCAATGATTTTTAGCTTTGAACCCATAACGAGTAATGCTATGGCCAGTAGCGTAACATCGATTCAATACAGATACCAAACTCCTAGAAACTAACGTTGTCTCTACTTCAATTTGAACTGATAAAGAATCAAAATAACTGTGTGGTCAGAAACCGTAACCTACTAACGGTGTATTAGAAATATAAATATACTATCTATCTTTACCCTGATGACAAAACTCTGCTTTAGTTTCTGAAAATTGTGAAAAGCGCTTAAAAACTAAAATACAGCGAGGACTAACTTTGGACTGCTGCAAACCATTTATATTAAACCAGGTCTGATTTTCTTTTTTGGGGCGTTTTTAACACAGTCAAAATCTGCTGCAGCGCCTTTGGAAAATCCCCTCTACCAAATAATGTTTCGATCTCTCGTGCAGCGTCCAGTTCACCCCTCTGAGTTGCACGTCGTCTCCATCTTCCCATCGACCCGCGCACTCTTCCCTTTCGGATCAGAAAAGCCTTGATGTCGCAGTTTGTTCCCCGTGGCAACTTTAAACTCCGCTCCGTGCCGCGGGAGCCCTCTTTGACGGACAGCCTCCCAGAACACATTAATGGCCGTCGATGCGAGCTTCGGAGTGACAACCAGGGGCGCCCCGCGAGGACGACGCCGCCGCCGCCGCCGCCCCCTCCCGCAGTTTCATGTTGAAACCAAAACTCGACACGGCACGGTTATTGATTAAATGTTCTCTTAAAAGGCCGGACGGACGGAGAAGGTCACCCCGAGGTTCTGCGCTGTTGGGGGAATGGAGATGCATTCGACTTGTCAGATCGGGGATGGGCTCGGCGCGGAGAGTGGGCCGGACGAGCGAGCGGCAATCTTGGTAAATGGAAGGTAGCCATGCTGAAACGCAGAGCCACCCCTGTGGACTGAGGTAAGTGTCAAAACAACACAGGGAAAGTTTTCAAAGAGACGTCGGAATTTTTGGAGGTCGCAAAGGGCTCGGGGCAGGAAATAGTACTTGCTTTAAGTCCTTTATGGGAAAGGATCAACACCCTTAACTTCTGTTTTCTTCAAGTATCATTCATTTTAGACTTTTCATGACTATCTAACAGCAGAGATAGGCAACAGCACGCGGGGAGGTCTTCAAAATGGCAGTGGCTACAAATAAGTCATGTGAAACCCAAGAATATACGAAGCTTAAACCCAAGATAATGTACGTGTCACGCTAACCACATCCTTCAATAAACAAGAAAATTATGAATGGAATGTTGGGATGCCACCCTCAAAGTTCATTCACATAGACCTTAAAGGGCCCCTATCATGCTAGAACAGTGCTATTGGTGCCTTGTATATGTGCCCAAAGTGATTTTTTGATTGATTCATGCAGTCTTTAGTTAGAGAACAGTCTCTATCCTTCCCCCCGGACGATCGGGGGCGGGGTGAGTTACGCAGCAGGCTTCTCTGTTTCAGCCCAACCTCCAGGAAGTACTCTGTACCTGTAACACGCATGAAACGGGGGGAAAATAACATAATACGAGATCTTTAAACATGACGGTAAGACTCTGAAATCTGCAAAGACAAAAGATAACATCCACAATACTGAAGCCAAAGTCAAAAACTGACTAAGGCACCGTGGTAACCCTGGAAATGGCTAAAAAAGGACATGAAGACGACACCTAGAGCAGTTTGGCGTCTGCCGCTTTCCCAAGAGCTTGTTTCGGTTTGCTGACTTGGACCAATTAGATCTAAGTCGGTAAGATATCGGGAAGTTGACATCTCTCGATCGACCGGAATGTCACAGCGACAACCTGGAGTGTTTTCCTGAGACGATCGTGAACCTGACCAAGCTCACCAACCAACTCGCTAGATTCAGCTTTGCCAAAAAAATGTTTGGCTCGCTCAAAAACGTTCTCCATCTGGGAACAAATTGCCGGAGTTTCCCAAAAGCTAACCGAGTCGGATCCGTCCGGCAATCAATTTAAAGAGTGTCCAAAAAAACTGCTGCATTTTCTTGGGTCAAATTATTCGTCTGCATTTGACATTTTCAGAACGGCTGTGCGAATTTGCTTGAAAAAAAACACTTTTAATTCTATTAGATTTATTCCCCGACTATCTACATACTGTATTTTCTGGACTATAAGTCGCACCAGCCAAAAAATGCATAAAAGAGAAGAAAAAAACATATATAAGTCGCACTGGACTATGAAATGCAGTTGAAAGTTTGAAAATAACAAATAATATCACATATAAGTCGCTCCGGAGTATAAGTATATATAAGTATAAGTGTAAATATATAAGTGTAAGTATAAGTCGCACCCCGGCCAAAACTTATAAAAAAAGGTACGACTTATAGTCCAGAAAATACGATAAAACTATAGAAAATGATCACACATCTAATTTGCTGTGGACTGTTAATAGAAAAGGCCTAAACAGAATATAAAAAAACAGTAAAAACAGAAAAGCACATGATGTTAGTACAGTTTTGTATTAAAATCCATCTCCATTTTAAGTGTGACTTTAAACTAACTAATCATAACAATCATGAAATAGATTAACACAGGTTTAGCAGCGCTCAGTGAATAAAATACAATATAATATAATCCTTAAAGCTCATTTGATGTGTTTTGTATGTTCTGTCATTAGTGCCGTCTAAAAGGTTAATGCGAGGACAATTTCTACAAACTGTTATTATATTAATGAGCAATTACATTTTCCTGAACAAGTGACTCACAATAGCGTGGCCAAACGCATTTAGAGGCAATTAGACATTTCCACTCCAACCATTAGGAGCGCCTCATTGAAACTCGTATTTATCGCAACAATTACTTAAACATCACTTAATGCGGCCTTTTTATTTGATAAGAAAAAACACAAATAAAGAACATAATCCTCATAATAAAAGTTTGCAACAACATATTTCCATGCAGTACTTTAAAAAAAAAAGTGTTACTGCCTTTCAACAGTCATTGTATGGATTATTTTTTCATTTAAAAAAATGATATTATTCACAATTCCAACAGCGCATGAACGGTTGAGGGTTAAATTCTGAGTTTTCCTTCTCCTGACGCACTCACGTTTGACAAACTCACATTTCTGGCCTAACACTGTGTCAAACATGTTCATTAAGACAACATTGTGACTCAAATTAAATGACTTGTGCTTAAAAAACACACACAATCCACCAGGAGACGCTTCAAGCACCCGACGACTATTGCATTTCTGTTTCCACGCGTTTGTGCTGTTGTGTGAAAGTGGCACGACATGATCAGCTGCAGATTTATGTCCACTTTGCAGAGCGAGCAGGTGTCGGCGCTGCACCTGTGCTGATGCCGCTCGCCCGCGCGGCACGTATGCTGCGCCCGGGGGGTGGTCCGGATCACCCAGCTGTTTACCCGCTCTCTGTGCTCACACTCGGCCCCAAACAGAGGAGCGGGACGGCCCTGGTTCACACACACACGTGCTCCAGACTGATGCTTTCCCCTTGTTCTCACTCCAGGTAAAGCGCCCCCTGCAGGTCGGATGACTTGTTGAACTAAAATGCGGTTTAAGATGAATATGTTTTGAATTCTGCTAAAAGTTATCAAAATGCTATCACAAAATAGCTCATTTTTGAGGTTTATAATTTAATTTCCTGTTTGTAATTGATGACATCACACAAGGAAATTATCCAGCAAACACTGAGAAAAAACTCATCTAAAGTCACTTTTTTTTTTTTTTTTACAAATACAAATATAGGAGAGCGACTTTATTTTGTTGAATTATTGTTTAAAGCGTCAAAAAAGTAGTTTAATGTGATGTCACTTCCTGTCATTTTCTATATATTTTTCAACGTTTTCTCTACAAATACCTGCACGATTGGTGTAAAACTATCATTTATACGTACAACAGGTATACATACACATAAAGTAATAAGACAATCGTCACTTTAAGAGAGGGGGGGCTGTGCGTTCTGTCAATAGACACAGGGCTGTGGAGCTTAAATTATTTACTCACTTAATCTGTCATGGTGTATTAGTTGCCCAAGATTTGTAGACTGAGCGAGTTTTAGAAGATTTGGGAAGGAATCATGAGTTTCAGCTGATTTTTTAAATAAAACATGCCCTAGTACTTCCCTGTGCAGTTGTTTTTGCTTTACCTCCTTCAGTTCGGGTGTGACACATTGAGATACTAGTACTGGGAGCTTTTGCCTGGTATTTTTGAGCATTATAAACACCTATAATTGAATAAATAAAGTAACATCAGTTTCGTCTTTGTATCTATATTCAGAGCGTTATATTCACCTTGAAACGCTGTTCGCATGCTAGTTGTTGTTAGCTTTAGCGTGATGCCAAAACTCACTCTGGCCCGGAGAGTTGTAAAAAACACTTCTAAACTCATTGCGGTGAATAATTACGATGCTTTAAGTGAGTGAAATGTATTGTATTGCTGTAAATATGTTTAAAATGAACACGTTTAGGAGTAAAAATCAGGTACAACTCCTTCCAGCCAAAGCCCTTCGCCAGAAATGTTACATATTACAGTTTAACATCTATTTATGTTAAATGATGAATCCACAACGCACAGTTCCATCTTCACAGTCCCACCTCGGTGCCGGGGACCCTCTGGTCGTGGGGCGGGTGCAGTGAACCGCTCCACAGCTCGACATCTGTCCTTGGCCCTGTCGTCTGCCTGAAAAGTCCATCTAAATTTTAATTACACTCACAGCGCGATATGCTGACCCCACACAGCCATTCATTTTAATGGCTATTGCTCTGGTCGGTTTTATGGTGTCCCCGGGGACCGCACTGTCACCGGGCCCCTCGACACCCTTGGCTCTTGGCACCCTTGGCACTTGTAATCACATACATCAGTGTGATAATGTCTATAATGCGACATAATGAGCAAAATCATTACAGAAGAAGAACGGGACACTGCTCCGGTCCACGAGCAGGGCCGCTGCCAGCCGTTTGGGGTGCCCTGTGCAGAAATGCTCAGTGGTGCCTCCTAGACCCCCAATCCAATTCTAACGTGTCAAAAATACTTGGGTTTGACAACCTAAAGGTAACTATAACCGAAGTATGTTTTTAATATATATTTAATTGTAGATATACTGGATAAATCACAATCCTAAAGGGAGGGTCATGTAATTTCCTGTTCTGGTAGATATAATGTTATTAACGACTCATACTCAGTTTTTTATAAGGGCCCCTTCAGTCCCTAGATGTCCCTGCTCTGCCCCGCTCCAGCGTCACCTGAAGCCCTTCTCCTGCTCCTCTACAGATCAGATCGAGGCTCTAGAAAACACTTCAGGCTGCGAACTATTAATGCTTTCTGTTGCATTTAGAAACACAGGATTTAGACACTTGTTAGAGGTTGAAACACTTTTGCTCTTTGCACGCCGCGGTGTCAGGTCGGCGCGCCAGCTCGACTTATCGCACGTCTTGTTGTGTTTAAACTGCGGCTCGTGCAGTGGAGCAGCCTGTGCACATCTCAAACTTGCTATGGAGAGAGAGAGAACTCCTTAAAATGATAAAGAACTAAAGACAAAGTAGTGTTACTGTAGACTAATGTGCAGATGTTGGACGATAAGCCTCTGCCATTCAGTCCAAACGTGCCCGGTCAGGCTGATGCCCCTCGGAGCTCCTCGGGGCCCCTGGTGCCCTACGCACTGCCCGTTATGTGCGTGATGGGAGCGGCGGCACTGTCCACATGTCTCTTTGTTATGAAACGTCTTTTTTTTATTTGATTCCGGCGGTGCTGGGGTGGCAAATGTGATGAAGGTATAAAAACAGCTATCTGCCTGCAATATTCACAAACGATAAAAATTACAGCCTTTTATGTGCTGCGCCATTACAACGAACGGGATAGAACGCACACACAAGCACCAGGCAGTTTAATCACTCCTGGAAGTGCTTTTGTTTTACAGTGTGGCACCTTTTTATCTTGCATTTATTCACTTCCAGCTGTATTTTATTGCTCAACAGTACCTTCATGTGTTTCTACGTGTTGTCATAGTTTTAATGCCACTCTCTGTAACATTTCGGGCCGTTCTCTCCCCCTCCCCCGGTTACCGTCCCATCAGCGTCACAGCACAGGGCGGCGCGGGACACAAATGATCGGTTTTAATGAAGCCGGCGCGCCTCGGCCTCCCGGGGACACTCCTCTAAAACAGTTTGTGTCGAGTGTGACATCTTTCCAATAGCCCCCCTGGTCCACGCCCGGTCCCGGCTCGGCTCCATAGATCTGCGCGTGGGTCGTTGGCCACGTCGAGCGTCATCTGTTTTCAAAGTAGTATCGGAAAAACAACACAAGGAAATAAAAAGATTCGGAAAAGGCACGTGTGGCAGAAATGTGTTTTACTCTGTCGGTCATTAACATTACGCGGGGGGCTGAAGCTAACTGAAGGCACTGCTCTGTCTGAAGCTCTGTTACATAAGTGAGATTTGTTTTAACACAACGTGACCCCAAATAACTCACTTAGTCCCCCTCAGATATCAATTATGTAGAAAATCAAACTAAACAGGACCAACATTATTTTATTTTATTTATTTTATTGTATTATTATTATTAGGCCCGAGCCGAAGCACGGCTGCGAAAGTGCGCACATAGTGCGCACGAAATCGAGCGCGAAGCGCTCGCCCACTTCCAAACACTCACTAACGCACTCCTTCACTCACGCACGCCCCGTGCATACTAATTAGTAGTAGGAAAATGGAACATTACCGTTGTAAACGGGCGAAGCCCGTGCAAAAGTGCGCACTAAACAAGCACTTTACATGGGGATGACGACCGCACGGTCGTCATCCCCCATATAAAGCATTCATTTGCGCTAAGTAGCTCACGAATACGTTCCCCATCTCTTGCATGTTCCGTGCATATAAGCATGTAATGCAAAAATTGAACATTATTACTGTATAGAGGGCCAAAAACACAAAGTGGGCAGAGCCCACTCAAAATTAACGAAAGTACCCGTCAGTGACCAGGGACCCACACCATGAGGAAGGAAAGCGCGAGCGCTTTCCGAAAATGTATAGTTTATGATATTTGAAAAATGGGAAACATTGTTTTCGCATCGGAATATTATTCTTTCTTTCTTTCTTTCTTCTCGGGACCAACCCCCCTATTTTTCACCCAGTGAACATTGACAAAAAGTCACAAAAATTTGCACACCTCTAAAAATCGTGCCTCTCTACATTCTGGCTATTTCCTTTTTCTAAAATAAAAAAAAATTGTCGCATCAGCGCCCCCAAATGTACCAAAAATGCATTGAGATAGGAAATGACCCAAAAAAAATCTGATCGTAGAATCATGAAATTTGGCGCAGAGGTAGATGGTGGCAAGAGAACCCAACCAAATGTCGGCCATATTGGTTAAAAAATGGCTAAACATGACTCGGGAGTTTTTCCAAATGTCGTACTATTACGAACTCCTCCCAGGGCGTTGGTTCTAAAAAGCTGAAATTTGGTGAAAATGCTACTGAGGAGTGGGACATCAAAAGTTATTCAAATTACATTGACCCTGTCACGGTCTCTGTGCGGCGAAGCCGCAAACTGTAGCAAGAATTTCAGAAATCTCCCAAATTTAACATTTCTGCCGTTTGTGCAGATAAAGTCCGAATTGCGTCAAATTAGAATCAGTTGTTAAGCTCTTTGCCCTAAACCTACTTGAAGTGAAATAAATTCATTTGACGCCACAGCGCCCCCTACAGATTTTATATGGAGGTCAAATGTTTAGTTTTGCGAAATTATATGAAATTTGACACACAACTCAATTTTAGCATCCCCATCAAAAAAGTCAATGAGACCCATGTCATAATTGTTATGGCGTTGCCGTAGCGATGACCAAAACCTCCCATGTTATTCCAATGGGGAAATCGCCAGAACATGTTTACACTTCATACTTTCACAAACTCCTCCCAGGGCCCTAGCCCTGGCCCTAGCCCTATTAACCTGAAATTTGGTGAGACTCATCTTCA
This sequence comes from Eucyclogobius newberryi, assembly GCF_026437365.1. Classification (NCBI taxonomy): domain Eukaryota; kingdom Metazoa; phylum Chordata; class Actinopteri; order Gobiiformes; family Gobiidae; genus Eucyclogobius; species Eucyclogobius newberryi. The sequence goes on from NW_027316389.1 coordinate 8,039,436, forward strand.
GGGGTGGACCATCAAAAGTTATCCACATTTTTATTCAAAGAGTCACGGTGTCTGTGCGGCAAAGCCGCACATTTTGCCAAGAATTCAAAATAAAATAGCTTTTTGATGGTAAAACAAAGGGGAGAAGATGTGACAGCGTCACAGATTCAGCAGTAGATGTAATAAAAGGACCATTGGGGCGCATTAGCGCCCCCTCCTCTTGCGGCGTGGCGGCGGTGGCGTGGCGAGGGCCGATCATTGCCGCTTGTGGCTTTAATTATTATTATTATTGCAAAAATGAGTTGAATTTAATTATTATTAAAAACAAATAAATAAAAACAGAACAATACCATAGACAAGAGTGAAAAGGCCAAAGAATAACCCAAAAATAAAGACGTCATGAAGGCAAATGTCCTTTATGTATCGGTCCCGTCTGTCCACGTGTCTGGCAAATTTAATCACATTTAGTATTTTTTAGTTTTCGTTTTCAGACAAAAAACTTAAAAGAATCATAATGTACGATGTTGATTGTCATAGTCATAAACCTGACCTCCATCTGTCCCCAGATACAAGGTAAACATGCTCCAATTAAATATAGCTTACACTGATAACAATTGTAGCACTAGTTTAATCTTAATTGTTTGGTTTTCATTTGGTGTTTTCATGCCCGGAGCGGATTTTGAACCTGGAACATGTTTGAGTTTGAACTGTAGCCCCGCCCACTTGGTCCTCTCTGTCCCGTGACACAGAAAGTACTGTCTGTGATACTCTCATGCAGTCGTTTCCACTCAGAACGCACATAATCCAGTCGTTTCAGCCTCGACACTGAACCGTGACAGAGAATCGAGCATCTGTGAACGTGTCCGGCAATTGATTTCCCATGATACCATGTGCACATAGTCCCTGATTGGTCGACCCTGTCAGTAGCTTCTCTTTTGTTTTTACAGTCAATGGTTACAACCCAACAAAATACAAATGTGTTCATTATTTATCAAACACGGTGCAATGTAAAGGGTCGTTTTGCGTACGAGAAGAAATGTTGGTGTAAATGTGTAATCCCTCATTCGTCCAGGAGTGTTCCATTGTAGAAAAAGATTCAGTTGTATCATCTGGACTCTGTTTTTTAGGAAAAACTAAATGTTTTGACTCCCATCCAAGAGTCATTCTCAATCTGCGAATCAAGACCGGGAACTCGGATCTTCATCCTACTCTGAGTAGAGACTCCTGATAAAGGGTGTTTTTTTTTGGTTTAACTAGAAACTAACGCCCTTTGTTTTACTATCAGCCCTTTAATGAGCTATCAGCCTCACAATGTACCTGGTTCACACTCTCTCACCTCCTTGTGTAACTGATTGGCATCCAAATTCCCTGGGCGTCGACCTCTCCAGGGATTCAAAATTACATTATAAACAACCGGAAGGTTGGATTTTAAACCTCCAGTTCGGTTTAAAGAAGCACAAAATTTGCTTCCTTAACTCCTCTTTCAAACCATCTTTTCTCCTGCTCAGAATCTTCTCCTCACTGTCTTTGATAGACTGATTAGAGGCTTTAAGATGAAGATGCACGGCGCTCTGTGGTCCTGAACTCCAGTGTCTTCTGTGCTGATAGAGCCTTATGTGCAGTGGCTGTTTAGTCTCACTATGTAACGCTCTTCTCAATTTTCTTCACTGCATTGGACAGAATAAAATACATTGCTCTTGTTTTTGTGTTGCGTCTTGTCCTTAGAGTGAACCAGTTTGTGTCTTAAAGTGTTGCCTGCTTTAAAATACACAGGGATTTCATGTTGTCTAAAAAATCTTTGCTGTTTTTCCGACAGTCCCGAGACATAAGGGATAGAAACACCCTTCTTTCTCTGTTCTGTCCCTTTTGTCCTGCTTTTTGGATCTACGAGAAGAATATAAAATCAACCCATTTAAGGCTCTGACAACAAGCTTGAGTAGTAATTGTAGTACTTTTTTTAAAAACAGTAAGAGGGCTACATATGGTTCATTTAAGTTGTTTTTTTACACATTTTTTTGAGCGCCTTTTATTTCATCAAAGTTTATACATTCACTCTCACTACACTTGTTTTCACGTCGCATCGGATCGCCGAACACATTCCTGTTCGACAAAGTGCTTCACTGACAATGGAAATAAAAAAGCCTTTTCTGTCTCTTATGTAGCATTATTATAACAATGTTGTTTGCGCGACAGATTTCATTCTATTTCTGCAGCGGCTCGCGCACAATACGAACCACATTCCTCCGCCAAATGACTGTGATTGTGATAATGTTTGTGCCGAAAGTAAATATATTCTCGGGGGGGGGGGGAACTATTCTTTTTCTTCCGCCGTGCGCTTGATTCTGAAAGAGTCCTGGAATTTGACCTCACGGCGCGTAACTGCGGCTCTTTCAGATCCAGCGGCAACACTTTCCTCGCGGTTACAGTGCGGTCCGACTTTTGATGGAGAGAATAGTAAATACGACTCGCATTCATGCCCGGGATGATTTGTAACGTTTTCGTGTAATTGGCGGGAAAGCGGGGTGCGTGATGAATGCAGATGTGCAAAGGAACGAACCAGGACAAACTGATCCAGAGGCGTTTAATACAGATCATGGTTTATTCAATGGTGCGTGACTTTCCTATGAAGTTGATTTCCTTTTACAAAATGCTCAATTGTCGGAGTTAAAATGAGGTTCTACAATGGGCCCTGTACGTTGTGGCAAAATAGGTCAAACAATTACCATTTTAAAAGTCAATTTGATTTTATTTGTAGGGCACGTTTCATGCACACAGATAACTCGAAGTGCTTTACATAGAATTGAAAAAAAAAAAACATACAATTTACACATACAAAGAGTATCTTACATGCTAAAAAGATGAGTTTTTGATTAAGACTTTGAGTATTAGGCCTGATTTCCAAACGTCGGAAGGGAGTTTCACATCTGGGAGGCATGAACAGGAAAAGAGGCTTCACAGTGTTTTGTGAAAATAGCAAAGCATCAAAACACAAAGCATCCTCATCATTGCATTCACCGAATTGAAAAGGGAAACATGGAATCATGTTTTTGTGCGTTATTTATGGGGATAAAATGCACTTCCCGGGTTTCAGATGACATAACAGTCAGTTTAGGCCAATTTGATTTAATGGAAATACAGAGGTAAATTAATATATTTTTTGTGTGCAGCAAAATCACTAAACGTCAGGTTCAACATGTGTGGAAAATTCATATAAGATAAGATAAGATAATCCTTTATTGTCCCACATGGAGAAATTTCATTGTTGCAACGCAGGTAGATACAGAGGTAGATACAGAAGAACAGATCACTTATAGGAAGTTTGAAAAACACTTTCAGTAGAAGATCTCCTATAAACAAAAACTCCTATAGACAAACCCTCCCATTACCCAACAAGAGATGGAGGGGAAAAATAATAAAGATTAAAATAAATAATAAATAAACAAATACCATTGCAAGTGATCACGACAGTAATTGCACATGAATTGCACATTGCACGTGAATATGAAACGCCATCTGATGTTATGAGTTGTAAAGGTTCATATCGCTGTAAAAACAGGGACAAAACTCAATGTCTTCTCTGTCAGAAGCAATAAACAATAGAAAAGTTGTTTTTTCACTAAAGCAACAGAAGTTTGCGCAGCCAGTCCCAAACAAATAATGATATATTGTTTTGTTCAAAAGTTGTGAATCTCCCACAGAGTTACATAGGCCCCTGCCCTCCATCTAAAGACGAGGCCAAGACGAGTCCACAAAGAGTCCAAGACGAGTCCAAGACGAGTCCAAGACGAGACTGAGATCGAGTCCAAGACGAATCCAAGACAAGACTAAGATCGAGTCCCAGCGAGTTTGAAACAAGACCAAGTGCAAATGTGCTTGAGTCCTAGATGAGTCCAAGGCGTGTTCAAGACGAGTCCAAGGCCTTAAAAATTCAGCACGTAACAAGCTAAAACCCACACACAGGTGAGACACGATAAGACTCAGATGTCTCGAGCACTTGCCCCATCAGCACATCGGGGCGGGGTGAATATACTGCCCTATTGATTAGAGCAGATTAAGTGAAAACCGCAGGGTGCTGAGGTTTTCCATTGCGCCGTCAAACTGTCAACCATCAATCAGAGCGGAGCGGCGCACACGCAGAGCTCATGTGGACCTGTGCGGCGCTCATGTGGTGCTCATGTGGCGCTCATGTGGCGCTCATGTGGCGCTCATGTGGACCAGTGTGGACCTGTGTGGACCTGTGTGGAGCTCACGCGGACCCGTGTGGCGCTCATGTGGACCCGTGTGGCGCTCACACGGACCCGTGTGGCGCTCATGTGGACCCGTGTGGCGCTCACGTGGCCCCGTGTGGCGCTCATGTGGACTTGTGTAGACCCGTGTGGCGCTCACGCGGACCCGTGTGGAGCTCACATGGACCCGTGTGGCGCTCACGTGGACCCGTGTGGCGCTCACACGGACCCGTGTGGCGCTCATGTGGACCCGTGTGGCGCTCACGTGGCCCCGTGTGGCGCTCACGTGGACCCGTGTGGACCCGTGTGGCGCTCACGCGGACCCGTGTGGCGCTCACGCGGACCCGTGTGGAGCTCACGCGGACCCGTGTGGCGCTCACGCGGACCCGGGTGTCGCTCACGCGGACCCGTGTGGCGCTCATGTGGACCCGTGTGGCGCTCACGTGGCCCCGTGTGGCGCTCGTGTGGCGCTCATGTGGACCTGTGTGGCGCTCACGTGGACCCGTGTGGACCCGTGTGGCGCTCACGCGGACCCGTGTGGAGCTCACCTGGACCCGTGTGGCGCTCACGTGGACCCGTGGCTCACGTGGCCCCGTGTGGCGCTCACGTGGACCCGTGTGGCGCTCACGTGGACCCGTGTGGCGCTCACGCGGACCCGTGTGGCGCTCACGCGGACCCGTGTGGCGCTCACGCGGACCCGTGTGGCGCTCACGTGGCCCCGTGTGGCGCTCACGCGGACCAGTGTGGCGCTCACGCGGACCTGTGTGGCGCTCACGTGGACCGGTGTGGCGCTCACGTGGACCCGTGTGGCGCTCACGCGGACCCGTGTGGCGCTCACGTGGCCCCGTGTGGCGCTCACGCGGACCCGTGTGGCGCTCACGCGGACCCGTGTGGCGCTCACGCGGACCCGTGTGGCGCTCACGCGGACCCGTGTGGCGCTCACGCGGACCCGTGTGGCGCTCACGTGGCCCCGTGTGGCGCTCACGCGGACCCGTGTGGCGCTCACGTGGACCCGTGTGGCGCTCACATTGACCCGTGTGGCGCTGACGTGGCCCCGTGTGGCGCTGACGTGGCCCCGTGTGGCGCTGACGTGGCCCCGTGTGGCGCTGACGTGGACCCGTGTGGCGTTCACGTGGCCCCGTGTGGCGCTCACGTGGATCCGTGGCTCACGTGTGGCGCTCACGCGGACCCGTGTGGCGCTCACGCGGACCCGTGTGGCGCTCACGCGGACCCGTGTGGCGCTCACGTGGCCCCGTGTGGCGCTCACGCGGACCCGTGTGGCGCTCACGTGGACCCGTGTGGCGCTCACATTGACCCGTGTGGCGCTGACGTGGCCCCGTGTGGCGCTGACGTGGCCCCGTGTGGCGCTGACGTGGCCCCGTGTGGCGCTGACGTGGACCCGTGTGGCGTTCACGTGGACCCGTGTGGCGCTCACGCGGACCCGTGTGGCGCTCACGTGGACCCGTGTGGCGCTCACGCGGACCCGTGTGGCGCTCATGTGGACCCGTGTGGCGCTCACGTGGCCCCGTGTGGCGCTCACGTGGACCCGTGTGGACCCGTGTGGCGCTCACGCGGACCCGTGTGGAGCTCACGCGGACCCGTGTGGCGCTCACGCGGACCCGGGTGTCGCTCACGCGGACCTGTGTGGCGCTCATGTGGACCCGTGTGGCGCTCACGTGGCCCCGTGTGGCGCTCGTGTGGCGCTCATGTGGACCTGTGTGGCGCTCACGTGGACCCGTGTGGACCCGTGTGGCGCTCACGCGGACCCGTGTGGAGCTCACCTGGACCCGTGTGGCGCTCACGTGGATCCGTGGCTCACGTGGCCCCGTGTGGCGCTCACGTGGACCCGTGTGGCGCTCACGTGGACCCGTGTGGCGCTCACGCGGACCCGTGTGGCGCTCACGCGGACCCGTGTGGCGCTCACGTGGACCCGTGTGGCGCTCACGTGGCCCCGTGTGGCGCTCACGCGGACCAGTGTGGCGCTCACGTGGACCCGTGTGGCGCTGACGTGGCCCCGTGTGGCGCTGACGTGGACCCGTGTGGCGTTCACGTGGACCCGTGTGGCGCTCACGCGGACCCGTGTGGCGCTCACGCGGACCCGTGTGGCGCTCACGTGGACCCGTGTGGCGCTCACGTGGACCTGTGTGGCGCTCACGTGGACCCGTGTGGCGCTCACGCGGACCCGTGTGGCGCTCACGCGGACCCGTGTGGCGCTCACGCGGACCCGTGTGGCGCTCACGCGGACCCGTGTGGCGCTCACGTGGCCCCGTGTGGCGCTCACGCGGACCCGTGTGGCGCTCACGTGGACCCGTGTGGCGCTCACATTGACCCGTGTGGCGCTGACGTGGCCCCGTGTGGCGCTGACGTGGCCCCGTGTGGCGCTGACGTGGACCCGTGTGGCGTTCACGTGGACCCGTGTGGCGCTCACGTGGACCCGTGTGGCAAACGACGCCAAACATCTGCGCCCGACATCCCACACACACTGGGACGGGCCGAAGACGGAGCAGACAAGCCGGGGAAACGTTTCACCGAGTGTTCTGCGTGAAAGACCAGCGCCGTCGCCATAGCGATCGACAACACGAACTGAAACCATTATGCAGTTGAAGCAGATGTGTTTTGATAAGAAGCAGATGTGTTTTGATAAGAAAACAGCGTAATGTGGCTGCAATTGCCTCAGTTTTGCATATCTTTTTCATATTTTACATTTGCTCACTAAACATAAACGGCCAGATCAAGAGTTTTGGCAAAAAGGTTTCACAAAACTGGAGCTGTTTTCATTTTATCTCCACGAACACAACACGTACACAACACGTACACAACACGTACACAACACATACACAACACGTATACAACACGTACACAACACGTACACAACACGTACACAACACATACACAACACGTACACAACACGTACACAACACGTATACAACACGTATACAACACGTACACAACACGTACACAACACGTACACAACACGTATACAACACGTACACAACACGTACACAACACGTACACAACACGTACACAACACTGTCATTGTACAAACAGGCAATTAACATTAAAGAGTTGGACAGAAAAACATGTGGAGGAATTATTGTGACATTTGCGTGACATTTAGCACGTTGAAAGAGTTTTTTTATTTCATTTAAATCATGTTTCACAACTATTCCACCACTAAAACTATAAACTGAGCTAAACGTTAACAAACATCTGAAAATGGGTCTGAAATTAAAAAATGTTTGATTAATTATTGTCCTAAACGCCTGTATGGACTTCAAGTGCCTCTGACGGATTAGACGACTCCTTGAACTAAAATTAAATTAAAATAAATATAGTTTGCCCAGATTAGCAATTTTTTAAAGGTTTATAATGTCACTTCCTGTTTGTAATTGATGACATCACACTAGGAAATTACCTAATGTCCCCATTTTTTTTGACAAATAAAACTATATGAGAGTGTCTTTATTTTGTTGAAATAACGTTAAGTGGGTCAAAGAAGGTGTTTCTTTCTGTAAATTATGCATAAACTTTGATCGTCCCTAATGTGATGGCACTTCCTGTAATTTTTTTGAACCAATTTTTCAACGTTTTCTCCACAAATACCTGCTCGATTGGTGTAAAACTATAATTCACATGTACAACAGGTATAAATACATGAAATAAAGTCAAAATTAGAAAATGCAAAAGCCTGTCACACGTCACTTTAAGTACGACATCTGCGCCTCCGTTCTGATGGGCGTGATTGACAGGTGGATTAGCCAATCAGAGACATGCACGATCCTTCTACATCAAAACAAAGGTAAAGAGTATCACAGGGACTGAAAGAAAGTGCGGACCCTTGAACAAACTTCACATACGTCGTAAAATATACGTAAATAAACAAATCTGATTGCACTGTACTGTTTGAGTTTGGCTTGTTTTTGAGCATTGAGGATTTTTTTGTGAAAAATTAAAGAAGTGACAATTCTGGATCCCATGCAATGTGTTGAAAACGATATATAAAACTTGCATATAACTTGTGCATCTGGTTCCGTCAAAGTAATTGCCACGAAATAAATCAGAAATAAATGAAACGTTATTGTAGACGTTAAAAAAAACGTTGGATTAATTTGTGTTTGCGCTGATTATTGCGACAGATGCCTTCTCCGTGATCGGCGTGGGCAATGAGATTTGAATATCTCGTCTTTAGCTCCCCGGGGAGGCGGAGACGACTTTGAGTGAACCTCTATCTGCAACAGTCAAATAAATCCTACTAATTACAATATACAATGTGTCTGCCTCGCTCCAGACACATTAGCGAAATGAGAATACTTCACGTTAAGCTTTTTAAGACACATTTTAACTAGATAAGAGTAAAAAATGCCAACAGAACTGAACCGTCGCCGCCCTATTTCAGACTTACATACATTTTTTGGGTCGTTTTACCTCTTTCCTTGTACAAACAGTGGGCCGGAATCGCACGGGAAGAGAGTGTGAAAAAGGCGGCCGGCGATATTGTGACAGCGATAGCTCACAGTTAGCTTAGCGGCGCCGGATCTGGGGCCAGGATGAAGTGAGGAAATTGTAGATGCCAATAGAAGCAGACAGGTAGTCCAATACTGTCTGCTGGAGTGTGCACACAGACACACACACACACACACACACAGACACACACACACACACACACACACACACACAGACACACACACACACACAGAAACACAGGAAAGAGAGAAGGCAATCGGCGTGTAATCCCACCTGACCTACTGCAGAAACGGTTTGTATTCGTGCAAGTTTGTGTCGAGATCCTCTTGCGTATTTTCTGTTAACGACGAACGATTTCTTGATGAATTCAAATCCGAAGTGCGCTTTTTGAATAACAAAGCCGTTCTCCGTCATTCACGAGACGTCAATAAGTGATTCCAAGTCGGCGGCGCTGGGAGATGTGCCGGAGCTAAACAAGAAACGAGCTTTTTCGGGATTCGTTTTTGACGTTTTCGCCGCGTTTTCACGTCTCGTTATGTAACGCGTTGGGTTTGGCTGATTTTAGAGTAACTGACGGTATCTTTTTGCTCACGTTCTCTGTTCGGCATTGCAGTTGGCGTCAAAAGAAATGGAGCGGTTTAGCGCAAGATCAAGTCCAGCGTTTGGTGATAAATGATTACTGTCTCTCTTTACCGCTGTGAAATGTACTTGAAAGTAGGACGGCAATCGTTGGATGTGTTGTCATTAATAAACTTGTACTATTGTAATGCATTAACACACCTTTAACATTGATATAACTTCACCCGCACACTGCAAATATATATTCCTCTTGCTTGCTTCTTTGTGTGTTCCTTGTCTGTTCATCGTCATGTCTTACACTCCCTGGCGCACCTGTCATAGAGGATTAACTCTTAAAGGTAGGTAAACTGGGCTGATCAATAAGAAGAGGAGGTCTACGGAGGAGCGGCCTGATTTCAACCTTCATTAACATTCATTTTTCCTGTGTTAGGGACAGGTTAACGCTCCACATTTTGTATTAGCTGTAATTGTCAGGGAAAGAAACTCTTTTTACGACGACCATTTCATTGTCTTGTTTTCTTAGATATTTAGGACCCGACAGATGTGAGAAGAGAACAGTGCTGCCTTTTGTTTGCTTATAAGGCTGATTATTTGTTACGTTAGCTGAATATCGGATCAGTTTAGGTCTCTGTGCGTCCTGAAATGTGTGGATGACGTCCTGGACCTAAATGAGACAAAAATGGAAATTGTTGTTTTCAAGACTGACAGAGCAGCCCTGGCATCAGCATTGATTGATGTTAAGTTTGAAAAGCAAGCGGTTGAAGTGGTTAAATCTAGTTTTTATCACCTTCAGCTTTCATCTGGACTCAAATCAGGCCAGCTCCAACTTCCTGAGTCTCTTCAAAAACGAGAGTCAAAAACCAGGGCAACCGAGACTTTCCTAAACTTTGGAACGCTCTTCCTCCCACATAAAGACGGCACCTTCAAGTCTCATTTAAAAACACACTTTATTCACTGGCGTTTAACCCGGCATGAGAATTGTATTTGTATAATATAATTGGATTTGTACATATTTATTTCTTAGGCTGCCCCAAATAAATTGTCTGTTTGCTGTAACCCGACCCACCATTTTTCAATTGGGTAGGTAGGTAGGTAAATTCTTTTTTTATTTTTTAACTTTGAAGCCAAAAAAAAGATCCAAAATTAATTGTATGTTTTGTGTAACCCTACCAATTTTTTTCAAGTGGGTAGGTAGGAAGGTAATTTTTATTTATTTTTTTTTTTTTACTTTAAAGCATTAAACATTCCAAATTTGTATATAGAATGTAATGATAATTTGCCTATGAAATTAAGTTAATATTAACATTTATCAAAAGCGATGCTACCGTAAATGTACAAAACAAAAAAATGAGTCCACCTAATAAACTATTTTTGTACAGGAAAATTATTTTATTTGTTGGCCATTTTCATGTCGTAGAATCGTCGACGTCTTGGTCATCATATATGACAAATTCTGCATATTTCAGCCACTGTCAAATCCCGTTTTTTCAATTCTGCCAGTGACACGCAGGGACCGCCAGGGGTCAGTGACCGCCAGGGGTCAGTGACCGCCAGGGGTCAGGCTTCAACAGACAATGACTTGAACGTTCTCCGCTCGTGTTAAGTTTCATTTTAATTTATTTCTCGGCTTCGTAATATTTTTAGCGAGTTCCAGTGATACAAAATTATTCAACACGGCGCTTTTTTGAAAAAACGGTCGGTGAGTCGGCAAAATATAAGAAAAATAAAAGAATTTGGCATAATTTTGACAAAATGCTGATATTTTTTTTTCAGTCGGCTATAATTTTGACGGCTCGGTCGGGTTACGGCAAACAGACATAATATTATTTTGCTCTGCCTTATTTTTGCTCTGCCTTATTTTTTTCCTGCATATTTTCCCTGTGCTTGTTTTGTTTTTGTTGTGCAGCACTTTGGAGACCTTGTGTTGGTAAAACGTGCTGAACAAACAAACCTGGATTGGGTTCTTATATTACACCCGCGCCTCGACACAGAGTCAGGATAAAAGGCTTTCATCAACGTTGCTCTTTGTTTATGGAACAAAACACATAATCTCGCGCCTTTTTATGAATTCAAAGAACGTGTCAAAGATGACGCACACACCAGCGCTTTTGTTTGCATGATCTTACTTAATGGATGTTTTATTGATGTTTTAGCTGGATATTGTGTGTGACTGTTTGTTTCATTTGTCTGTAAATGTTTATAAGTTATTTTTACTTTATTTAAGCTTATTGATGTCGTCGAGAGCTACAGCCCCTTTGTGTGCACAATCTATATGTTTAAGGACAAGAGCATTATTTGGTTGTTTATTTAAAATGCCCCCTACAGGTCAAATGACTCATTGAACTAAAATGCAGTTAAAGATAAATATGTTTTGAATTTTACTCAAAATTATACAAATGTTATCACAGAATAGCAATTTTTTTAGCTGTACAATTTCACTTCCTGTTTGTAATTGATGACATCACACTAGGAAATTACCCTGCAAATCAAGTCAATTTTTTTTCAATTTGACAAATAAAAATATATCAAAGCGACTTTATTTTGTTGAACTAATGTTTAGAGAGTCAAAAAAGTTGTTTCTTTGTGTAAATTCTGCATAAACTTTGACTGGAATGAACAAATGTCCCTGGTGTGATGTCACTTCCTGTCATTTTCAACAGATTTTTCAACGTTTTCTCCCCAAATACCTGCTCGATTGGTGTAAAACTATAACAGTTTATGTACAACAGGCACCAAATAAAGTCAACATCGTAGAAACCTGTCATACGTCACTTTAAATCATCTCACATTCAGGAATCGAGTTGAGTTAAGAATTCATTTAGCGTTGCACTGGGCCTATTCTCTGTGCTACGAGTGGTTTTCGGTTTACACGGCAACACAAAGAATTGGAGATAATGACTGTGTGAGAGGAGCTGCAGGTCTGCTCCCGCCGGTCCTTCTAACCCCTCTCACTATCATCTCTCCACTCTCTTTCTCTCCTTTTTTCCTCTCCGATTTGAACTGTTCTGAGGGGGGCGGACTGAGGCCCGTCCACAGGGAGGAGTGCAGGATCAGAGCAGGTCACCGAGTTTGGCCTCAGACCGACCTTGACCCAGTTCCGTCTAAACAATGAAAGCAGAAAACAACAGCTACGTTTCTCCTTTTTGGTTTGAAGAGTGGTTCAGTGATTCAGCTCAGTGTAAAAAAAATCTGTGGGAAGGACCAATAATAAAAGGAATTCACTAGCAAGGGCCGCAACCCCAGCTACGATGCAGTGTTTATTGACGTACGAGACACATTTGTACAGAAATTAATGCAGTTTTGGGGCTTCTGGCAATGTGGGCTGTAGGCTCCCGGGCCTCGATACCCCCATCTAGGTCACAAATTAGAATAATAGATAAAAGAGGGTCGGACGAAGGGGCACAAAGTCACGAACGCTGATGTGTGTGACCTGGATGCTTAAATAGTGTAGCCGCCCCGAACTTAAGATAACAAACTTGATTTATTAGTCCTTTTTAAATTACTGTGCGACGCTTTTCCTCCAACAAATGTGCCTCACCATAACCACAAGGGAGGTTGTTGTAACTGTGAGTTACGCTTCGTGGATCTCGCGTAAAACAGTACAAGTAGAAGCGGCCGGCGATTCTTTATGCTCACGAAACAAGTGAAATGATTCTTTGCCTGGGATGCAGAACACAAACTTCTTCTATTCTTTCCGAAAGCGTGAGTCCTGTCGCCGTTCACTTCCTTGTGGCTTGAACTTGAACGGTTCCGTGCAGTCAGATGAGTTTATTTCCATGATGTGTGTGAAACAAAGGAGCTTGTTGGACAAAATCAAACTTCTATCACCTCAGATGAACTAACGACGGCCGATTGAACTCACAGGGATGAAAATTGACCCATATAAAAATACAGATATCATTTTGGATTTTCCAGGCAAAAGAATTCCATGGCACTCTCGACAATAACAATTAAAAAGGCTTTAAGTGCCCACTACAGATCCTCCATCTCTTGTTGGGACATGGGAGGTTTTGTCTATAGGAGTTTTTGTTTATAGGAGCTCTTCTACTGAGAGTGTTTTTCAAACTTCCTATAAGTGATCTGTTCTTTTCTTCTGTATCTACCTCTGTATCTACCTGTGTTGCAACAATGAAATTTCCCCATGTGGGACAATAAAGGAATATCTTATCTTATCTTATTTTCAATTTTGATAAAAATTATACATACATACATACATAGACACATACATACATACATACACACACACACACACACACACACACACACATACACACATACATACATACATACACACACATACATACATACACACAGACACATACATACATACATACATACATACATACTCCTGTTTGTAATTGATGACGTCACACAAGTAAATTACCCAGCAAACACTGGGCAAAAACTAATTTAATGTCACCATTTTTTTTGTTTGACAAATTAAAATATATGAGAGCGACTTTATTTTGTTGAATGAATGTTTAGAGATTCAAAAATAGTTGTTTCTTTGTGTAAATTCTGCATAAACTTTGACTGGAACGAACAAATGTCCCTGGTGTGATGTCACTTCCTGTCATTTTCTACACAAATACCTGCTCGGTTGGTGTAAAACTATCATTTATATGTACAACAGGTACAAATACACCAAATAAAGTCAAAATTAGAAAGTCATAGATAGTCTTACGTCACTTTAATCTGTACAAATTTAAAAATGTCTTCAGCTGCATGATTATTATTATTAGATGTTTCTTTCCACTTCATGGGCTTCAACTTTCTATCGTGAGGACTTTTAATATCTAGTTTTAAGTTGCTGTACGGAACATTTTTCCAGATTCTGATGAGAAGCAAAGACACAGTTCCTTGAATCAGATGACGCCCTCCCCGCTTACGTCTTACAGTCCTTACAGTCCTTACATATGTGTCAAAAACATCTCCTGGCTTCCTTGTTTCCACATGTGGGTGTTCCTGTCAGGCCCCGCTCCATTTTAGGGCATTACAAAAGTCACTGTAGCGCTTTAAACTCCACTCTCTCCCTTTCACTTCCCATCCCGCTCATCCCGCCGCTCGCCCATCATTTGCATGCGCCGGGGATCGCGACAGCCTCTGAGTTATGACAGACAGCGGAGTTGGCATCCGTGGGGAAAAAAAAGAAAAGAAAAAGTGACAATATTCTGCGGTCTGGATTTTAACGCGATCCCGGCAATCAGATCCCCCTTTGATGCGTCAGCGCGGCGAGGAAGAGCGCCTTAAAAATGGATGAAGTCGAAAATGAGAAGGTTAACATGATTTATGCCGAGACATTGGCGGGGAGAAGGCTCATTGAAATGGCGAGGGGCGTTCTCGGAATTCATTTGTTCGAGGGAGACGCGATGCCATCCGTCTCCATCGTTCATCGTCCGTCCGTCGTCTTGCAATTGGCGGATGACAGCCGAGCCGCCGCCGCCACCGTGAGCTTATGGGTTTCGCTCGCTGGATCGCCGGTTGACACACACCGGCGCCGGTAATCGGGTTTGGAAAGGTGTGACGGCGCGAAAGGGATTCAAATCATCTGAAAGGAAAGGACGATTGAGTCGTATAAAGTGCAAACGTATACGGAAGTCAAAGGTATCGTGAGTGAATCCAGGTGAAAAAGGTGGAATCCAGGAAAATTACTGGATTTTGTTTTGTTCAGTCGTACCGTCCCATGTGCAATACTGTCAGATTCATGTGTAATACTGTGACATAACGTCAATCACCCTGGTGCAATTTTTTCTGTCCATAGAACAGCTGTAAGTAAGAGTGTTATTATTATTATTATTATTATTAAGAGTATAAGAGTTTTTCTACAAGAGTGTTTTTATAAGTTATCTGTTTTTAATTTACTTCTGTGTCTAATCTGTGTTGCAACACTGGAATTTCCCCATTGTGGGACAAGGTTATCTTATCTTTATCTATACCTCCGTCCTGTCGTAAACTGAGAAATCCTTATGAAAAAGTAATTTAAAACTGACATACAACTGAAGGAAAAGAAAAATCGTACAATGAAACTAAATAATGTGTCGTTTAAAGCCTTGATCCGACTATATCTAATTTTAGGCAAACAACGCTGACACGTTTGGGCTGCTAGCTCCGAGCCATCCTCAGGACAATTCTCCCCAAGAGAAAAGAGATATCTCTTCGGTAATTGAAGACAAGATGAACGTAATAGGTGTGGACGATTGTGCGCGGGCAAACTGGAAACATCTTCCAACGCGCTTTACCATAGCTCGTGCAGCCCTCCTCCCCCAGCACCACCGCTACAGAGGATCAGCTCGCGGCACCAACACCTTCACGGTCTAAAAAACACGGTACTTTAGCTCCGTGGCACTTTTTTACACAAACACTGCAGACTTGTGCCATTGTTCTGAGGGTGTGGAGCTGATCCCGTCCGAAAACCAGTCCAGATCCAATCATTTTACACTATTTAAACGTGCATGATGTACCTTTTCTAGAGCGGGTTAGTCTCCATGGACATGATAATGCTACATCAAGTATGTTCCAAAATAGGGCACTAAACTCATCATTTATTATTCCATTACAAGTGTCTTTATTGCTCAAATAGCCGGTGTTGTAATGATTCTAGGGCATGGGTCTATGTAACTTTGGATGACTCGCTGTTTTTGAAAGAAAAATCATCACAAATCAAATCAGAAATCCACAAATGTTGGACCATAATCAGTATTTCTTAGGTCCACGGTCTTGTCATGGTGAAAAACGAACAGCGAGGCCAGGATCATTGACTTGACTTGATTTTATTTGGTATGTGAATAATTACAGCATAACCCTGTGGGCACTGGGCTGTCAGTGGTTATTTACAAGGACATGGCCCTCCACAGTAAAAGCCTTTGTTTAAAAAAATATCACCGTATTTTCCGGATTATAAGTCGCACCTTTTTACATAGTTTTGGTCGGGATGCGACTTATGTGTGATATTATTCGTTATTTTCACACCGGCAACCACAAGATTGCGCTCTAGAGTCATTCTCAATCTGTGGATCGAGTCTTGGAACTGGGAAAATTGTGGAAAAGTACTGTATTTTCCGGACTAAACGTTTTGGCCGTGCGACTTATACTCCAGAGTGACTTATATGTGATATTATTCATTATTTTCACACTGGCAACCACAAGAGGGCGCTCTAGGCTCTAAGCGACGCAGAAGAAGAATCTGCACTTCCTCTTCCTCTGGAGTTTGTGGAGTTGTTTAGAAGTGACACAGAGGAAGAAGAATTCAATGGATTTAGTGATTTGGGGTAAAACTGATGCTTTGGTAAACTTGTTAGCATGTTCTTTATGCTATAGTTATCTGAATAACTGTTCATATGTTACGTTAACATACCAGACACTTACCACAGTTCTGTCTGTGCCTCATGTAGCTGAAGGTGTTAGCGTTAGCATACGTCATGTAGCTGAAGGTGTTAGCGTTAGCATACGTCATGTAGCTGAAGGTGTTAGCGTTAGCATATGTCATGTAGCTGAAGGTGTTAGCGTTAGCATACGTACACCTATTCACCATGTTCTCTCATCTGTTATTATTTTAAACTGCATTTCAAGATGAAATGTCTGTTCTTGGACTTGGATTTTATCAAGTCAATGTCCCCCAAAAATGCGACTTATACTCCAGTGCGACGTATATGTTTTTTTCTTCTATATTATGCATTTTTTGGCTGGTGCAACTTAGTGTACAGCCAAGAAAATACGGTACTTATCTTGATTTTCTAACTATGCAGAGTTGTCTTTGGACTTTGGGACTGGCACCAACAGAGAGTTCATGTTTGAATAATCTGCTTATTTAATGTAGTCTCTCTCTCTCTCTCTCTCTCTCTCTCTCTCTCTCTCTCGCTCACGCTCATTAAAATGAATGATCAGGAAACAGTTGCCCTCTGTGGTCCAGGGGTCTTTGGCGCTCCGTGAGGGGGTTAGTTGTGTTGTTTTATTTTGTGTCACATTTGACGTGGGCGCCTGAATAAAAATGACCTTGTCGTCGGCGGAGACACAACGATAAACACTTCATGTGCCGCTGCTCGTGCGGTACAAGCTCCACACTTCAGCCTCTGGCCATTTGCCATTCTCTTCTACTCAGCCAATTAAGTAAGCTGTCAGTCACTGCGTCCGGTTTGCGGGGCTAAGGGCTAAACGCATCAGATTATATAGTATATACAGCATTCTTAAAGGGAGTGTGTGCAGCCCGCGCTTTTACCGGTTTAAGAAAGTCAACTGCGCTCACGCCGGGACCTGCGTCTCGACCCGCACGAGTCTTTCTCATACACAACGTGGCCAAACCTCCTCGTCAATCGCCGATCTCGTCACATTTCAGCAGCGAAGCAGGGTTAGTACCTGGTTAGTGCTTAGATGTGAGACCACCGGGGGTCGCAGTGGGGCAGCAGCGCCTCTAGTGTCCACGTACTGTACTGCATGTGTGTGTTTGTGAGAGTGGACGTGTGAATCAGGCGTGTTTATCGTGCATGTCCTTCCAATAACATGCAGTTCACCAATTAAAAAAATAATAAAAATGTGGCCATGTACAATATACTGTATGTTAGAAGTAATATCAGTAAAAACAATATTTGATCTGAACATGTTTACATTGTATCATGGATTTTTAAATACAAATCGTACTAACCCTAATTACTGTTGTGATTCATGTGCAATTACTGTGAAATTCATGTGCAATCTATGTGCTGTCGTGACACATGTTCATGTGCAATTACTGTCGTGATCACATACAATGGTATTTATGTATTTATTTATTTGTCTATGGGAGTTTTTATTTATTTATAGGAGATCTTCTACTGAAAGTGTTTTTCAGACTTCCTATAAGTGATCTGTTCTTCTGTATCTGCCTCTGTATCTTCCTGCGTTGCATCAATGAAATTTCCCCATGTGGGACAATAAAGGAATATCTTATCTTATCTTAACCCGGCTTTTAACTAGGGATTTATTAACAATGAAGATATCACATTATATTATATTTTTTATTAGTTAGTGTGGACGAATAAAACGGCAAAGTGAACAACATTTTAATTTTTTTTTGGATGAATAGAAAAAATTCCCACACAATGCCTTATTTTCCAAACTTATTCAGACATAAACAGGCAAAATTAATATTAAAATTAATCTTAAATAAACATAACATTTAGATATTTTACTATTATCATCAATATTATTACTATTTTTACTATTTACTATTATTACACAAATGGGAAAATTAGTAACATATCTAATACATCAATCCAACAAAAATAGACAGTAAAAATAGATTACACTGGTCCATGAGCCAAAATGTGTGTTTAAACAGTGACGTAATGATATTGCCTGATGTCGTGCCAAAGTCCCGCCTCTCTGACCATCGACTGAAGCTCGTTAAACCCACCAGCGTCCACACACTACAGTGGACTTCTGTCTGACCATCTGTGACGGAGACAGAGCCCCACTGTGGTCACGTGGCCGAGCGCAGCGAGCGGGGCGGCCGCGACGGGGCGGCCGCGACAGGGGCCCGGCCTTTACCCACAACCGCCGCAAGTACAAACCCCTCTTTGTAGACATCTGCTGAGGGCCCGCCACGTCAGTTTGGGACCAACAAAGTGGCTCTTCATCCCTGTTTTTGATGACAAACGCGAGCGCCAAAAATGATTACAAATGACCCGAAACGACGACATCTGGGTCATTAACGAGCTCGTCGAGACTTTTATCCAATTACTTTTCATCATTCAAATTTGTGTTTTTTTCAAATGACTTTTTGGTTGTCACGCCTGCGGAGTTAAAACCGGTTCAGTTTTCAAGTATGAAGGCACATTTTCACAATATTTAACTTTCAGTAGATGAGAGATGGAACAGTGTGTTGGCTAAATATGTTTTGCACTTGTATATATTTACAATAGTGGGAAAATTCTTCAGAGTGGTTTTCGTCCTGGTCGTGGAACACTGGACCAGCTCTATACTCTCCATCGGGTGCTCGAGGGTTCATGGGAGTTTGCCCAACCAGTCCACATGTGCTTTGTGGATCTGGAGAAGGCTTTCGACCGTGTCCCTCGGGGTGTCCTTTGGGGGGTGCTCCGGGAGTACGGGGTCCGGGGCCCTTTGCTCAGGGCTGTCCGGTCCCTGTATGACCGGAGCAGGGGCTGTGTTCATTGCCGGCAGTAAGTCAGACCTGTTCCCAGTGCATGTTGGGCTCCGCCAGGGCTGCCCTTTGTCACCGGTTCTGTTCATAATTTTTATGGACAGAATTTCTAGGCACAGTCAGGGGTCGGAGGGTGTCCGGTTTGGGGACCACAGGATCTCATCTCTGCTGTTTGCAGACGATGTTGTCCTGATGGCTCCATCAAACCCGGACCTGCAACATGCACTGGGACGGTTTGCAGCCGAGTGTGAAGCGGCTGGGATGAGAATCAGCACCTCCAAATCCGAGGCCATGGTTCTCGACCGGAAAAAGGTGGCTTGCCCTCTCCAGGTGGGTGGGGTGTCCTTGCCCCAAGTGGAGGAGTTCAAGTATCTCGGGGTCTTGTTCACGAGTGAGGGAAGGATGGAGCGTGAGATCGACAGGCGGATCGGTGCAGCGGCTGCAGTGATGCAGTCGCTGCATCGGACTGTTGTGGTGAAGAGGGAGCTGAGCCGAAAGGCAAAGCTCTCGATTTACCGGTCGGTCTACGTTCCTGACCTCACCTATGGTCATGAGCTTTGGGTAGTGACCGAAAGAACAAGATCGCGGATACAAGCGGTCGAAATGAGTTTCCTCCGCCGTGTGGCTGGGCGCTCCCTTAGAGATAAGGTGAGGAGCTCGGCCACACGGGGGGAGCTCGGAGTAGAGCCGCTGCTCCTCCACGTCGAGAGGAGCCAGCTGAGGTGGCTCGGGCATCTGTTCCGGATGCCTCCTGGGCGCCTCCCTCGGGAGGTGTTTCAGGCATGTCCCACCAGGAAGAGGCCTCGGGGAAGACCCAGGACACGCTGGAGAGACTATGTCTCTCGGCTGGCCTGGGAACGCCTCGGGATCCCCCCGGAGGAGTTGGAGGAAGTGTCTGGGGAGGAGGAAGTCTGGGAGTCCCTGCTCAGACTGCTGACCCCGCGACCCGGCCCCGGATAAAGCGGCAGAAGATGGATGGATGGAAAATTCTTGTTATGTATTTGAGTTGTAGAGTGTTGAAAAATGTACATAAACGACTCACACTTAAGTAAATATTAGTAGAAATAGATACATTTCAACGATATTGTATTTGGAGATCGTCTCGCTTCATGCTTATTGCGTCCGTGGCGTAAAGTAGTTTCAGTATTACCGTTTATTGCGATATTATCTTACTTCAAACTGTATGTAACGTGTATTTGAATGTTTTACCGGCCTGCCGAGGAAATTGCTCGTACTTTCTGCGACGGGACACGCATCAGAGCAACCGGTCGACACTGAATCACAGAGGTTTATTTGTAGTACACGTCTCCCGTACGTGGAATAACATTAAAAAACAAATACTGTATTTTCCGGACTATAAGTCGCACCTTTTTTCATAGTTTTGGCCGGGATTCGACTTACTACTCCGGAGCGACTTATATGTGAGATTATTTGGTATTTTCAAACTGGCAACCGCATTTTACGTGTTGATTATTTTCACACTGACCACCACAAGAGTTCGTTGTCTGTACGTCATGTAGCTGAAGGTGTTAGCGTTAGCATACGTCATGTAGCTGAAGGTGTTAGCGTTAGCATACGTCATGTAGCTGAAGGTGTTAGCATTAGCATACGTACACCTATTCACCATGTTCTCTCATCTGTTATTATTTTAAATTGAATTTCAAGATTAAATGTCTGTTCTAGGTCTTGGATTTTATCAAATACATTTCCCCCAAAAATGCGACTTATATATGTTTTTTTCTTCTCTATTATGTATTTTTTGTCTGGGACGACTTATAGTCCAGAAAATACGGTTCATAACTTTTACCTCAGAGTTCAGTGCTGTTTCTCAGTCCTCTGTGTGGTTATTATTGTTTTTTTTTTATTGTTTCATGGTAAATCGTTGTGCACAAACAGTTAATTATGTCAGTCACGTTCGTCCGATCAGGCGAAAGAACCCAATTCCGGACTCTCTATCTTGAAGTATTGTATCGTGAGCGTTGTCTCGGGCCGATCAGCGCTGTCAATAGTGATACGCACTCAACCATTTTCCAGGGAGAATTGTTCAAACTTTCTCTTTATTTTGCAGCATCTTCAACTTTTCCAGCGTTCTCTCCTCCATTGTCCTTCCCACGTGTCGCACAGTCAAGCGCTAAAACCCCTGAGTGCCTTTATAGCATCTCCTTCCTCTTATCTCCTCTCTTACGCGGGTCTTTTTTCAGAGTCCATTTGTAGAAATACATCCATACATCCTTCTCCACGTGCGAGCCGCCCGCACGAGGCCCCCGGAAACCGCCAGCCGTCGCCAGCATTCGGCACGGAGACGGGACGTTACCGCTGCGGGCTTTGTGTTCGCTGTCAGTGCGTTTCTGTAGCGTGAGCGCGGGACATAAATCTTTTGGACTCGGGGGATTACAAATAAAGGCGGTAATGCGCGCACCCCGGCGTCAGCGCTGTGAACGGTGAATTAAAGATGACTCTCACTGGACGGCACGCGCGGGGTGAAGGCGAGTTCAGCGGACGCAGACACGTTGTGTACTTTTAGATTCATGCGCTCAGTCGTGGAAAAGGACAAGTTTTGTGCTAACATGGTTTTTCTCCTGGGGGTCGCCTCCATGGACACACAACTGCATTTTGTGATTCGATCGGCGCACACGTCTGAGTATGCGCACTTCGGAGTACACGCACTTCTGAGTACGCATACTTCTGAGTACGCACACTTTTGACTATGCGCACTTAGGAGTACGTGCACTTCTGAGTATGCATACTTCTGAGTACGCACACTTTTGACTATGCGCACTTCGGAGTACGCGCACTTCTGAGTACGCATACTTCTGAGTACGCACACTTTTGAGTATGCGCACTTCTGAGTACGCACACTTTTGAATACGCACACTTCGGAGTATGCAAACTTCTGAGTACGCACACTTTTGAGTATGCGCACTTCTGAGTATGCACACTTCCGAGTATGCGAACTTCTGAGTATGCGCACTTTGGAGTATGCGCATTTCGGAGTATGCGCACAAACATTGGTCAATTTCTACGGAGACACAGTGTAAAGACGCAATTCAAATAAAAACACAAGATATAACTCAGTTAACGTAAATGCGATTACATTTAAAAAAAATAAAAAATAACTAAAAATAAATGTTATGAAACTTTCTGCGCAATATTATGGTAACTTTGACGAATAAAAGTTACAAATGTCAGAAGTGTTACTATTTAAACCATGAAAATATAGTCAGAAAAACAAACGGGCATGATTGACGCAAATTCGGTATGTGACTCAGATTGGGGCGCCTCTCCACAGATCTGATCTGGAACTTGGCCCGGTTACGTGTTTATGTTCATAGGCGTGAACTCTCCATCAGAAAAGTGACATTACAGCTTTAGGCTGATGCAGGAGGCAACACGTTCACTGCAATCATTATGTCGGTGTTTCTGAACCAGTGGTACGCGAACACGCACCAGAGGGCTCTTGAGATGACTTCAAATTTAAAAGAAAGGCGGCATTGAATAGTTTTTGAATATAAAACGTTCTTTCGACCTTTTGCATCTTTTCTGCAAGAGAATTCTGGAACAAATATTAATAAAACTAAAAAAAATTCCAGATTTTCTTTGGAGATTTGGAATAATATTACAACAGAAGTGTGACGTCACCCGCACGACTCCATGGAAATAGAGTTAAAATCACACTTCTGAAGATTCCCCATGTTTTTAATTCCATACTACGGAATATTCTAGCCAAAATAAGCACATTTCCATGGAAACCTCACCTCAAGAGCGATCACAATAAAAACATGCTTCCCTCGACACGTGTGGAGCCTCTGCAGGAAACCACGTTGAGCCTTTTAGTCGGATGTTTGTCTTTTTGCCGTCTTTTTAATATTCTATCCATCATATTAAGCGTCGTCATCGTGCATCAATAAAGCCTGATGCACGATGACGATTGACACGTTTATGTCTCGTACTAAAACAGTGTGAGACTGAGAAGCTCATGAATGTGACGTGGCATAAATCACTGTGACGTTTATGTGCAGTTTGTGGTTCAAGACTCTGGTCGTCCCTCTGGGCAAAGCACTGCGGTGACTAGGGGGGGGGGCACTAGACCGGGGGGGGCACTGGACCGGGGGGGGGGGCACTAGACCAGGGGGCACAGGACCAGGGGGGCACTAGACCAGGTGGGGCACTAGACCAGGGGGGCACTGGACCGGGGGGGGGGGGGCACTGGACCAGGGGGCACGGGACCAGGGGGGCACTAGACCAGGGGGGGCACCGGACCGGGGGGGGCACTGGACGAGGGGGCACGGGACCAGGGGGGGCACTAGACCAGTGGGCACTAGACCAGGGGGGGCACTGGACGAGGGGGGCACTGGACCAGGGGGAACTAGACCAGGGGGGCACTAGACCGGGGGGGCACTAGACCGGGGGGGGCACTAGACCAGGGGGGGCACTAGACTAGGGGGGGCACTACACCAGGGGAGCACTAGACCAGGGGGCCAACAAGTAGCTCTCACGCCACAAGACCAATCAGAATGTGGCTCTTTACCTCATCAGATTAGGTGAATATGTCCCTGAAACATGTGCGGCTCCCCGTTCTGACCTTCTCTCTCCTACAGGGGGCAGTGTGTGTGTGAGCAGAGTCAAAGCAGAAACAAGATGGCCTGTACAGGAAGTGCAGTGATGACAGTGGTAGTGAAACCTGCCACGCCCCTGGAGGGAGTGACTTTTTACACACTATATAGTTACAATTGCATACTGCATAATAATAATAATAATAATAATAATAAGTGCAAAGTGGCAACCCAAATAATTAAAGTACAGCTTTAAAATAAAATGTCTTGAATCTGATTTCTGATTTTCTGATGTATTTGGCCTGACATAAACGTTAAAATATGCACAGCTTGTGGTGTTGCCAAAGATGATGAAAAAAGTATTAAAACAAAATAAGGTATGAATAAATGAAAAAATAGGTATGAGAATAAAAATCAAGCCAACCCGGGGCCCTATGTAAAAAGTGCTAGTGCTATTTCTGTAGTCACAACACACAAATGGGAAAACAAAATGCGTGTCAGGCTGTCCAATCAAAGAAATTTGATTCATACTCATACACACTGAAACAAATCATTCTTGATTCATAATTTTATTTCTTCTTATAATCTTGATTTTATGTTTTAACTGAAACATGCTTGAAAAAAACACAGGAAATTTTGTTCTAATAGAATATACTCCACCCAACTTGAAGTTTGAATCTGAAACATGTGAAAACAAAAAGGGGGCGGGGTCTGTATAATCTTTAGAGATGAAATAATTACCCACATGTTATTTTTGGGGTGTTTTCATCATTTGAGTATGTATCCTTTAAAATGAAGATAAAAAACAGTCTCCATCCATTCTCTTCATTGTTTTATACAAGCCTCCCCAGCACTGCAAACGTTTTATTGATGATTTTACTGAGAAGTTTCAGTCGTATGCACAGACTTTGATGGTTTGGTCATTACAGGTGATTTCAATGTGCATGTTGATCATTTTTGTGACAGAAACGCTAAAGAGCTTGACGCTGTCCTTGAAACCTTCAGTCTTACTCAGCATGTGAATGGCCCCACCCACTGCAGAGTGGCCCCACCCACAGCAGAGTGGCCCCACCCACAGCAGAGAGGCCCCACCCACAGCAGAGTGGCCCCACCCACAGCAGAGGGCACACTCTAGATCTAATAATCACAAAGGGGGTAAATATTTCAAATGTCATTGTGGTCGATGCTGCTCTGTCTGATCATTTCTGTGTCGTCTGTTTTTCCCGAACCACCGAGGAGACACATCAATTATGGCACAGGAACACTGTTTATGGAAATGATAAAGTTTTAAAATATCTCATGTTCTAATGTAAATGATTTGTTGAACTCCGTTACATCTAGTGTTTACAGAGAGAAGTTGTACATGGACAGTCTAATTTATGCAGAACTATCCATTCATCCATTTTCTATCTCGTTCCCTTTCGATGTCGCGGGTGACTGGAGCCTATCCCAGTTCTTTATGCAGAACTATATAAATATATTTTTCTTTCCTTTCTTTCAACACTGGTGGTTTTGTAGAATAGGCCCAATGAATAATTTTCTGTAATTTCACAACCAGTGGAAACTGCACTAACAGGAGCGAGAGTCTAAGCAGTGCCACAAACCTGTTGGACAAAGATCTCCAGTTTCTTCTTTCACTCGAATTCCACCTAAAGATTATAATCTTTCTGTTTTGTGTTTTTTTCCGTAACTTGAATTTCCCGTCGAATCACTATTTTTTTTTTTCTTCAAATGTCCCCCTCCCTGCTTCTGGCACTATAAATGTGTCCGTCCCGTGTCAAAGCCACAGTGACTCCTGAGCACTAAAGTCTTCAGTCGCTCCGATCACATTGAACAACCTTCGGCGTCTAAAAACCTCCTTCATCGTCAGAGAAACGTTTGACTTCATGGCCGCTCGTCGCCTCCCGATACTCTTCATGAGTTTGGCTGTCGCCGCTCTGCTGACGCCACGAGCTGTAAGTACAGGACTGTCCACACGTTTAGTCCTTGGTTTGGTCCTGTTCTTCTCCTGTTTCAGGCCTGATCCAGCCCAGCTTTAGTCCTGAGTCTAGTTCCCCTTTAGTCTCAATGTTGATGTGGTTTGTGTGAATGCAATGTTCATCTGTTTAATGCATTTTGTAATTTTCCAATCACAGATGGCAGAAGGTGACCAAGGTGAGTGGAATTGATTTTATTTTACACATTCATATGATAAATATTGTTTTCATGATTTGCCTTGATTGTTTGTGATGAAGGCTGTGATGAGGGCTGGACTCAGTTTGGCTCTCGCTGTTTCAAGTTCTTCAGTGAGATAAAGACCTGGACCGATGCAGAGGTAAAGACAAACAGTCTGAAAGATAATAATCAACATAATAAGAGAAATAACAATCCTTGTTTATTCTGCAGAAAAGCTGTCACTCGTTCGGTGCAAACCTGCCCTCCATCCACAGTGAGGCGCAGAACACTTTCATCGTAGACTTGATTGTAAAGGCCACAGGGCAGAACACTCGCACCTGGCTCGGTGGAACTGATGCTGTGGAGGTAAAACATAAACGACTGGTCACAAATCAACATCCACGCAGTCTTTTGGCTCATTTTAAACTTCCGTTTTTGAACGTTCACAGGAGGGGAAGTGGCTGTGGAGCGATGGAACCATCTGGGACTTCACTCGTTGGCCCTCTTCAGGCTCACAGCCGGACAACCATGAAGGCAAAGAGCACTGCCTCATGGTCAACTATAGAGGTACGAAACATCTCCATCCCTCTCACCTTCTGTCTCTTCTCCATAACTTCAGATAAAGGGCCTTATCATGTTTTGTATATATTTTAGACGGCTTTGATTTAACAAATAACTAAATTAATGTCTAAACTGCCAAGTTTAATTGTTGCGTGTAAATCTTTCCTTAATTTTCAATAAACTGTATCTCATTGATGACATCAACATGGAGATTCTGTTTTAGAACTCGTCTCTTACTTTTATTTTTACATTTTTCTTGACAAACTGTAGTAATAATTAGAAAAGCATGAGAACTTGTAACAAATTTCTTTCTGAAAACAGCGACGTTTTGGAACGACGACCCAAACAGCAGGTCTCTGTTCTACGTCTGTGCCAAAGATGTCCCTAAACCCAAGGACGTGTCCCTGACTCTGGGGGGCTATGTCTGCCACTGCAGCCTCCAATCCAAGTGATCAACCAAAATGACCACATCTACTCTGCATTTGTAATCAAGCTGAATGCTCAAAATAATTGATGATTAAAACCTTTTTTTCTCGGCATTAACCTTGTGTCACGTGTCCTTTGTCACTTTCTTTTTGAAAATATGAAACACTGCTGACTTAAAAATAATAATAAATCAAACCGATTGTAGTCACACATTTAAATACAACTGCAGTCGACCAATGTGCTGAACCAAGAAAGATGTTTGCTTATTTTGTGTTGAAAGCCCTTGTATTAATAGATGTTTTTAGTGCAGTCTTTAAGTGCTGTAATGTGTGTTTAGCTCTGATGTGCAAAGGGAGGTTCTTCAGAGTTCGGGCGCTGCCACAGAGAATGCCCGGTCTCCTCTGGTGCTCAGGCTGGAGCGAGGCACAGGCGGAGCAGTTGGCCTGCTCACCTCAGAATTCTACTGGGCCTGTAAGTAAGGTCGGCCCAGAAAACAATCAAATCATTTTAAACTGAACCCTAAAAGTCACAGGAATCCAATGAAGTTTAGCAAGAACTGAGAAGGCTAAAATACTCCCACTTCCTGCGAGACGCAGCGTTTTGCACCTCCTGCGATCAGCAAAGAGAGAACTGGTCCAAGCCACCAAACAGAGTAACAATAGTCCAAACCTAAATGTTTGTGAAATATGATGTTGTGTGACTGTCTTTTTCATGCTTTTTGGTGTAATACATTGGGTCATGTAGAATGTGCACTTGTTGCTGTCAGAGGCGTGGCATGTGATCTGTGTACCAGCTTTCAGGTTTCCTATAGACATTCTTTACATTTAGGCAAAAGTGGAAGATAACGTGATTTCAAATGGAGAAAGTGATTAGCCTCCAGTGGCTCAGGTGTGAGTAACATCAGAACTGGTTAGGAAATGTTTCCAGGTAATGGTCTCACTCTCACTAGAATAAACCGTATATTCTCACTAGAATAAACCGTATATTCTCACTTGAATATACCGTATATTCTCACTTGAATACACCGAATATTCTCTCTAGAATATACCGTATATTTGCATTAGAATATACAGTGTATTCTCACTTGAATATACCGTGTATTCTCTCTAGAATATACCGCATATTCGCACTAGAATATACCGTATATTCTCTCTAGAATATACCGTGTATTCACACTAGAATATACCGTGTATTCGCACTAGAATATACCGTATATTCTCTCTAGAATATACTGTGTATTCGCACTAGAATATACCGTATATTCTCTCTAGAATATACTGTGTATTCGCACTAGAATATACCGTATATTCTCTCTAGAATATACCTTGTATTCACAGTAGAATATACAGTGTATTCACAAAAGAATATACCGTATATTTGCACTAGAATATACCTTGTATTCGCACTAGAATATACAGTGTATTTGCACTAGAATATACAGTGTATTCTCAAAAGAATATACCTTGTATTTGCACTAGAATATACTGTCACACTAGAATATACTGTGTAGTCGCACTAGAATATACCGTATATTTGTACTAGAATATACCTTGTATTTGCACTAGAGTATACTGTTCTCACTAGAGGATACTGTGTAGTCTCACTAGAGTATACTGTGTATTCTCACTAGAGTATACTGTGTAGTCTCACTAGAGTATACTGTGTAGTCTCACTAGAGTATACTGTGTAGTCGCACTAGAGTATACTGTGTAGTCTCACTAGAGTATACTGTGTAGTCTCACTAGAGTATACTGTGTAGTCGCACTAGAGTATACTGTGTAGTCTCACTAGAATATACTGTGTAGTCGCACTAGAGTATACTGTGTGGTCTCACTAGAGTATACTGTGTAGTCTCACTAGAGTATACTGTGTAGTCGCACTAGAGTATACTGTGTGGTCTCACTAGAGTATACTGTGTAGTCTCACTAGAGTATACTGTGTAGTCGCACTAGAGTATACTGTGTAGTCGCACTAGAGTATACTGTGTAGTTGCACTAGAGTATACTGTGTATTTGCACTAGAATATACTGTGTAGTCTCACTAGAGTATACTGTGTAGTTGCACTAGAGTATACTGTGTAGTCGCACTAGAGTATACTGTGTAGTCTCACTAGAGTATACTGTGTAGTCTCACTAGAGTATACTGTGTAGTCTCACTAGAGTATACTGTGTAGTCTCACTAGAGTATACTGTGTAGTCGCAATAGAGTATACTGTGTAGTCTCACTAGAATATACTGTGTAGTCTCACTAGAGTATACTGTGTAGTCTCACTAGAGTATACTGTGTAGTCTCACTAGAGTATACTGTGTAGTCGCACTAGAGTATACTGTGTAGTCTCACTAGAATATACTGTGTAGTCTCACTAGAGTATACTGTGTAGTCTCACTAGAGTATACCTTGTATTTGCACTAGAATATACTGTATATTCTCACTAGAATGTACTGTGTATTTGCACTAGAATATACTGTGTAGTTGCACTAGAATACACTGTGTATTTGCACTAGAGTATACGGTATGTGCAGTAAGTGCGGTGCATTGTTGGCTCAAAAGCCTCTATTAAAGAGAAGCGTTTTCCCTACGTTTGTCCTGGACACATGTGGGTGGGCTTTATGTAACCGCTTTCATGTAAAGGTCTCCAGCTGAAAATGTCGCGCGTTCCCCACTTCCTGCTCGTCAATGCAGGCCCACCTACACACGCCCGCCTACACACGCCCGCCTACACACGCCCGCCTACACACGCCCGCCTACACACGCCGGCCTACACACGCCCGCCTACACACGCCCGCCTACACACGCCCGCCTACACACGCCCGCCTACACACGCCCGCCTACACATGCCCGCCTACACACGCCCATCTACACACGCCCGCCTACACACGCCCGCCTACACACGCCCGCCTACACACGCCCGCCTACACACGCCCGCCTACACATGCCCGCCTACACACGCCCACCTACACATGCCCGCCTACACACGCCCGCCTACACACGCCCCGCCACGGGTCAATGCAGTTTGATGATTTGTAAAATGAATGCCGCAAATATAAACGCTTGACTCGTCTCTGCAAATGATTTTAATTTGGAAGTGGTTTTAAGATGAGTCTTTATTGTCTCACGAAGGAGGACTTTGTCTTGTGTCCTGGGGCAGAGACAATATCAACACCGTGAACACAATACACTCCAACATGAAACAAAAGTAACCACAATAACCTCAAGTAATACACAATCTGTGGGACAATATGCAGTCATCCTTTTCACAATGTCAAGTTCAGTTTTTGTTTGCACATTCCCTCGACCTTTGCGCAGTTCTTGATTGCAATACAATAATCGACATGAAATCACACGAGTAAACAACTGGGACAACTGTCCTAAATACTGTCGCACCAACTATATTTATTTATTTGACTTTATATCGTTGGTTGTGCTGGAGCGGTTTGGTGCACGATACATGAGCCGCGTTGGAGACAAATGTTTTATCTTGGAAAAAAACAAACATTAAAATTCCAAATCAGTTCTAAATGCAAAGCAAAGATGTAGAAACTCGAGGATAAACTCTGTCTCTGCCTCACTTTTAGAGACATACAGTGTGGAAAGTAAATATTTCAACAAGTTCTCCCACTTTGAAATTATGTTCGGGTCTGAAACGTCCATCCTCGGTGCGTTTCCACTGCGAGAGACGGAATCAAAAAAATACCGTATTTTCTGGACTATAAGTCGCACCTTTTTCATAGTTTTGGCCGGGGTGCGACTTATAATTATATTTATAGTTATATACTTTACTACTACTATACTATACTACTCCGGAGGAACTTATGTGTGATATTATTGGTTATTTTCACACTTGCAACTGCATTTCATACCCCAGTGCGACTTATATATGTTCTTGTTCTATGTATCTGCTCTATTATACATTTTTTGGCTGGTACGACTTATACTCCAGAAAATACGTTACATAAATAAATCCGTAAATCACACGTATCATTTTTAAACAATTTCTTTATATGTTATCTCTGCAAAATCGCATCAAATACTTTCTTTCCTCACTGTCTGTACTGCACAACTGCCGAGCCTCAGAGTTGTGAGTCCTGAAATCTGCTGAATGTCTCCCCTCTTTCACACCGCACTGTATTTAAAACCTACAGACCAAAATAATCCTTCAAACCGAAACGTTGCGGGCCTATGAACGTCAACACGCGCAGCTTCATGTTATTAGCAACGTGGTGCAATGTAAGAGTCATTTTGAGAGGATTTGCGTCTCTCTACATTCTGCTCAGCCAGGATTTGATTAAGGCTCTTCTCGGCGAAGCAAACACAGTGTCATTTCTGTTTGCAAACGACTTCTGAGGCTCGGCAGACGCAGATTTATCAGGACTTTCCGTGGATGGCGTCGGAGATTTTGATCAATCCTAATGCTGCGCTCATGCAACGCTGATGAAAGTTATGCATAAATCTGTGTGTCTGTTAATATTCCCGAAATATGTCTCAGTCCGAGGCCGCGATTTGCACTGGGGAAGCTCTGCTCCAACTAACATCGGAAATGAACATCGGAAATGACTTTAAGTGTATAAATGTATAAACTTAAAGTGCCTATGACAGGTTTTAACGATTTTCTACATTTGACTTTATTTGGTGTATTTTTACCTGTTGTACACATAAATTATAGTCTTACACCAATCGAGCAGGTATTTGTGAAGAAAACGTTGAAAAATATGTAGACAACGACAGGAAGTGACATCACACCAGGGACACTCATTCCAGTCAAAGTTTATGCAGAATTTACACAAAGAAAGAAAATGTCATGGAATGAGACATACACCGATGCTATTCCTTAACACATAGAGAACACAATTCAACTTAGAATATGAAACGACACAGAAATATCACACATTTGTGTGGCAAGCTTGGGAGAAAACGCCGGGACGGGTTCACGCAGGCTGTTGTACGCAGCCTACGTGACCCTCCTGCGTCTCACCCGTTTTTTCCCATGCTGGTTGGTTTTATTAGATATTCTGGAATAGGCGGGTCACATTTCTCATTGGTCAGCTTCACATCAAGGCACTTGTTTTACAACAGTTGTTTTTTTTTTTTCCGTAGAGATAAAGCCTTGGGTAATGTTTATCTGACTCCTCTGGGCTGTCACACCCCCCCTGGGGCAACATTCTTTGGCCCATCTTTATGATACCTTCACAAACAAATGCTGTCACACACCCGTTTTTCTCTCAGACTAATGATGCAGATAAAATATCACTATTATGCAGATAAAATACATCACAGAAATATAATCATATATTCACATTTTATCACACAACTATTTTACTCTAAATATGAATTCAAGAAAATAAAGTCGCTCTTTTATATTTACATTTGTCAAATGAAAAAAAAGTGACTTTAGATTAGTTTTTTCCCAGTGTTTGCTGGGTAATTTCCGAGTGCAATGTCATCAATTACAAACAGGAAGTGATATTATAAATCTAAAAAAAATGCTATTCCTCCATAAAATGTGTAACATTTTTAGCATCATTCTTAATATATTTATAATTAACTACATCATTTTAGTTCAATGAGTCGTCCGACCTGTAGGAGGCGCTTTAAGACTGGGCTAACGTGACAACTATTATTAAAACAAAAGAATGACGTTTAAGCAGAGCAAAATAATATGTGTTTGCCGTAACCCGACCGAGCCGTCAAAATTATAGCCGACTTAAAAAAAATATATAATTTTGTCAAAATTATGCCAAATTCTTTTATCTTTCTTATATTTCGCCGACTCACCGACCGTTTTTTTTTTTTTTTTCAAAAAAGCGCCGTGTTGAATAATTTTGTATCACTGGAACTCGCTAAAAATATTACGAAGCCGAAAAAGAAATGAAAATGAAACTTAACACGAGCGGAGAACGTTCAAGTCATTGTCTGTTGAAGCCTGACCCCTGGCGGTCACTGACCCCTGGAGGTCACTGACCCCTGGCGGTCACTGACCCCTGGCGGTCACTGGCAGAATAAAAAAAACGGGATTTGACAGTGGCTGAAATATGCAGAATTTGTCATATATGTTGACCAAGACTTCGACGATTCTACGACATGAAAATGGCCAAAAAATAAAATCATGGACTTTTTGTTTTGTACATTTACGGTAGCATCTCTTTTGATAAATGATAATATCAACTTAACTTCATAGGCAAATTATCATTAAATTATATATGCAAATTTTGAATTTTTTATGCTTTAAAGTAAAAAAAAAGAAAAAAAAGAATTTACCTTCCTACCTACCCACTTGAAAAACATTGGTAGGGTTACACCAAACATACAATTAATTTTGGATCTTTTTTTTGGCCTTC
>NW_027316389.1:8077847-8345347 GCF_026437365.1 Eucyclogobius newberryi
AGAGGGAGAGATAGAGGAGGGACAGAGAGAGAGAGAGAGAGAGAGAGAGAGAGAGGAGGGACAGAGAGAGAGGGGGAGAGAGGAGAGAGAAGGAGAGATAGGGGAGGGACAGAGAGAGAGGGAGGAGAGAGAGAGGAGGGACAGAGAGAGAGAGAGAGAGAGATAGAGGAGGGACAGAGAGAGAGAGAGAGAGAGAGAGATAGAGGAGGGACAGAGAGAGAGAGAGAGATAGAGGAGGGACAGAGAGAGAGAGAGAGAGAGAGAGATAGAGGAGGGACAGAGAGAGAGGGAGGAGAGAGAGAGGAGGGACAGAGAGAGAGAGAGAGAGAGAGAGATAGAGGAGGGACAGAGAGAGAGAGAGGAGAGAGAAGGAGAGATAGAGGAAGACAGAGAGAGAGGGGGAGAGAGGAGGGAGAAGGAGAGATAGAGGAGGGATAGATAAGAAGATAGAAGGAAAGCGAGAGAGGATAGGTAGAGGAGAGAGAGGGAGAGAGAAGGAGAGAGAGAATGCAAGACAAGAGCCAAATGTAGAGCACATGTGGCCACGCCCACAGGCTCTGCTGAGGGTGCACGACCTGAAGCGCTGTAGATTCTGCTGGAGAGAAACGCTCGATAAATGGATCCTCGACTGTTCATCAAGACGAGCATCACAAGTTACATTTAGGTTATGGTCGAGAAGCAAATAATGTGAAATTGAAAAAACCTGAATGCAGCAGAGTGTGGCAACAGGACAGGGCTATTCAACATCAGGCCCGGGGGCCAAATTGGGCCCTCCAAGCAATTGAATCCGGCGCATAACCATCTTCAGAATCAGAATCAGAAAAGGTTTATTGTCAATGAAACATAGGAACTTGTCTTGGTGATTTAGTGCAACATAAAACAACGAACAATGATAAAACAAACCATATAAAGTCAAAAAGAAAACAATTAAAATCTGCTATGGGATAAAATAAAAATAGGCTATAAGATACAAAATAAAAATAGGCAAACTATGTAGACAAAATGGACAGTGTAGTTTACGTAAGTAGTGCAGAAAGTGAGAGATTTAATGATGGTTAAAGTGACAGTGTTTTGGAAGTGTTTATGAGTTCCAACGGCAGAGGGAAGGAAACTGTTCTAATGCCTGAGGGGAGTGGCCTCCTGCCTGAGGGGAGTGGCATGCCTGAGGGGAGTGGCCTCCTGCCTGAGGGCAGTGACCTGCTTGAGGGGAGTGGCCTCCTGCCTGAGGGGAGTGACCTTCTTGAGGGGAGTGGCCTCCTGCCTGAGGGGAGTGACCTTCTTGAGGGGAGTGGCCTCCTGCCTGAGGGGAGTGACCTGCTTGAGGGGAGTGGCCTCCTGCCTGAGGGCAGTGACCTCCTGCTTGAGGGGAGTGGCCTCCTGCTTGAGGGGAGTGGCCTCCTGCTTGAGGGGAGTGGCTCAAATAGTCCATGTCCAGGGTGAGAAGGGTCAGCTGTGATCCGACCTGCTCGTCCCAGAGCCCTGGAGACGTACAGGTCCTGCAGAGATGGAAGTCTGCAGCCAATCACCTTCTCAGCAGAGGCACAATGCGCTGTAGTCTCTGTTTGTCCCTGGCTGTGGCTCCAGTGTACCACACGATGATGGAGGAGGTGAGGATGGACTCAATGATGGCCGTGTAGAACTGCACCATCATCTGCGCTTTCTCTCCCTGGCTCAGCGGCCATCTTAGTTGTCCAGGTTTACGGTCAATATCTCTGCGTTGAATCGGCCGATCAACGTGAAATAGAAACTCAACTTCTTCCCCGTCGCCGTAAATAAACAAAGACTGGAAGACTTGTTGAAAATACTCTCAAAAATACCACAAAGAATAAAAAGCGATGTAGTGGAGCTAAATCACCGACGAATAACAACAAGGTTCAACGTTAGCGAATCATCGATCGTTTGGAGTTTTCCTTCAAATTGATTGCGTGAAATTAAGACTTTGTCAAATTCGAGAGCGAAACCCATGCGTCTGTGCGTAATTCCGTCTAATAAATCACCTCGAATCTTTTACCACTCAGTGTCTCGCTCGACACGTCGTTTTCCCGTCATTTTCCCGTCGTCGTCGACCGTAATTGGCAACAAAACAAAGCCATTTTCACTTTGTTAGACTTTTCGGAGGCTCGGAAGAAACAGCAGACACAGTGGAAACCTTAAAAAGCGGTGTGTTTTTCTGATCAAAGACTGTTTCTCCATCTAAAACGGGCGAGATGAATGGCACGCGGGGATGTTATTGAAAACACGTTTAAGATGGCAGCCGATTACAGCCCTAAAAGCATCATCACGCAGGGACGCCAAATCACCCAAGACTTGTTCAATATGAAAAAAGCAGCGCGATGCGAGAAAATGAAAGAGGCGCACTGAGTTGAAGTGGGCTATAATTATGTGCCAGTTGTAGAAGTGATCTGACTGTTATTGTATCGGTATGTTTACGCCGTTTCTGAGGCGAACGGTTTTATAAAGCAACCCATAAACCCATTATGTAAGAACGGGCCATTCACAAGCACCCGAGGCCGTTTCTTTAGTGCTAAATAGTTAAATATTCATCTAAATTAGAATTTTTTATCTTTGCTGTGTTCAGAAAATCAAGATAATTTGAATTACTGTATAATTTTTTATGTTTTTTTTTTATGATTTTGACAAAAAAAAAACACATTTTATCAGACGTTTTCTGACAAGCCTGATTGGAATTTGATTGCGATGTGTGTTTTGATCGTGGACTAGAGATGTAAATAAGGGCGTTAGCAGGTTTCTAGCGAGACAGGCTATTTTCTTTTTATGTCTAATAAAACACCATTCCGTGCAAATTTCATTAATAAATCACTTCAAAAACTGAAATAGTCGCCAAAAGAGCAAAACATAACGTTACAAAACAAAAAACATTTATTTTATGCCCTTAGGCATCTGTCTGCACTTGTATCCTTAATAAAGATGACATGGAATGAATTAAATAATAGATTAAATAGCCTATATTTGACAGAAAAGTTATAATTTATTTGATATAAAAAAATAATAATAATTGCCCACCCCTGGCCTAATCTCTAACTGACTCCAAAGTAGCAGCGCGAGAACAGAAAAGGGGCGGCCCCCCAATTTAAAGTTGAACAATCGAACGACGATTGAATAGAAAAATCACTCAAGCACATGCATAAGACTAAATGCAGTACTTTTTTTGCGCTTGAACAGACGTCTCTATATCCAGCCCAAACATCCACGCCCACACATCCACGCCTACTCGATCCCATCCCTCCCCCGCAGTCCGTCCTCGCTCGCCGATACCCTTCGCCGAGACCCTCGCTTCCGCCGCCGGCTCCTGAAACGACGTGAATTGATTTTCCCAAGTCGTTCGGCCGGCGGGAAGCGTCTACTTCACAGCGCAACAGAAGTGCTAGTGAATGTTCCGTATCCAGCTCGAATTCCCAAATGGAAGTGAAAGAAAAGACAAAAACACACCGACGAAATAAAGCAGAAATCGATTGGGTTTATCTGAGCGAGGTAAAGCGCCCCGCGGTGAGTTGCTCCGTTGCCCTGTTGTCGTCCCGGAGCTGTCGGGAGCCCATTTGAAGTGCCTCGCGAATGGGGTCTTAACAGCTACGAGCGCCCATGTGTTTAGCCTCCTAGGACGCTCTCTTCTCTCTTCACTCTTTCGTTGCTCGGCTTCTGTCAAGTGCCCATATATTTCGGCGAAGTGTTTACAATAAAGTGCACTACAGTTTGGAGTTTTACGTCCGTTGTCTGTTGAGGGGTCGTTATCGTCGCTGGCGTGAGGTCAGCGGCGTCAGATGCAGAAGTACATAAACATTATTGAGTTATTGAGTTATTCATAATGTGCTTCGTATTTCAGGACACGCTTCAGACTAATACAACTAGAGTTTTAAAAAGTATGTTTAAAGAAGGTTTAGCATCTGTGATCATGCTCTTATCCACATTATTGTTGGAAATACAGGGTGGAAAAGATTAAAGAGCGATAGTTCAACTCAGAGTGGTACAAAGCGCTAAAAGATACATTTATTCCTTTGCTTTTAACAAATTTTAACTGGGCACTTAACACAAATACAAACATAATCTCTGCATATGTTTTAAGTTGAGGTCTACGTGTGTCTTTCTTTTTTTAAGTTTAATTTTCTCTGGTCGTTCTGTTCTGTTTATTTGTTTGTATTTAAACATTTTAAAAAAGAAAAGAAAAATTAGCAAGCACTTTATACTCTATACTATATAGTGTAGGTTCCAAGTGCAGCCGGGCGCAGTGTCGTGAGTTCGAATCCCGATTCTGCCGATTTACTGCATGTCGTCCCTTCTCTCTCATCCCCATTTCACGCTCAGCCCTCCTGTCTAATAAAGCTCACGGGCCAAAGGGGAAAAGGGAAAATAAATGGTTTTAAAGATTAAAAAGCAGTTCTGAACTGGTCGAAATCTTGAAATGCAGTTTAAAATAATAACAGATGAGAGAACACGTTGAATAGGTGTACGTATGCTAACGCTAACACCTTCAGCTACATGACGTATGCTAACGCTAACACCTTCAGCTACATGAGGCACAGACAGAACTGTGGTAAGTGTCTGGTATGTTAACGTAACATATGAACAGTTATTCAGATAACTATAGCATAAAGAACATGCTAACAAGTTTACCAAAGCATCAGTTTTACCCCAAATCACTAAATCCACTGAATTCTTCTTCCTCTGTGTCACTTCTAAACAACTCCACAAACTCCAGAGGAAGAGGAAGTGCAGATTCTTCTTCTGCGTCGCTTAGAGCCTAGAGCGCCCTCTTGTGGTTGCCAGTGTGAAAATAACGAATAATATCACATATAAGTCGCTCTGGAGTATAAGTCGCACCCCGGCCAAAACTATGAAAAAAGGTGCGACTTATAGCCCGGAAAATACGGTAATACTTTTTTTTACTCCAGACAATATACACTTCAAATTTGACATATCTCCAAAACACCAATTGCTATATCATAAACCTCTTGTAACGCCGGACAAAAGCTTCCTCCACCTTGACTGCTTAAGCCAACATTTGTCACTGAGGATTACCGCAGTGGAACATAATCGCACATCGCTTTGGGGTGCGCGCCTCTCTTTATCTCCCCTTTATTATTTCTACTGAGCGTTGCCAGATATCTCAGACTGCTCCCCCCGGGGTGAGCGAATCCTCCGACGGGCTCCCCCGCTCGGTTGATGGACCGGCTTCATAAACTCGCTCACAACCCACAAAACATCCTTTACGTCCGCCGCTGCTACCACTGTAATCCACTTTGCGGCATCAAATCTGCACCGCGCGGTCCCTGTCCCGTGGCGAGCGTGGCGGGGGTTTATGGCTTTTTAAAAATCGGCCGTGGGAGAGAATTTAGTTGTAGCTCGAAGTGTCCCGAAGTGAAGTCGGAACGGCTGCGGGTCATCGGGCAATAATAAGAGTTATCAAGCCGGCGCCGGCGGACGGGCAACGCAGCTGGATTTATGAGAGGCCTTGTAGGATGACCCGCAGCCAGGTGACCATTCTTCACTCGGGACAGGACCGAGGTGAAGGGAAGACTAATAAAGTAGGCGAGATGATTAAATACGCTGTTAGGATGTATGGTTTGGTGTAATGTTTAATAAATACACGTTATTGAGGTTTTTTTTATGTGAGAAAGGATTGAGTTCTGCACCTATTTGGAGGAAGAATTTTATTGTGAGGTGGTTTTGGACAGTTTATGGCAATATGTCCGACTTAAAGGAGACTTTTAAAGCACTTTTCCCTTCTCATATTACCTCTGGAAGTTGTATTTAGAGTGATTCACACCCACTGGGCTGTACTCGGCAGTTTATTTGCACTGCAGTTTTCAAACAAACTCGCTATAGTAAGTAAGTAAGTAAAATGTAATTGTACAGCACCTTTCACAGACAGAAGTCACAAAGTGCTTCACAAAGACACAGAATAAAATAATAAAAACACAGATAACTTACAGTGAGCGAAACACATACAACAATATACAGTCAAATCAGTCTCTAAAGCAAATGTAGATCAATATTGGAATTTGTCGGAAATATAATATAATGAGCCATGGATGTCATGATCATGTCATGATCTCAAACTTCCTCTTGTTGAGCTGCGACAGGACCATCGTTTGAGCTTTATTCAAAACATTGCGCCTATAGTGACATTCACTGATTGATATTTGAGTAACTGGGTCAGCGCAAATACATGATTTATTGTTATAACACATCTCTAATTAATGAAAAAAATGAATAACCAAGCGTGAAATGCAAACATGTAAATCATAATGTGTTTGTTACTGACGAGAAAAGGAGGATTAGCGCCGTCAATGTGAGGCATTTAAGTGAAAATGTACATCACTGGAAGTAATAGGCATGGAAAGTGTACAGGAAATCAATGTATTACAATGTATTACTGTTTATTGGCATTCAATAAACCGCATTATTTTTGCACATGGTAAAAGCGGGATAGTATTTGTAACACCGGACGGAGAGAAGGCTGCAGATCTTCTATTTACGACCAACGTGACAGCAAGAATTGTCGAGGACTCAATTGATTTACGGTGGGTATTTGAAAATGGTCGGGTCTCAATTATGACCCGAGCGACGCCACTTCCATGTCGTTGGTGCTGTTGATGCAAACGCCACAGCTCCGACAAGCATCACTTGTCCCCGTTTCATTCAACAACAGCCTTATCTTTACAAAGTGTCTCCCCGTGATCATTTTAACAACAGGGAAGCGTCTCCTTTGAAATTCAAATTCCGGACGTAAACAAGGCTCTTGTGCTGTACATGGCTCTTGTGTAGAACATGAGAGGAGACGCCAGGGACCGAGCCATAGTGTTTACACTTAATTACACTGTATATTCTGTGTTTATCCTGCCAGACCATTGACTAAAATAGTTGCTTTCACTTTCTAGAGAAAGTTTATTTCAGACAGAGGCCTATACTTTCAAACAATATAACTTTATTTGTCACAGAGGAGCAATTTGAGCACATTGTGGAGTTAAATAGAACACTAGAAAAGCTCAAACAAGAGTAAGTGCAGCTCAACAGAAGGACTGGTCAAAAGCTGATCCTGTGTGACCACCGTTTGAGGGGAGTAACAACCCTCAGGACTAAATTGTGCACTCTGGGGACACGACAGGAGAGCTTTCGTAGGTCTTACTCTCATGCTGCGTTCAGACCGCGGCGTCCAGCATGGCGTCCAGTATCGTGTCCAGCATCGTGTCCAGCATGGCGTCCTCGTGTCCAGCATCGTGTCCAGCATGGCGTCCAGCATGGCGTCCTCGTGTCCAGCATCGTGTCCAGCATGGCGTCCTTGTGTCCAGCATCATGTCCAGCATGGTGTCCTGCATGGCGTCCTCGTGTCCAGCATGGCGTCCTCGTGTCCAGCATCATGTCCAGCATGGCGTCCAGCATGGCGTCCTCGTGTCCAGCATCATGTCCAGCATGGCGTCCAGCATCGTGTCCAGCATTGCGTCCAGCATCGTGTCCAGCATGGCGTCCAGCATCGTGTCCAGCATGGCGTCCAGCATCGTGTCCAGCATGGCGTCCAGCATCGTGTCCAGCATCGTGTCCAGCATCATCGTGTCCAGCATCGTGTCCAGCATGGCGTCCAGCATTGTGTCCAGCATCATCGTGTCCAACACCGTGTCCAGCATGGCGTCCAGCATCGTGTCCAGCACCGCGTCCAGCATGGCGTCCAGCATGGCGTCCAGCACCGCGTTCAGCATGGCGTCCAGCATGGCGTCCAGCATGGCGTCCAGCATGGCGTCCAGCATGGCGTCCAGCATGGCGTCCAGCATGGCGTCCTCGTGTCCAGCGCACATGCACGGTGGTGGTGGTGGAGGAGGAGTTGTGTTTGCCGGTGTGGCCGTCCTCTTGGTGCAGCGTCAGACCAGGGTGAGAGAGCAGCTTTGGTGTATTTTACAAAGTCCAACAACAGAAGCGATCGGCTCGGGGGCTTGTCTGGGTCCAGATACTTCCGGTGCAGGGTTTGGTTTGGTCCTTCATCCAGAGAGTGAAATGCATAGGTCTGTCAGTGGAGCGTAATCGCTGATTGGTTTCCACGTTGTGTTCAACTCTCGATGACCTGGACGTGCCACATGGACTTTGAACTCTGTTTGGTGATTTCTTCCAGAACTACATCTCCAAATAACTCTAAGTAAATGAGATTTACTGTTTTTGAAAGAAATAGCCAAACGTGCACAATGTTGAACCCTATCATTCTTTACTTGGGTGGTACGGTAGTGCAGTATTTAGCACTCTGGCTTTACAGCAAGAAGGTCCTGGGTTCGACTCCTGGGTGGCGTGGGGCCTTTCCATGTGGAGTCATGTTCTCCTCTGGTTTCCCTTCACCATAAAAACATGTACAAAGTTAGTCTTGAAGTCATTTTTACTGACATCAGTCTCGTCTTTGGGGTTGAATAATGGCACCACTTTCTGAAGCTATTGTGAAAAAACAATCTTTATGTCGTATTCGATACATTGAACTACACATTTACAATGTGACGGTTTTCCAGCTCAGCTTATACTGTAGGCATTATGGGATGTTTTGATGTCACGTGACCTCAACCTATTCATGGGGTTCTGTCTATGGACTGAGCCAAAACCCTTAAGCAGGGTCAAGGTCCGGAGACAGTTCTTTTATACAGGAGCAGATCAGTAAACTGGTCCTGATGAGCTGCAAGTCTAACTCCGCCCAGCCCAGGAACAAGAGGGAGGGGCCAACACAGGGAGGAGGCACTAAACCCATGACAGTTTCTAATTGGGACTGTTGAATTGTAGAGTTCAGACAGTTACATACATTTTTCCTTTCAGCCGTCTTTGATTTCCCCTCACAAAGGTCCATTGACTTATTTTAATTAAAATTCTCATGCCTGTAAATGGAGTGTTGGTTTGCACCTGTCTGCTCAGAGAATCATGATATC
The DNA here is from genome assembly GCF_026437365.1 of Eucyclogobius newberryi. Taxonomy (NCBI): domain Eukaryota; kingdom Metazoa; phylum Chordata; class Actinopteri; order Gobiiformes; family Gobiidae; genus Eucyclogobius; species Eucyclogobius newberryi. The sequence continues at coordinate 8,086,757 of NW_027316389.1, forward strand.
CTTAGGCCCGGAAAGTCTTTATGAACCGATGGATTTCTTTTTCCTTAGTCCATTAATCCGCTCATGAATATGGCCGTAAAGCCCGGCTCCGCACTTTTGTCTGATAACAACAGCGCCATGCTCTGAAAAACGACCTTTAAGGAGGTTAATAATGACCTGGTGGGGATCGTATGAGCTGCGGTGACGCTGTAGTAGCTGCTGTCAATGCCACTAATGCGGCTGCTAGCAATAAAGGACACGTATTGTGCAAAATTGAAAGAACATTATTTGAGCTTTTAACTATGTTCTATCATTGTTCCGTCATCAAAGACATACCTGGAGTAACATGCAGCTTATCTGATCGTTAAGAGATTCGAATGTCATTTTTTTGGTCATAAATAGATTTTTTTAAAGTTCTAAAACATGAGATGCTAAACTGAAGATGCTCAAGCATGTTTAAAAGCTGATAACAAATACAAATAATATGTGTCCTTTAAACCGCTACATCTCTATTGTTACCATCTAATTTAAATGTGTTTTACTTTTATTTATTTTACCACCATTTGTAAAAAAAATGACACAATCTTTAAATCTGAAGAATCAAATCAAATCAAATCAAATCAATTTATTTTTGTAAGGCCCAAAATCACAACAACAGTTGCCTCTGAGGGCCACAGGGAGAAATGAATCAACAAGAAAGGTGTTCTTCCAAATTTTCTCAGTAAAAGCTAATGTTATTGAGTATGTTTAAAGTTTTATTGCAATTACATACAAAAAAAGTCCAGTTATGTCCGCAAAAATATAGATTTATCGTTTGCTATTTTGTGAAGGTTTAAAATCCTTCAGACTTGAAACACAAACAAAAAACTCTGTTACAATTACATTATTCATTTTTATGGTTTTTAACATTTTCAATTTGTTTTATTCTGGCTACAACCACTGTGTATCTTCTTAGAAAAAAAGAAAGAAAAAAATAATAAAACACATTCATTCTCAAATCTGACCAATTCAATTTGTCCTACTTGTGTCACCTGCTTGTCTCCATGGCGATACATATACTGAATGCCATACAAGACAGACACGCAGGTAGCAGGCACCAGACCTAAAAAAGGAACATAAAGTGCTCCTTTTATGATCCTTTGAGCAAATGTAATAAATAGTTTAAAAAGGGTCTGGACTGTATTTGCTTTCCGCTCCGATGCGCCGCAAGTCGACGCTGAAGCAGTCGCGGAGATGGATCCGACCAAGAGTTTTCATGATCAATGGTAAAACGTGAAGCTCCATTCGGCCCGAGACGCCGGCGCATTACTCACGCCAAGACAAAGAGTGGCACTCTCTGTCACGGCTGTTCGGGGGTATCCGTTATCGTTTAGCCCCCGAGATGATTCAGAGCGTCGCCGAGCCGTCGCCGAGCCGCCGCCGAGCCGGCGGAGCGCTGTCAGATCACTTTGATGTTTTCGCCTCAAAATGCAAAAAAATCAAAGACGAGCTAAAACACTTTTGCCTCCTCCATCGAGCCGTCTGTCGATATTCATATGGAATTTTCTTAAAGAGAGTGTGCGAGTCAAGCTAGCTTGTTCGTCTGATTAAATGTGCACTGTGTGACTTTTCTGCCGGGATGTTAGAGCGTTGCCTGGAATGTTACATGATATATTGCATTTATTTAAGTATTTGTATGTGTTTGAATCGCAAAAATAAAAACATTATGTATTTTTTCTTCTTGTGGCCCTCAGAGGCAACTGTTGTTGTGATTTTGGGCCTTACAAAAATAAATTGATTTGATTTGATTTGATTCATTTTTTGTTTGAATCTGTGAATAATGCCACTGTGGAACATTCCAGACAAAGCACTAACATGTCCGTGGAGCCAGGCAATATTGTAGTAGGGCTCAATTAATCAGTTTTATTTGTAGAGCACAATTCATACAAACTTTTTTGATGCTCTAAACATCAATTCAACAAAATAAAGTTGCTCTCATATCTTTATTTGACAAATTTTAAAATAATGGTGACATTAGATGAGATTGGCCCAGTGTTTGCTGGGTAATTTCCTGTGATATCATCAATTACAAACTGGAAGTGAAATTATAAACCTGAAAAAAATGCTACTCTGGGATATTTTTTTTTTCAAATTTCTATCAAAAATCGAAATATATTTATCTTAACTGCATTTTTGTTCAATGAGTCGTCCGACCTGTAGGGGGCGCTTTAATTTCCCCGTCCAAATTACAAACCCTCCTCCTTTGTTTCACATATTGAAATGCCTACACATTAATCAGCATTTCTATTCTATTTTTAAACATGTCTTCACTCTTTTTTTCTGGACGTGTTTGAAAGTTTACCGACCGAACAAGTAAAACCAAACAACATTAAAAAAATCCTTCAAAGAATACAGAAAAATCTCTTGTTTTAAGCGTGTAGAACTCACAGATTCTCACAGAAACAAACTCATTATAAGTTTTATCCGACCATTTTTTCCCTTTTTCCTTTTAAGGCATCGACAGTTCGGCACCGTTCGCACACTTTTCGCCCAACACTTAATGGCCCCGTTTCCGCAGCGCCGAACAAGAGTGCCGTGTCACGGGATCGCGCCCTCGCCTTTCGGGCATTTCATTACTCCGACGCCGGCCGCGGAAGTCGGGGGCCTGATCGGGGCCGAGGGTAGACGTTTAGCCGCCGTCCCATCGCCCGGCATCGAACAGCGGCTTCATTAACATTTTAGACGAGCGACCGATCCATAGTTTGCCATTTTCTTTGAGCCGGGGGGTTGCGGGTCGGGGGGGTGTCCCTGGAGTCCCCGGCGCTGGATGGTGCGGTCTCTTCAAGCCCGAGCGGAAGGCCTCATCTACAAGTCGAGTGTCACTCAGGCCGGCGTGGCGTGGCAGCTGTTAATCATCGTGAAGGAGCGCGCGGACACCAGGTGTGTGGCAGCTAATCTATCACGCCGCATGAATATGGATATCGACGTTTGTTTCACCTTGGAGTAATCTCTCTCTCTTGCGCGCGCGCGCGCGACAGAAAATAAAAATAAAATTGGGTTCAGGCGAAACACTCGAAGTAAATACGGCGGTTTGAAGAGTGTCTTTTGAAGGAAAACATCAAAGTCGACGCCGCGGTGACGGATGGTTCGAGCGTTTGTCGTTCGGACTCGAAGGTCAGAGGTTTCATGCCGGCGCTTGACCGACGCTGACTGTTGTTGTGTCCTTGGGCAAGACACTTCACATATGTCTGTGGTCAAGAGAAGTCACTCTTTTTTGAGCTTTTATCCTCGTCATAATAACAAGTGGTTCACGCGTTCGTCATTTTGATTCAAAGCTCAACGGTTTCATCCCAGTGCTTGACCATTGCCCTTTTGTTGTGTCCTTGGGCAAGACACTTCTCTTCTGTTCCGTTGCGTCTGTGGTCAAGGGAAGCCGCACTTCTGTCAGTGTACTACAAAGCATACAGGGTTTTAAGAAGGAAAAACATAAAACAAATACAAAACGTAAAATAACAAAATGGCCGCCCAGGTTTCTGAAAGTGCGTAAATGACACGTGTGATGCCAAATCGCCTTTTTTGAGCTTTTATCCATGTCATAATAACAAATGGTTCAAGCGTTTGTCATTTCGACTGAAAGGTTTCATGCCAGCGCTTGACTGTTGTTGTGTCCTTGGGCAAGACACTTCTCGTCTGTTCCGTTGTGTCTGTAGTCAAGGGAAGCCGCACTTATGTCAGGGCTACTACAACGCATACACAGTTTTAAGCAGGAAAAAAAAAAACGACAATATGGCCTCGTGCTACATCACAATTCATCTAAGACTGAATTTCCACCAAGAGAGACGCCAACAAACACAAAGAAATGACTAAAAGTGCAATGGTTAGTAAGTAAATGATCTTTGAACCTTGAACTCAGTAGAACAAGTCAAAGGAGAAGAAGCTGATGCTTTTTGCTGCTTTAATATGTCAAATGCATTCTGTTTTTAATGATATTCTAGCCGTTTTTACTTTACTGTAAGTGGTTATTAAACGCTGTGGTTCTGAACGAATGAATACTTTGTTTACCGCATAAGTCGCACCAGCCAAAAAATGCATAAAAGAGAAGAAAAAAACATAACTAAGTCGCACTCGAGTATGAAATGTGGTTGCAAGTGTGAAAATAACAAATAATATCACTTACAAGTCGCTCCGGAGTATAAGTATATGAATATAAGTATAAGTCGCACCCCGGCCAAAACTATGAAAAAAGGTGCTACTTATAGTCCGGAAAATACGGTAAATTGGATTAATATATAATTCCCTGACTCATTTGACCATTTTATAACGTTTTGACACTGGCTTTCGAGAACAATCCAGCTTCGTTCACCTTTTTGGCCGTCACCGCTCAGCAAACGTGCCCTTCCAAACCTGACCTGATTCTATAAATACGGCCCCGCTTTAAAATTAGTACTTTCTTTTATCTCTTTGTCACAGTAACAAACGGGGAGCTCGTCGGCTGAAGGAAAAACAGCGAAACCCGAAGTCAAGAGGCACCCCGGGGCGTCACATCTGCTAATTACCCCGACGGCACCCACTGGAAACGGAGTGCTCGGTGACACGGCGGAACACGGCGCCGACACAGACTCCTGCAGATCCAGTTAATCAGGACCTAATCAGCAATCAACACAATGAGAGCACTTCCTGTCGTTGGGTGGGCCCTCTCAAGAACAAGAACAAGCGGAAGCAAAGAGAACGCTCGTAACGCTCAAAGGAAAACGCTGTTCCTGGTTTTTACCGTCTTGTACCAAAAAACACAAATTTAGAATACTAGTTTTTACCCCTACCCCCTTTTTAGGCCCGAGCGCCACAAGCCGGCGAGAGGCCTATTAGTCTCGTAAGGCCGTGCGAAGCACGGCTGCGAAAGTGCGTACGTAGTGCGCACGAAATCGAGCGCGAAGCGCTCGCCCACTTCCAAACACTCACTAACGCACTCCTCCACTCATGCACGCCCCGTGCATACTAATTAGTAGTAGGAAAATGGAACATTACCGTTGTAAACGGGCAAAGCCCGTGCAAAAGTTCGCACTAAACGAGCACTTTTCGCGGTCGTCATCCCCATATATAGCATTCATTTGCCCTAACTAGCTCACGAATACGTTCCCCATCTCTTGCATGTTCCGTGCATATAAGCATGTAATGCAAAAATTGAACATTATTACTGTATAGAGGGCCAAAAACACAAAGTGGGCGGAGCCCACTCAAAATTATCGAAAGTACCCGTCAGTGACCAGGGACCCACACCATGAGGTAGGAAAGTGCGAGCGCTTTCCGAAAATGTATAGTTTATGATATTTGAAAAATGGGAAACATTGTTTTCGCATCGGAATATTCTTCTTCTTCTTCTTCTTCTCGGGACCAACCCCCCTATTTTTCACCCAGTGAACATTGACGAAAAGTCACAAAAATTTACACACCTCTAAAAATCGTGCCTCATTACATTCTGGCCATCTCCCTTTTCTAAAATTTAAAAAATTGGCGCGTCAGCGCCCTCAAATGTACCAAAAATGCATTAAGATAGAAAATGACCCAAAAAAAAATCTTATCGTAGAATCATGAAATTTGGCGCAGAGGTAGATGGTGACAAGAGAAGTAAGAAATATTATTACGGCAACGCCGTCCGCCCAACCAAATGTTGGCCATATTGGTTCAAAAATGGCTAATTATGAGTTTTTCCAAACGTCTTACTTTTACAAACTCCTCCCAGGGCGTTGGCCCTAAAAAGCTGAAATTTTGTGAAAATGCTACTGAGGAGTGGGACATCAAAAGTTATCCAAATTACATTGATAACTGTCACGGTCTCTGTGCGGCGAAGCTGCAAACTGTAGCTAGAATTTCAGAAATCTCCCATATTTAAAATTTCTGCCGTTTGCGCAGATAAAGTCCGAATTGTGTCAAATTAGAATCAGTTGTTAAACTCTTTGCCCTAAACCTACTTGAAGTGAAATAAATTTATTTGGCGCCACAGCGCCTCCTACAGATTTTATATGGAGGTTAAATGTTTAGTTTTCCGAAATTTGACACAAAACTCAATTTTGGCTTTCCCATCAAAAAAGTCAATGAGACCCATGTCATAATTGTTATGGCGTTGCCGTAACGATGACCGAAAACTTCCATGTTATTCCAATGGGGAAATCGCCAGAACATGTTTACACTTTAGACTTTCACGAACCCCTCCCAGGGCATTAGCCCTATTAACCTGAAATTTGGTGAGACTCATCTTCAGGACCATCAAAAGTTATCCACATTTTTATTCAAAGAGTCACGGTGTCTGTGCGGCAAAGCCGCACATTTTGCCAAGAATTCAAAATAAAATTGCTTTTTGATGGTAAAACAAAGGGGAGAAGATGTGACAGCGTCACAGATTCAGCAGTAGATGTAATAAAAGGACAATTGGGGCGCGTCAGCGCCCCCTCCTCTTGCGGCGTGGCGGCGGCGTGACGGCGGTGTGGCGGCGGCGTGGCGAGAGCCGATCATTGCTGCTTGCGGCTATATTTATTTTTATTAGTATAATTTTTTTTATTTTTAGTTTCAGTATTTTATTTTGTATTTAGTATTTTTTTGTATTATTATGATTATCTTTTTGTCTTCCTTTTTTTTTGGTCTTTTCTGTTTATTTAAAAAAAAAAATCATCAAAACTATTGTCATTGTTTGTTTCTCACACAAAAAAAATATAATAATACTTTTCAGTAAAAGTTTTAACATTGTGTTTGATTTTTTGTTTTTTTACTGTATTTTATAATCCAAATGAGTGTGAAAGTATTCAGAATACACATTTTTACCCCTACCCCCTTTTTATTTTTATTATTAATTTAAATTATAGTGTTTTTTTTGTTTTGTTTTTTAAATTATTACTATATATTTGTCTTCCTTTTTTTAAATGTTGCTATTGTCATTGTTTGTTTGTCTCACTGAAAAGCAAAAAATAAATAAAGATAATAATACAGTATTTTCCGGACTATAAGTCGCACCTTTTTTCATAGTTTTGGCCGGGGTGCGACTTATACTTATACTTATACTCCAGAGAGACTTATATGTGATATTATTTGTTATTTTCACACTTGCAACTGCATCTCATACTCCAGGTACGGTAATAATTTTGAGTAACAACATTCTGGTGCAGTTACTCTTTCATTTGGTGGTGTTCAGAATACAATTACTTTCCTAAAACCGAAGGAAAACAATGCTGTATTTTGGTGTCAGCGCATTTGCATTTTGATGAATAAACACAGAACAAACATGTGGCTGTTTTAATGTTTTTTTTATTGTATTTATTATGCAAATTAACGTGAAAGTATTCAGAACACAGAAGTGCTCAGATTGTCTTCACTCACTCGTTATTTTCAGCAATTTTCTTGTTTTAAAGCCCCAGTACGTAACCTTTAGCCCAAAATAGGTTAACGTATATTAACGTTATTGTGTGGGGTTTTTTTTTGTATTTTTTTGCTTTTTTTGTTTTTGTTGCACTGAAAAACTTGTGTCCTGACTGACAGCGGGCTTGCATCTCCACAAACCTCATTTGTACTGCTGGTTTCTATAGAAATACTGTTTCTTTGGCCATAATATGTATCTATGAAGGATGTTCTGAAGTATGCTTTTAACTTTTTCTTTTCTTTTTTTAAACACATAGCAACAGCAAAACCTTAGATAAAACAAACTGACCAAGGTAAAAATAAATAACAATAATTGAAAATTATAAGAACAAAAAATTATATAAAAAATAAATAAAAGTCGCACCATCCAAAAAATGCATAATAGAGAAGAAAAAAACATATATAAGTCGCACTGGAGTATGAAATGCGGGTGCAAGTGTGAAAATAACAAATAATATCACATAAGTCGCTCCGGTGTATAAGTATATAAGTATAAATATAAGTATAAGTCGCACCCCGGCCAAAACTATGAAAAAAGGTGCAACTTATTGTCCAGAAAATACGGTAATAATCGTAATCAATCTCGATTCATCCGACGTCACCCGCCGACATGACAGTTAGCCATTCTTTTTAAATAGCGATTATTGTTGGAGAAAAATATCTTCCCATGTATTTGTAAAAGAGTCTGTTCTTCTTTTCTTGAGCAAAACATTTAAAAAAAAGTGAATTCTTAACGTTTTTATCAAATGACACGGAGTAAAACACTTTAGAGACAAACGTGTCTGAGGAACATTGTAATCTTTCAAACGCATTTGTGTTTTCGCCGTTGGGTTTATGACAGTGGCGGTAAACGCATAAAAAACGCCAAACATTTATCGTCATTTATTTTCAAAACAGCTCTTTTGAAATGTTTGGCGAAATGACACCGTAATAATGACAAATGGTTTCAAAACTAAAAGCTGCGACAGTGTGGATCTCGTCGGTTGAAATTGTCCTTTTATTTCAGTTTCTTTGTCTCGTTTTCAAAGTATATCCACGTGTACACATATATATATATTTATACGTCTTTTTTTACTGCGGCGCAAACACTTAATTTCTCCAAAGAAAGACAAATGTGATCTATATTGTGCATTTCATTAATTAGTCAAATGCAAATGTAAATAAAATCGAAATAAATAATACATACATCCATAAATAAATAGTTTCTTCTTCTAAAATATTGTGCAAACATCATACACCATTTATTTCACAAAGTTTTTTTTATATTAAAGAAGACACATTGACATTTAAGAGCTTTTTAACCATATTAAAATGATTTCCTTTCATTATGAGCCCATTCACAGTTGTATTTAGAGTGATTCGTGCACGTTTGAGTCATCTTTATTCTCCTGCAATCAAGACACCATCGCTCTGAAAAATCCCCGTAGAGAACATTTCAACTCAAATAATCACCTTGAAGCAGCGTGAGTGAGTGGTTTACGAAATAAATGTTCATTCAAATGACGTTTCACAGGTTTTTTTTTCCAAACATGCAGCTGGAGCATGAGCTGGAGCAAATCCTCCACTGCAGCAGGGGGCGCTGTGGCAGTGCGACATGCTTTTGCCGGGTTCCAAGCGCCAAAATTCCAATCTAATAACAATAATCTTAATAACTGTCGCCCTTATGTATTCTTGTCTGTTTGAGCCTTTCCAGATTGAAATGATTTGAGTCCTATTAAAAAAAGAAAAGTTACATAGTGCACCTTTAAACCAGGATCAAAACTTACCATGACCAAAACGAGGTGGGCAAAATATATATATCGAAATGTAGATGATGGCATAAAGGTTTTGAAGGTATGCATATTGAATATTGAGTATTTTGTTTATTTAAAAAAATGTTAAAAAATATCTGATTAAAAGTAGAAAAAAAATTATTAAAAATGTTTAAATAAAGTAATATTCATGCAAAAAACAAATAAAAAAGAAAATATTTTTTTTTATTAAATTAAAAAAAAAAAGATTTCAGGCCTTTTTTTTTCTTTTCTTATTGATAGTAAAAATAAATAAAATGGCCCACTCAGGTACTCATTGGACCACTTTTTGTCGAAGGACTAAACCAAAGCAACTGAAAAGCTGCTGCGATATGAACATTATATTCGGGGGTTTAATATCTCAACAGAAATCCAGCCGATTTGTTTCTTCTACATCAATATTGCGATTGAAAATGTCCAAAGTCAAACATAACGATCCACATGTTTCAGACTGTAACTGAATAAAGCAGAAAAGAACACAATATCGTTTCTTAATGAACTTATCCAGGAGAATTTTGTCCCGGTCTGAACCGTCGAGCTGACTCTGAAAGTGCTCGTTTTGATTGATCTGACATAATGTAATCCGTCTGAAGTGCTGTCGGTTACCATGACAACATAACAAAAGGTAAAGCTGTTCAGTTTGTTTTTTTGCGTTTTCTTAATAGACGAAGCCACTTAACTGTGAATGTCAGAGAAAATGCAAACGAGTGCACTGATAATTTGCATTAATTAAGCATTTCTATATAACGTGCGCAACATTTTATACATTTACATTATCACTTCTTATATTTTCGCATTAGATTCACGGCTGGATTAAAGAGAGTGGGGTTTAAATGATGTGTCAGGACCAAGGACAGCGCACGTTCTGTGGCACGTAAACCACAGGCTAAGTGTCTGTTGTGTAGCGCATATAGTGTCCTTGTGGTTCTGGTTCTTGTGGCTAAATGGTTCCTAGATTCACATTTATGCAACTTTTAATTGCCTTTCACTGAATCATGTCAACAACAATGTTCAGATGATATTTTAGGACATTTACAGACACATTTTAGCATCAGGAACGGGCTGAAATGTGTCTTTAAATGTGTTGGTTGAGGTTCAAGAATCACACAAATGGACAATACATAAAATGACCCATAAACAAAATGGTCAAGTTTTCTGTCTCTTTTTATGCTCATATTTAATAGTTTTAATTATGTTATAGTTTTGAATATCCTCAAAACAATTGCGATGTACAGGTATTGATATATATCCACCACCTCTAACATAATATGTTAGAGGTGGTGGATATATATCAATACCTGTACATCGCAATTGAGGTTATAGTTACTTTATAGGATCAAAAGAAGGAAATTATTTGTGCTCTGAGGATGTCACAGTATCACCTTTTAGTCTTATAGTTTTTATTCACTCGACTGACGCCATGATCGGGCTTAAATTAAGATAAGATAAGATATTCCTTTATTGTCCCACATGGGGAAATTTCATTGGTGCAACGCAGGTAGATACAGAGGTAGATACAGAAGAACAGATCACTTATAGGAAGTCTGAAAAACACTTTCAGTAGAAGATCTCCTATAAACAAATAAAAACTCCCATAGACAAATAAATAAATAAATAAATAAATACCATTGCATGTGATCACGACAGTAATTGCACATGAATATGTGTCACGACAGCACATAGATTGCACATGAATTTCACATGAATTGCACATGAATTCCAACAGCATTTGCACATATGACAGAATTGCACATCAGTATTAGGTTAGGTCAGTATTGCGAGTGTTCAGTACTAACAGTTTTTGTTATAAAGTCTGACAGCAGCAGGAAGGAAAGACCTACGGAACCTTTCCTTCACACATCGAGGGTGGATCAGTCTCTCACTGAAGCTGCTCTCCAGAGCGGAGAGAGTGTCCTGCAGGGGGTGACACTCATGGTCCAGCATAGATGTGAATCTAGCCAGGACCCTCCTGTCCCCCACCTCCTGCACCGAGTCCAGAGCACAGCCCAGGACGGAGCTGGACTTTTTGATGACTCTGTCCAGCTTCCTCCTCTCCCTGCTCCAGCAGGCCACACCGTACAGGAGGGCTGATGCCACCACAGAGTCGTAGAAGGTCTTCAGGAGTGGCCCTGTCACTCCAAAAGACCTGAGTCTCCTCAGGAGGTAGAGCCGACTCTGGCTCTTCCTGTACAGTGCGTCTGTGTTATGAGTCCAGTCCAGTTTGTGGTTCAGATGAACACCCAGGTACTTGTATGAGTCCACTCTCTCAATGTCCCGTCCCTGGATGTTCACTGGTGAGGGGGCAGTGGGGTGGCGTCTGCGGAAATCCACCACCATCTCCTTGGTCTTCCCCGCGTTGATGAGGAGGTGGTTCCGCTGACACCAGTCCACAAAGTCCTGCGCCAGTCCTCTGTACTCCACGTCATCGTCGTCCGTGATGAGTCCGATGATGGCAGAGTCGTCAGAGAACTTCTGCAGGACACAGCTGTCCGTGTCATGTCTGAAGTCTGCAGTGTAAAGGGTGAAGAGAAAGGGCGCGAGGACAGTGCCCTGGGGCGCCCCCACACTGCAGGTCCGAGTGTCAGACACACAGTTCCGGGCTCTCACAAACTGGGGTCGGTCTGTGAGGTAGTCCAGGATCCACTCTGCCAGGTCATACTCCACACCAGCCGTCTCCAGCTTGTCCCTCAGGAGCAGCGGCTGGATGGTGTTGAAGGCGCTGGAAAGATCGAAGAACAGAATCCTCACAGAGCTGCCAGGCTTTTCCAGGTGAGAGAGAGAGCGGTGCAGCAGGGAGATGATGGCGTCCTCCACTCCGATGCCAGACCGATATGCAAACTGCAGCGGGTCCATGGCTGAGCTCACGGTGGAGCGGAGGTGGTCCAGGACCAGCCGCTCCAGTGTCTTCATCAGGTGGGACGTGAGAGCCACTGGCCTGAAGCTGTTGAGGTCTTTGGGGCGCGGTGTCTTAGGCACAGGTACCAGACAGGAGGTCTTCCAGACCTGTGGTACCACCCTCAGCTTCAGGCTCATGTTGAAGACATGCTCCATAACTCCACACAGTTCATCTGCGCAGGACTTAAGGAGCCTGGGGCTGATGCCATCAGGTCCTGCTGCCTTCCTCACTTTAATCCTCTTCAGCTCACTCCTCACCTGTGCTGCTGTGACAGTCAGTGGTTGGCAGGGGGACCGTGTGCTGGGGGGATGGGTGTGTCCAGGCGAAGTGGGGAGCTGATGGTCCGGGGCAGATAAGCGAAGAGGAACAGATGCAGGGCATTGTCCAGCTGTGGAAGAGGGAGCATGCAGCTGTGCAGGGGGAGGGGCGGGTGACCGATCAAACCTCAATAAGTGAGCATTTAAATCATTCACCCACTGTAGATCCCCCTCTGTCTGGGCAGGGGGGATTTTGAAGCCCGAGATGGTTTTCAGGCTCCTCCACGCTCCCTGAATGTTCTTTTGCTGCAGCTGCTCCTCCATCCTCCTCTTGTAGCCGGCCTCAGCCTGCCTGATCTTCCTCCTCAGCTCCTTCTGCACAGTCCTCAGCTCCTCCTTGTTCCCTGACCTGAAGGCTCTCTTCTTCTCCTTCAGCAGAGCCTTCAGTTCACGGTTAATCCATGGCTTGTTGTTTGGAAAACACTGCACCGTCCGGGAGGGAACAATGTTCTCAAAACAGAAGTTGATGTAGTCCGTGATGCACTCTGTGATGGTGTTGATGTCCTCCCCATGTGGGTCATAAAGCTCAGTCCAGACAGTGGTGCTGAAGCAGTCCCTCAGAGCCTCCTCGCTCTCAGCAGACCACATCCTCACCTCACGGGACACCACAGGCTGCCTGCGCACGATGGGTTCATACACAGGCCTCAGATGTACAAGGTTGTGGTCCGAGCTGCCCAGGGGAGGGAGGGGGGAAGAGGAATAAGCCTCCTTGGTGTTGGCAAAAAACAAGTCCAATGTTCTATTCTCTCTGGTGGGGCAGGTAACATACTGGGTGTATGTTGGTAGAACAGAAGAGGGAGAAGCGTGGTTAAAGTCACCAGAGATGAGGAAGAGAGCCTGTGGATGCTGTGTTTGCAGCCTACAAGTGCAGGAGAGCAGTGCTTCACAAGCATTTTCAGCATTGGCAGACGGGGCCACATAGACTGCGATCAAAATCACATGTGAGAACTCCCGGGGCAGATAATATGGCCTCATGCCAATAGCCAATAGTTCAATGTCCTTGTTACATAGCTGCTCCTTCACTGTGCAGTGTTCGGGTTTGGACCAGCTCGTGTTCACATACACCGCCAGACCGCCTCCTCTTTTCTTCAAGCATTCTCTCGTTCTGTCCGCCCGCAGCAGATGAAAATTGTCCAAACCTACAATAGAGTCTGGCATTTCTGCTGTTAACCAGGTCTCTGTGAAAATCAAGACGCTGCTGTCCCTATAAATCCTCTGGGACCGCATGAGGCTCGCTATTTCCGTCATTTTATTTTGAAGGGACCTCACGTTACCCATGACTACGGCGGGAACCGACTTCCTGTTTGTCCCTCTCTTCTCTCGGAGTTTACGTCCAGCCCGTCTGCCTCGTTGCGTTTTCCTTAGGATGTCCGCCGGGATAACGTGACGATCTCCGGGTAAGACGACTGTTCTCCGCAGTTTCATGAGTTCCTCCTTTGTGTAAACGCGGTACGGCGCCGGGCGGGGGGCGGGGCCGGAGCCGGGGGACTCAGAGCCAAGACACTGGTGGGCCCGCTCGGAGCTAGCTCACGTCACAACAACACAACAAACGCAACGAAAAACGCTCAAATCCAGCCGAAAAAAGTCAAAAACAGTTGAATTAAAAAACTATTCCAGCGCGTGTCCCTATCGTACAGTAAAATAGAAAAAATATACTAATTATATTTACAAAATATAGGAGATAAAGCACAATAAGTGTGAGAAAGAAGAGAGAGCGTTTACACCGGGCTGCCAGCTGTACCAGCGCCTTATGACGCAATTAGAGGTGCAAAGTAGATTTAGTTATAGTTAGATAGTTGTTAGTTAGATATAGTTAGATAGAGTTGGATAGATATTGTAAATCGGTGTAATCCCTCATTCGTCCAGGAGTGTTATATTGTCGAAAAAGATTCAGTTGTATCGTCGGGACAGAAAAAGTAAATGTTTGAACTCTCATCTCAAGAGTCATTCTCAATTTGTGGATCGAGTCTTGGAACTGGGAAAATTGTGAAAAAGTACCGTATTTTCCGGACTATAAGGCTTGGACGGGGTGCGACTCATACTCCAGAGCGACTTATATGTGATATTATTCGTTATTTTCACACTGACAACCACAAGAGGGCGCTCTAGGCTCTAAGCGACGCAGAAGAAGAATCTGCACTTCCTCTTCCTCTGGAGTTTGTGGAGTTGTTTAGAAGTGACACAGAGGAAGAAGAATTCAATGGATTTAGTGATTTGGGGTAAAAGTGATGCTTTGGTAAACTTGTTAGCATGTTCTTTATGCTATAGTTATCTGAATAACTGTTCATATGTTACGTTAACATACCAGACACTTACCACAGTTCTGTCTGTGCCTCATGTAGCTGAAGGTGTTAGCGTTAGCATACGTCATGTAGCTGAAGGTGTTAGCGTTAGCATACGTACACCTATTCACCATGTTCTTTAATCTGTTATTATTTTAAATTACCTTTCAAAATTAAATGTCTGTTCTTGATCTTGGATTTTAGCAAATAAAGGTCCAAAAAAGTGTGATTTATACTCCACTGCGACTTATACTCTGGAAAATACGGTATTCCGGTGTCTCAAAACACATTTCACACCATCAAACACGGCTGCAGCGCATCTATTTATAACACACATTTGTCCTCGGAGCCCAAACATGTTCTTATCTCCGTAACATGATCATTTCCCGGTTCAAAGTCATCCGTCCGTGTAGAACAGCACCGTGAACGTTTCCCATTTCCCCGGTGAATTAGCGGCGCGCTCGTACCGCGCCTCACGTTTCCACAGCTGTAGCAAGGACGCGGCGCCCTAACGCGGTCGTATGGCGCTTCCAGATGTGCGCCGGCGTCGTCAGGTGGCGCGAACACAAACACGCGATGTAATTAAAGAGGCGAGGCCGGGTTCGACATCTGGCTGACGTCGACGGAGAGCGGGGCGAAGCATTCGTGGTCAGAGTAATCGGCGTGTATTCGTGAAATGGATATGACCCTTCCGTATTAATGGACCATATGGCGGGGAAACAAACAGGGATTATTCTCGCCGCGGTAATCGGCGCCGAGGAAATAACTGAAGGCGCTGATCGTGTTTGATCGGCGCTTTTGAAACGTCGAGATGTTTAGGCGTTTTCTCAACCTGTCAATCAAAAGTTACCGTGACTATGAAAAGGGGCGTGTCCAGACTCTTTTCATTAGTGTGGCGTCAGAGTGTCTTTAAACTAATCATTTTGATAATTTAACAATTACGTTTCATATTTTTTAAGATTTTTTTCCAAATATTATGAGTAATTGAACTAAAATTGTTGTTTACCAGTATCATTCTGCGTTTCGGGGTTTAAGAATCAGACTTCCACTCCTTAGAAACTTCTCTGATGAGGAAATAATGATTTTAACGAACACATACTATGCAACATTCACTTGAAACATTGTTCTTGTATCAAAAACATACCTGAAGTTGTATTTTGCATCATTCGCTCTGAGATCTTCATAAATCATATTTCAGACTCATTCTGAGCATTTCTGCTCACCTATGCAATTGCGTCCACAGCCAGGAGCCAAAACGTACATACATTTTAACAATAAGGAACTTTATCCATCATTTAACCATTTATACTTGTATATTTGCATGTCATTTCTATGTTTTTTTAATATATGTATTGGTAAAATAAAGTATATTTGGATTTGAGAGTTTTTCTGTATATCATTTATCATCATTAAAACAATTTCGTACACTTTTAACGTTAAAGGGACAGCGCATGCAAACACAATTCAAACATATGGCATTGGAAAAGTCGTGAAACATCAGGCACAAGCATAACGGGGAAATCGACATTATTCTTGGCCACTCTGCGATAATAAAGATAATGTTAAAATGAGGAATTAAGCCAATGTTTTCCTCTTTTTTTTCTTAGATAACAAATGGCGCCAGAGATTTAACGCCATCTGTTTCGCGGCGCTCACACACAGGAGTAAAAAAGTTGCAGCTGCACAAAATAGTTTGGGCAATTGTGGGTCCGAAACCTTCTCCCTGATGTCGCTTTGCCCGACGCGCTCCGCGAAATGACAGTGAAGACGAGCAAATAATGTCACGTACGGCAGAACGGAGCCAAATACGGAAACCGGAGGTGATTTGTAACAGATTTGAATGATAACAGAACAGAGAATGTGCTTTTGGTGAAGTGTGACGACAAAAAAAAAAGGATCTTTCCAGCGGTGGGCAGCGCCAGCAAACCGCGGTGTCAGGGAGCAGACGAGAGGCGTGGTCAAGGTCCGTTCCAGGTTCGATTCACAGGCGTTAGACTTGTCAGAGAACAGGCAGAAGGAGAATCAGGACGGTCCGAGATCGTCAACAGCAAACAGATGTCACGAGGTTTAGGCAGCTGGAGGTCAAGGCAAAAACTGGTCATTTACGTCCGGAGTTAAACTGGGTTAGGCAAAACAACAGAAGTCATGGTCAAAATCAAAATACCAGAAGCTCGCTAAGGGCTCGATAGCTGGGGCCGACCAGGTACAATCTCGCCCCGAGGTAGAGAAAACAAACACCTAAAGTGCCACACCCAGTGATTAACAAGCAGATACAGTTATGAACCCACGCACAGGTGAGGAGAGCCTGTGGTGAGCTTGAGAGAGAAGGGGGCGGTAACCAGAGAGACAAGGGGGCGGTAACCAGAGAGGAGAACAAGGAGGGAGGGCGGAAACGAAGCGGAGCAGAGACAGAAACACCGTGAGTAAAATACGACAAAACTATACATCACCAAACCAGACGGCGACCATGACAAATAACTCCACCGAACCGATAAAGAATGTCTGCAATCGATCACAGGGGCGGGAATCAATTAAATGTATGCATAAGTTATCAGATTGCGGAACATTCTAGGCTGAGCAATAATATCTTACAAGCAGAAAACGTGCATAGCCAGCCCTGGGGTGAAAAATGTTAGTGAGTTATACTTCAGCGGCGGGTTATTCTCTAATATTCATATCAATCATTCATTTGGAAAAGGCAATATTATCTATACTATTATCGGAGCAGTTTGTCATCTGCAGACGTCACTTTGAGCTATGGGATCAGCATCAGTTTGAGGAGAAGATGATGGCTGTATTTTGGGAGCACCCTTGACGATGAACGCAGTTTTCTGTTTTGAAGGATGGTAAAAGAGATGTATAAAGGCGCATCTTTGACAAACTGTGCGAAAAGAATTCACAATATGAACAGTTTTCTAAGAGGCTTTAAAAGGGCGTCATAGTTGTAACATAATTTATAGTTGTAATATAGTATGTAGTTGTAATATTTGCTGTTGAATTGTCAGATTGCGGATGTGTTGACCTGGTTTATGGTTCATAGTTCTATAATTACTGACTGTATTTGCATGAAACAAAGACTGGTGCGAAGTTCAACGTCTTTTTTGTCAGTTTGAAATGAACAAAAGTGATTTTTTTGTATTTCTTTTTTTTTATAATAGCCTCAAAAATGTTTTCATCTCCAAAGACGTGATTGTCATTTGAATGAACTTGAAGCCTTTAGATAGAAAGTAGAATCAGAATCAGAAAAAAGGTTTATTTCCATTGTCAGTGAACATGTATCACGAACGTGCTATAGCAACACACAACAATGAGTCACAAGAAATACAATGGCAAATATTGTGTCAATCAATATTATACCAATACCAACAAGTTTTGTATAAAAATGCATTGAAACGGCTCTAAAGACGTCTCCCTCGGTGTAAAGAGGTTCAAATGCATAAAGACAAACTAAAATCTAAACACAACACATACAAAAATGGTACAAAAATGCGATTTAAAACCTGAACGTGATATTTTTGCATGAGAATGGATCGTTTTCTATGTCAGTTTCGTGTTATTGATGTTCTGATACGCCGGAGTAACTATCATTTCAAAACTAAACATGTAATCTTCTGAACGGGCGAAAGTACTCAAACATCCTCTATAAACAGGAAGCTGAAACCCGTGGACACTCCCTGCATTTACCCCGGTACTTCTCCCCGAACCGCCAAAGTTTGTTGCCATGCCGATCCGTCACTTTTGCCCGTGAGAAGCATCTAAAACACAAACACACGCCGACTTGTCATGGGCGGGGCGCGTCCGGGCCTCCTCGCTGTCACTCCGGGAGACGGGACGAGGGGAAAACCTGAGGCGAGGACGGTGCGTCTCCGTCCGCCCGCGTCAAGGTGAGGCCTCGGTCTGTCTCTGAACCCGCTTTGAACCTCGCTGACGGCTCGTGTGACGGGGGAAGCGCACCCCCAACCTCCGCCTCCGCCTCCGTCACGCTCCAGGAGGCGGGCGGAGGTTTGATGGACGGAGCGCTCCCGGAGACAAGCAGGTGGCACCGGCGCCGTGTGAGAGACATTGCACTGTGTTTCAGACAGTATTATCGCTTCTGACGAGTACTCGAGTACTGTGAGTGTCAAAAGAATGAGTACAAATACATTCATTTATACGAGTGAAAGTCTGTCACAATAATGACTATGTCAACGTGTTTTTTAATGAATGAGAGATGGAAAATATTTAGAGGA
Organism: Eucyclogobius newberryi; assembly: GCF_026437365.1. Lineage (NCBI taxonomy): Eukaryota > Metazoa > Chordata > Actinopteri > Gobiiformes > Gobiidae > Eucyclogobius > Eucyclogobius newberryi. The sequence continues at coordinate 8,105,636 of NW_027316389.1, forward strand.
CGCTCAAGATTTATAGTGTAAAGTCTCTCTTTGCAATATCTTTGTACTTGTCTTATCATAGAATAAGACTTTATTTGAATATTACACAACTTACAGTCAGAATAATGCAGAACTGAGCAGTGCAATGAGGTTATGGGTTTAAATAAGTGTTAAAAGCTTCAAAATGTGGAATCGTGGCAAACCTGATTGAAAGTGGAGTCTGTAAAGTGTCGAAACACGCATAGGACACGCTTCAGGAGGACACGCACACGTCTGGAGGACACGCACACGTCTGGAGGACACGCACAGGACACGCATACGTCTGGAGGACACGCACACGTCAGGAGGACACTCACAGGACACGCACACGTCTTGAGGACACGCACACGTCTGGAGGACACGCACAGGACACGCACACCTCTGGAGGACACGCACACGTCTGGAGGACATGCACACGTCAGGAGGACACGCACAGGACACGCACACGTCTTGAGGACATGCACACGTCAGGAGGACACTCACACGTCTGGAGGACACGCACACGTCTGGAGGACACGCACACGTCGGGAAGACACGCCCCCACACGTCTGGAGGACACGCACACGTCGGGAGGACACACACACGTCTGGAGGACACGCACAGAACACACGCATGTCTAGAGGACACGCACACGTCTGGAGGACATGCACAGGACACACGTCTGGAGGACATGCACACGTCTGGAGGACACGCACACGTCTGGAGGACATGCACACGTCTGGAGGACACGCACACGTCTGGAGGACATGCACACGTCTGGAGGACACGCACACGTCTGGAGGACATGCACAGGACACACACACGTCTAGAGGACATGCACACGTCTGGAGGACACGCACAGGACACACACACGTCTAGAGGACACACACACGTCTAGAGGACACGCACAGGACTGGAGGACACGCACAGGACTGGAGGACACGCACAGGACGGGAGGACACACACACAGTTTCATACCCTTTAAGTTCTTGGCATGTGGCGATTCATCTGGACAGAAAAGCGCAGTTCTGGAAAGGTCAGCGTCCCATTTCCATGTCTCTGCTTTGTGTCCATGTTTGACTCAGCAAATTCGAATGTCAAAGAACGTAACCGCGGCTTTCAGAGAAACATATAGAGCTGTAATTAATGAGAAAGTTTCAGGACAAGTGTAGAAAGAACAAAAGACGGAGCGGGAAATATGCAAACTTATGATCCACGAATGTTGAACCGTATCAGCATTTCTAACATATTAATCTCATGGTTTTAAAGTCATTGCACAAAGAAACTCCAACTACATTTTACAGGAGTTTTATTTTTTTGTATTTGTCATTGTCATTGTTTGGGCTTTTATAAGTTTAATTATTCATACCATAAAATTCCTTCCCTCTTTCCAGCTCTCAGACAAATAACACGTCACTACTTTTAAGAAACACTTGAAAAGCCTTTGATAAAATATGTTTTTTTTTGTGCATTTTATGTTTATATTATGTCTGCTGATGCACTGATGTGGTAAATATATATTTTTTTAATCCAGTTAAATGTTCCCTTTATTTTTTTTACATTTTTTTTAACATAAAACAAGGACAAAATTAAAACAAACATACAAAAAAAAAAAGAAAAATCCAGTTAAATGTTCCCTTTTTGCTGGATTTTCTTTTTTTTTACGATATATATTTATTTTACATAAAACCATAAAAAGAATAGACTTAAAACACTTGACAAGCCTTTCACACTGTTTGATTTTTTTTTGGATATTATGTCTGCTGATGAACTGATGTTAAAAAGTCAAAAAAACTTCAATTAAATGTTCCTTTTTGCTGGACATTAATTTTTTCAACTTTTTTAAAAAACATAAAACAAGGACAAAATTAAAACAAACAAACACATTAAAAAAGTTTAAAATCCAGTTAAATGTTCCCTTTTTGCTGGATTTTCTTTTTTTTACAATATATATATATTCATTTTACATAAAACAACAAGAATAGACTTAAAACGCTTGAAAAGCCTTTCACAATGTTTGATTTGTTTTTGGATATTATTTGTGCTGATGAACTGATGTTAAAAAGTGTTTTTTTATTCAGTTAAATGTTCCTTTTTGCTGGACATTGAATTTATTTTTTCAACTTTTTTAAAAACATAAAACAACAAGAACAAACTTAAAACGAACAAACATATACAAATAAAACGTTTTTAAAAAATCCAGTTAAATGTTCCTTTTTGCTGGACATTTTCTTTTTCTTTTTTACAAGAACAAACTTAAAACAAACTATTATTTTATTTTTTTCAGTGATCAGTGAGTGCTCAAGATAAGTAAAGAACAACATTTGAAAATAAGTGTATCATCCAAAGCAATGGAATACTATGTAAAAAACACATTGTGTATTGTATTTGTGGTGTATTTTGTCCGTGGTGCATGTGTCGGTCGTGATGTCCTTCTAGTCCTCAATGTTTGCTGCACATCTCAATCCGCTTTCCCCGCCCGCCTCGTCCACGCCGTCAGTCACAAACCGCACACCGATGGCGCGACTCCGAGGGACAAACTGCGCGCTAACGCCGACCGCGCGCGCCACCACCCGCCGCGCCCGCACTTTCAATTATAGATGCAAACATTCTCGTTGACACTTCCAAACCCCGACACATGAAAGAGTGATGACGCCCATGGTCGCCGGGCTATCGCCGCCGCGCAGGGAAAGGTTTCGCGCGCTCTCTCTTCTCCGTCCGTCACGCTTTCCTGATAAGCAGCTTTTTTTTTGACAAGGACGAGGATATCAAAGTGACCTATCCTGCTGGGGCCATGTTTAAACGTCTACACGGGAGGTTCTCAAGCTGCGGGGCGAGCGCTGGAGACCTTCCCGGCGTTTGTGAACGGACTGGGAGAGTTAGCGCTAGCCATCAAATGTCACAAACTGTGATTTTAAAAAAGGGTTCCTTTTCTCGGGGGAACTTTAAATCTGGCACAGGTTCACACCGCAGGTCGGAGGTCGGTTCTGGTTCTCTTTCCCGTGTGTGACTTGTGTCCGACCCAGACCACTTTCGTATGTGGAAATAAATCCGATACGTATTTGCACTTTTAGAATGCGACTTCGGTTCGAACGCTCGGGCCTCGTTCGTGCGACCTGAACGGGCTCGATGCTTTCACTCCATGCTTTCGTTGGCCTCCTGCGCGGCGTCTTGGTTTGGAAACGTGTCAGTGAAGAGCAAAAATGCACTTTCTCAGATTGTGAAATGGGCCAACGAACTGGGCCACAATGAAGTATGGAGTTTGTTTATACCTAAGCTTCGGTATAATGCAGGCCCTGAACGCTCTGTTTCAGGAGCCACGCCCTGAACGCTCTGTTTCAGGAGCCACAAAAATAACAAAAAATATCACATAAGTCGCTCCGGAGTACAAGTATATGAGTATAAATATAAGTAAATTTGCACCCCGGCCAAAACTATGAAAAAACGTGCGACTTATAGTCCGAAAAATACGATATGTTTGATGTCTCTCAGTTGGGTACGAATAAAGACACCTGACCTGATGTCATCGAGTCAAAGCGCCAGAAAACAACAGAGAAAGTGGAGAGAAGTTTGTGAACTAATCGATACACGAGGCGACGAATTGAATCAGGCGAAAATCGAGGGTTCGTGGCGTTATCGGGCGGGATTTGAGGAGATTGCGAAGGAAGGATTAAATGCAAAAGAAACTAAGGATGTGAATAAAAGGAGTTGCATTTTGTCACTGTAATTATACTTTAGAGAAGATTAAATTCCGCATCAATCCAAAATACTACGAAAAGTTACAAAAAGAGTCGTTGGAACTGGTGCATTGTTATTTAATCCGATCATTTAGTCCAGAACATAAACACATCCCGGTTATTCCGAAGTGCTGACCCTGTTCAGTCTAATTTAGTTGTTGCTCTGTGTAACATAAAAGTCTGGACGGAAAAGCCAAGAGGGATAATCCTCCGGGACGTGTTGGCGTGTTTGAAGTCTGTAAACAGAAGTCTCGGGGGGATCGAGAACAAATGCTGCTCTTACGTTTGAAATAACACAACACAATTTGATTTGCTGTTTGTGAGAAAAGGACCCGTTTCATAAGAGACACACAAAAAAACAATAAGTGCGAGTTTAGAAGTTAAAAGTAATGGTTTTGGGACTGGCACAAAGAGTGTTCCTGTCGACACCTTTTTGTGGGATTTGAGAAAACGTAAAAACTTTAAGGACGCATACGTTTAGCTGTGCAATGTGAGAGGAGAGAACTGTGCGGGGCCGATCACCAGATGCCCTAACTGAGAAAGCTGAAGGGACGAGCGAGGGGGAGGGACGATGCGGGTCGGCGCCAGCAGCGGGTGGAAGGGCGCCTCTGGTACCGGCGATACGCAGGAAGAACTCGATTAGGTTCGCTCATTCTGCCATTAGAACTCTGCGGGGAACGAATTTAGAGTTAACTTAACATAACTTCAGGCATGAGTGCGTGGGCCCGGGCTTACAGGGGATGACTCCAGCGCCGGGCGGGGTCGGGCACGGTCGGGCGGGGTCGGGTGGAGTCGGGCACGGTCAGGCACGGTTGGGCAGTGGCAATCTAAACTCTGCAAGGAAAGAATTAGCCTGAGTTAACTTAATGTAACTTCAGGCATGAGTGCGCGGGCCCAGGCTTAAAGGGGATGACTCTAGCTCCAGGAGGGGTCGGGCACGGTCGTGCAGGGTCGGGCGGGGTCGGGCAGGGTCGGGCAGGGTCGGGCAGGGGCAATCTAAACTCTGCCGGAAACGTATCGTAACTCTCCCCAGAGAAATTTAAGCGCAGAGAAGAGAACCTCGCTAACAAGATTATTCAAACACGCATTCATGAGGCAACAACACTCCAGGTACATTTGAAGCGGGAACAATGTTATAAAAGGTGAAAGTCAATTTGAAATCTTATCTTTTTAAACAGTCAAAGTAATAACAAGCAAGAAATACTACATAATACCCCTTTAAAGTTGCAGTATTGTTAGTAGCATTTATAGTCGTCCCAGAAGAAATACTCATCCCCCGGCCTAGTCGCTCTGTACAAACAGCAAAACGACATCCACAGAGACAAAATGGTCACATTTTTCTAAATATCAGTCAGTCATTGATGCAGAACAGACCAACGCCGGTGCTGTGATGTCATCAATATGTTTTTTCAAAGCTGTGGATTTGCCGTAACTGCGTTTTGAAATCTTTGCGCTCTGCGACCTGGTTTGAAAAAGTTCCATTTCAGACCAGTTCCATGTAGATAATACCTGTTTCAGAATCAATGTTTATGCGGATTTAGCTTCATGTGGGCGGGGCTTTACTCATACGCAATACATTTTATGTTCAGACTCCATGATGTATTTTTTTTTTTTTATTAGTTCTACATAATTATGGCATTAAACGTATCTGAGGAGTAAGAATGCATGTTTTACACAGTTGTAATTGTCTGAATAAATAAGAAAAATAGATGAGTTGAATATTTCAAGCCAAGCAATAACATCTCCATGGAAACAGGCACGGTGTTGTTGTCCACATGTTTTATTAGAGGAGCGTATTATCAGCCAGGAGGCGTTTAAGAGCAGCTCAGTGACTTACAAAGCTCTGGAGCGTCGACGTGGGAACAAAGGCGCGTGAGAGATCCGTGGCCTCGGTGGACAGCTCGATCGTGAGAGCCAAAGAAGGAGCGAGCGTGATGTTCTGATCCGTGATGTTCTGATCCGAGTCGTGATGTTCTGATCCGTGATGTTCTGATCCGAGTCGTGATGTTCTGATCCGTGATGTTCTGATCCGAGTCGTGATGTTCTGATCCGAGTCGTGATGTTCTTATCCGAGTCGTGTTGTTCTGATCCGAGTCGTGTTGTTCTGATCCGAGTCGTGATGTTCTGATCCGAGTCGTGATGTTCTGATCCGTGATGTTCTGATCCGTGATGTTCTGATCCGTGATGTTCTGATCCGAGTCGTGTTGTTCTGATCCGAGTCGTATTGTTCTGATCCGAGTCGTATTGTTCTGATCCGAGTCGTGTTGTTCTGATCGAGTCGTGTTGTTCTGATCCGAGTCGTGATGTTCTGATCCGTGATGTTCTGATCCGAGTCGTGATGTTCTGATCCGTGATGTTCTGATCCGAGTCGTGATGTTCTGATCCGTGATGTTCTGATCCGAGTCGTGATGTTCTGATCCGAGTCGTGATGTTCTTATCCGAGTCGTGTTGTTCTGATCCGAGTCGTATTGTTCTGATCGAGTCGTGTTGTTCTGATCCGAGTCGTATTGTTCTGATCCGAGTCGTGATGTTCTGATCCGAGTCGTGATGTTCTTATCCGAGTCGTGTTGTTCTGATCCGAGTCGTGTTGTTCTGATCCGAGTCGTGATGTTCTGATCCGAGTCGTGATGTTCTGATCCGTGATGTTCTGATCCGAGTCGTGATGTTCTGATCCGTGATGTTCTGATCCGAGTCGTGATGTTCTGATCCGTGATGTTCTGATCCGAGTCGTGATGTTCTTATCCGAGTCGTGTTGTTCTGATCCGAGTCGTGTTGTTCTGATCCGAGTCGTGATGTTCTGATCGAGTCGTGATGTTCTGATCCGAGTCGTATTGTTCTGATCCGAGTCGTGTTGTTCTGATCGAGTCGTGTTGTTCTGATCCGAGTCGTGATGTTCTGATCGAGTCGTGATGTTCTGATCCGAGTCGTATTGTTCTGATCCGAGTCGTGTTGTTCTGATCCGAGTCGTGTTGTTCTGATCGAGTCGTGATGTTCTGATCCGAGTCGTATTGTTCTGATCCGAGTCGTGTTGTTCTGATCGAGTCGTGTTGTTCTGATCCGAGTCGTGATGTTCTGATCCGTGATGTTCTGATCCGTGATGTTCTGATCCGAGTCGTATTGTTCTGATCCGAGTCGTGTTGTTCTGATCCGAGTCGTGATGTTCTGATCCGAGTCGTGTTGTTCTGATCCGAGTCGTATTGTTCTGATCGAGTCGTGATGTTCTGATCCGAGTCGTGTTGTTCTGATCGAGTCGTGATGTTCTGATCCGAGTCGTATTGTTCTGATCCGAGTCGTATTGTTCTGATCCGAGTCGTGTTGTTCTGATCGAGTCGTGTTGTTCTGATCCGAGTCGTGATGTTCTGATCCGAGTCGTGAGCTGAGTCAGGCAGCAGCGCTTCTCAAGATTACACTGTATTTGATGAGGATTTTAAACTGGAGGAGGTGGTGGGTTTGTGCTTTGTGTTTAGAAAAGTGTAAATGATCCGGAGCCCTGAAAAGTCAATACCTTAAAATAACAAGTATCAGCATTTATTCTATTTTATTTTATTAAATGTTTTAATTATATATATTTTTGATTGAATTTTTTAAAATAATCTCTTATTTTTATTTCATTTCATTTCGATCGATAAATTTAATTTAATTTAGTTATTGTATTTTTTTTATTAATTCATCCGTCATATATATATATATATATATATATATATATATATATATATATTGATTTAATTTAATTTAGTTTAAATTGTAGTTAATTTAATTTTATGTTTTTTTAAATTTATTTTTATTATTATAATTTTTTTTATTAATGTATTCATTTTATTCATGTGTTTGTATATTTTATATTGTGTATGTATTATTTGATTTTATTGTTTTCTTCCATAGTTCCCAAGTGTAAGGCAAAAAAATTTAAACATTTCTTTGGTCGCACCATTTTAGTTGAAGTCGTATTTTGTTTTAAGCACTAGTTTAACTGAACTTTAATATTGTTCTTGTCTTTCTCATCGTCTCGGTTGGTGGAGTATGTGCTTCTGTTATTGTCTCTTTAAAGAGTTGTTCATGATGAAGGAGAAGTTCATTTGTGGTTTTGCCCCTTTCAACTCTAAATGTCTTTATTTATTTGAAAAGGGACATTTCACAGGAATCGACATCAAACAGTGTAAATGTTCCTGTTGCTATGACAGCAGCTCCTGACAGCAGCTCCTGACAGCAGCTCCTGACAGCAGCTCCGGCAGTAGCTCCTGACAGCAGCTCCTGACAGCAGCTCCTGACAGCAGCTCCTGACAGCAGCTCCTGACAGCAGCTCCTGACAGCAGCTCCGGCAGTAGCTCCTGACAGCAGCTCCTGACAGCAGCTCCTGACAGCAGCTCCTGACAGCAGCTCCTGACAGCAGCTCCTGACAGCAGCTCCTGACAGTAGCTCCTGACAGCAGTTCCTGAAAGTAGCTCCTGACAGCAGCTCCTGACAGCAGCTCCTGACAGCAGCTCCTGACAGCAGCTCCTGACAGCAGCTCCTGACAGTAGCTCCTGACAGCAGTTCCTGACAGTAGCTCCTGACAGCAGCTCCTGACAGCAGCTCCTGACAGCAGTTCCTGACAGCAGCTCCTGACAGCAGCTGACAGTAGCTCCTGACAGCAGCTCCTGACAGCAGTTCCTGACAGTAGCTCCTGACAGCAGCTCCTGACAGCAGCTCCTGACAGCAGCTCCTGACAGTAGTTCCTGACAGCAGCTCCTGACAGCAGCTCCTGACAGCAGCTCCTGACAGCAGCTCCTGACAGCAGCTCCTGACAGCAGTTCCTGACAGTAGCTCCTGACAGCAGCTCCTGACAGCAGCTCCTGACAGCAGCTCCTGACAGCAGTTCCTGACAGTAGCTCCTGACAGCAGTTCCTGACAGTAGCTCCTGACAGCAGCTCCTGACAGCAGCTCCTGACAGCAGTTCCTGACAGCAGCTCCTGACAGCAGCTCCTGACAGCAGTTCCTGACAGTAGCTCCTGACAGCAGTTCCTGACAGTAGCTCCTGACAGCAGCTCCTGACAGCAGCTCCTGACAGCAGCTCCTGACAGCAGCTCCTGACAGCAGCTCCTGACAGTAGCTCCTGACAGCAGTTCCTGACAGTAGCTCCTGACAGCAGCTCCTGACAGCAGCTCCTGACAGCAGCTCCTGACAGCAGTTCCTGACAGTAGCTCCTGACAGCAGCTCCTGACAGCAGCTCCTGACAGCAGCTCCTGACAGCAGTTCCTGACAGTAGCTCCTGACAGCAGCTCCTGACAGCAGCTCCTGACAGCAGCTCCTGACAGCAGTTCCTGACAGTAGCTCCTGACAGCAGTTCCTGACAGTAGCTCCTGACAGCAGCTCCTGACAGCAGCTCCTGACAGCAGTTCCTGACAGCAGCTCCTGACAGCAGCTCCTGACAGCAGCTCCTGACAGCAGCTCCTGACAGCAGCTCCTGACAGCAGCTCCTGACAGCAGCTCCTGACAGCAGCTCCTGACAGTAGCTCCTGACAGCAGTTCCTGACAGTAGCTCCTGACAGTAGCTCCTGACAGCAGTTCCTGACAGTAGCTCCTGACAGCAGCTCCTGACAGCAGTTCCTGACAGTAGCTCCTGACAGCAGCTCCTGACAGCAGTTCCTGACAGTAGCTCCTGACAGCAGTTCCTGACAGTAGCTCCTGACAGCAGTTCCTGACAGTAGCTCCTGACAGCAGCTCCTGACAGCAGCTCCTGACAGCAGTTCCTGACAGCAGTTCCTGACAGTAGCTCCTGACAGCAGCTCCTGACAGCAGTTCCTGACAGTAGCTCCTGACAGCAGCTCCTGACAGCAGCTCCTGACAGTAGCTCCTGACAGCAGTTCCTGACAGCAGCTCCTGACAGTAGCTCCTGACAGCAGCTCCTGACAGTAGCTCCTGACAGCAGCTCCTGACAGCAGCTCCTGACAGCAGCTCCTGACAGCAGCTCCTGACAGGTCTTGTTATGTTTTATGTTCATTAAAGCCATATTCCAAATGTACTTAATGTTCACGTGAATCTGTTGCTTTTAAATTACCAGCAGCTGGTTCTGCTGTTTGTTTCCAGAGCTGCCAAAAATGAATTAGAAACACCTTGATTTATGTGCACGCCTCGTCTCATTTGAATCTGATCCACTTGAGAAATCCATACGAGTTAATTAACATGAGGGAAACAAGAACACATTTCAAACACAGCCTAACAGTGTGTTTTCCAGCTTTATTTGTTAACCTTTATTCAACCTTTATAAATCCAGTTAAGAGATTGAGGCCTCTTTTCCCTGGGTGACCTTTAACACATTTTTGTTGATGGTGCATAAATGTTTCATCAGTGCAAATAATGAAAGGCAGGCAAAGAAATCATGTCCTTAAAACACTTTGTTTGGAAACAAAAAAAACAAAATCTCAGTTGACAAGTATGTTTTTACTATGTACTAGTACTATGTACTATGTACACATTTTGAAATACACTTTTAGCACATAGAATATTTCTATTGCACATTAAGGCTTTTGAAATACATTTTTAACTATATAAAGATGAAATATGGTGATGCTATTGTTACAAAATTGTTTCTTTTTTAACGTTTTGATCTAACGATGCCACAGTGTTTCGGACTTTTTACAACTCACAAAACGATTACAATGATCAAAATACATGATTATTTTGCATATTGACGTCTTAAGTCACGTGGTTTGTTGATTAACCGTTGCAGCCTTTGTCCTTAATCCGACTAAATCAACAAATCAGCTTGTTTTAAGAGTCCCTTTACATTGACCTTTCACCTTCACCGCCTAATCTACCTTTCTGTGTCATGTACAACCACCACTCTCCTCCACAGCTTCTTACACGTCTCTCTATATATAACAGCACATTCCTCCTCACGCATGCATGTATTTATGACACACAACAGAGCCGTGCCCCGAATATCTGCTGCTGACACGAGGCGACGTTACGACGGCGCGTATCTTCTAAATGGATTTCTCATTTCTTTAAGTGTCTGTCATTTCGAACTAAATCATAGTTTGGGCCGGGGTATTTAGGCCCGCGCTGCCTTTCGGGATGTCTCCGTATACTGCGCGACCGCTCCCGACACCGTGCATATACAATAACCCGCTGAAAGGTCTAAGTCGAGGTTGTAAAGCCTTCATTTATTCACATTTCCACATATTTGATTCGAGACTCCGCTGCCAGGAGTCCCTCAAGGATGCGCCCTCGCTCCGCTAATCTTATCCCGTGCGTCACCGGACATCGCGTCGTGAGGAATCAACGTTTCTGCCGCAAGGTGCCTACAGTTTTTTTTGACAACGTGCCCGAACAGGTTAAGGTTGACTCGGAGAAAGCGGGTTCGAATAACCAAGTCGTGCCTGTATTGCTATAAGGAGAGGAAAAGGCTTCACGCCTGACGGACTCGCGGGTAATGGTTGAGGGCGCTTACATTCTTTTTCGGCGTCTGGGGTATTCCGGCGCGGAGATGGCAAGGGTCCCACCGGAGAACGCCGGTGTCACAGTCTGGCCTGAGGGTTAGAGGAGGCGGCACAAACACACACACACACACACACACACACACACACATCTCTTATCCTGAGGGAGAGGTGCATGTAAAGGGGACTGTCAAGAGTGTCTATTTTAAAATACAGTTGTGTCTCCTTAGAGCAGTACATCAAATACAGCCGTGTCGTTCGTGGTCGGGGGGAGGGGCGGCGCAAACGGAGAAGGCGACGGTCTCACTCTCGCCGAGTTATCAAAGGGCTTACGCAACTAGTTAGCACTGCGCGCTTGTTAATTCAATTGTATTGTTTTTTTCCAGAGAAATGTGAAAGTTTGTGGACGTGATCGGGTCTTTCCATAAACCAAAGCGACAGACGTGATGAAGAATTGATGAAGAACATGTCGGAAGAGACTTAAACGCATACGGTTGATGGGTAGGCACGCCGTTAGCTGCTGCATATTTGTATTTTGACAAAGTTCACCTTTTACTTCGCCAGTTTGTCGCAGAACAGGTCCGTTCTCTTCCACCGGATGCAGTTTGTACCACGAGGAGCCCATCAAACGCACAACTGGACATGGCGCGGACATGGGTGAACGAGTTTATCCGGTTTGACGCGAACTCGAGCGACTGCGTTAAGTTTGATATGGTCACAGGTTTGGTTCTCAATCATCCACAACATTAACATATTTGTAAGTGTTCTGTGTGTACCAGCGTTGCAGGTTCGAGGTGATATTGTGATCCAAAACTGGACAGCTTGTAGTGAAAAAGCAGATTGGCTGAAGGCACTTGTTCTCAGGGGGATAGGAGATTATTTCAGATGGCAGATCTGGTGTGTCTGCTGCTTTGGCTAAAGAAATGACTACGTTGTGATGGCTGGTGCGGATATGCCGTGTAGAATTTGAAAACACACATTGGCATCGTGAAATTCGACCAACTTTTCCCAATTTTAACAGTTTATATTTGACCAAAACAGTGCGGTGGTGATGGCTGAAAAACGGTCACGTCTTGAAGGGATGAAACACGGTATTCAATTCACTCTACGATATTCATTACGAGAAGTATTTTAAGATGTTGCTGAGGCTAAACAATGCATAAAGGTAAAAAAGCTTGAGAGACGATACAATATCACAATCATTTGGTTATTTTTACATCCCTTAAAGTGACGTATGACAGGTTTTTACGATGGTCTTATTTTGACTTTATTTGGTGTATTCATATCTGTTGTACATATACATTATAGTTTTACACCAATCGAGCAGGTATTTGTGGAGAAAACGTGGAAAAATCTGTAGAAAATGACAGGAAGTGACATCACATTAGGGATTCCAGTCAAAGTTTATGCAGAATTTACACAAAGAAAGAACTTTTTTGACTCTAAACATGAATTCAACAAAATAAAGTCACTCTCATATATTTGTAGTTGTCAAATTGAACAAACTGTGACATTAGATGAGTTTTTTCCCAGGGTAAAAAGCGCATCCTAGTATGACGTCATCAAACAGGAAGTGAAATTATAAACCTAAAAATTTGCTATTCTGTGATAACATTTTAATTCAATGAGTCATCCGACCTGTCAGAGGCTCTTTAAGTACAGTATTCGGTATATACAATGTGTAAAATGTGCCAGGAAATGAAAAAAAATGTGATCATGGCACTGTTCTATCTGAAGCTGTTACTCAGGATTTAACACAATCTGACCATAACATTGCGACTTCATTGGAACTACAACAGCTGATTCAGGCAACGATTTTCATTAAACATTACAGTTACATTTTCAGCTCGCCTTGTATGTCGAACGCCAAACACGTAAACGGGACCACGAACGCTCTCTTCGATCGCCGCCTCCTGAACGTGTTGTCGAAATCCGTTTTTTTTTTTAATCTTGTGTTTTTCCAGACATCTAAACATGTATCCGCCTGCGTTCCTGACGTCGCGATTCGTCGCCGCGTCACTGTTTGCCCAACGTTAAGCTTCTTGTTTGGACCAAGCCACAGATTTTACCGTTATTTCCTGGTCCAGTGCCCGATGTAAAGCCTTTCTCACGCTCCCTTCCCTCCCTGGCACGACAGTGGAGCAAACAGCCTCTGCATCAGCTCTTCTGTCAGCCTCGTCACAGCCGAAACAGACTGTATTGTGGGAACAGTGTTTAAAATAGAGCGACAGCTGAAGGAAAGGCTGTAAATAGTGGAGACAAATATAGGCGCTGGCGATGCCCCGATGGTCCGGAGCTGCGTCACAAGCTTTGTTCTACTGTAATTCAGCCAAATCCTTCTCCAGTCAATGAACGCGCAGTCGAACTTGATTTATGTATTGCTTGTTCGGACAATCTAAGAGACTTAACGTTGCGTTTTTCGCTCGCTCCGCACCGGCGATGGCCCCTTTCGACCGCTGCCAATCGCTTCCTCACGTGCCACGGTCGCACCGGGGGACTTAGACTGTCCTTCTCAAACTGTGGCAACTGTGGCGGTATGAGCTCCTTCTTGTAGGATCGGAATCAGAAGTACTTTTACTCATCGCCGAGAGGAAATTGTTTTTGTGACTGACATAAAACCGACCAATAGAAGGAAAGAGAAGCTATCAAGAAGTATCGGTGTCACGATAGAGTGTTACTGTTTTCACGCTAGTTCTACAGAGATTCATGTAGAGTTTGAGATCCTTTTTTCATTCATTTTCTCCCACTTGTTCCTGTTCGGGGTCGTGGGTGACTGGAGCCTATGCCGATGACTTTGGGCCTCAGACGGGGTACACCCTGAACAGGTTCCAGCTCATCGCAGGGTTAACAAGTTTGAGATCCATCACTAGGAAACGGAGCCTAGCACTGTATGGCGGTTTTGATTGGTTGCTATAAGTTGATTGACCCCTTGATCCGGGTTGTTGGAGCTGCGACCAGCGACAAATAGTGTAAAAAGAACAACCCACAACTAATAACCACTCGAAAGAAGCGCTACAAAGGCCACGTCTCTCCAAACTCCTGTAGAGACAAATCCTTTAGGTTTTTTTTTTTTATTTCAATTTGTCCACTTATCTCTTCCGTTGGGTTATTCCTTGGACAGAACGACTGGAACCATCTTTTAGCCTCATTTTAGTCCTTATTTAGACCTGGAACAGTCACAGGACGGACCCGGTCGTAGTCGGAAAGCCAAATAATATTTGTTGTAGTTGGTACTTGGGAGTGAAAAGGTCAAGAACTACTGCGCTAGAGTCCTCTGTAGTCCTCGCCATCCCAGGACTGACCAGCTGCTTCTCAAGGTGGTCCGGCCGCTTAAAATCCTCCAAATTGCCCGTGCAAATTGACGACATTTGTTACATCCGAATCCACACTGGCCCCACATTCAGGCCCAGTTCAAACGCGTCCCTCACAGGCGACACGTTCCTTTCGCGACGCCCGTTCCCGTCCTCTCGTCGGAGCATAATTGAGTATTTGCGATGCACAAAGCTCGTCTGACGGCATGAATATGTACGACCACGGGGCTGTTTGATAAATGATGATGGGACATGCAACAGTGGCGCGCTTCTTTTCTTTTTTTTCTTTTTTTGTCGTCCCCTTTCTCAGCCAATTACACTTCAGCCCAAAATGACTGAGGCTTTGATGCAATCTGAAGTCAAGAACATTAATGACACGATTTGCATTCGGGCTATTAAGAGTTGAGTCACGCCGGGTTTATCTGGAGCTTAGGTAAGGCTGAGTGTGTGGCGCTTTGCATTCTGGGAACTCTGCTGAGCTCGTTGACAGCGGTGTACGTCAAGGGTTCACAATCTTTTTTGCTGTTTTTGGCCGCCTAGCTTTGTCTCACACTAAAAGTACCTCATAACTCGTGTAGTAGGCAAATACATCTGTTTACTGCATTAGTATATCGTTATATTTACTTGCTTTACCTATTTTGATGTCTAAAATCCACAGCTTTCTTAAAGATGTCAAATTTGTTTCACTTTTCAGTCAGAAGCTGTGCAAAACATGTACGCGTGAATATAAGGAACGTGCCAAAGTGTTTGTGAGAGCGAGGGAAACGTTAAACCGACTTCCCCCTTTCACCGTTTGAAAATGAGGTGCCTGTACCCCTGTTTGAGAAATAAACTCGGTTGCGTTCATGTTCTATCTGGATATGAAAAAAAAAACAAAAAAACATTGGCAGAATTCAACTTTCTCTTATGCCACAACAACACAACATGTCAGTGTTTTCTTTCCCGTTGCCTTGGCGTTATACTAGTACTACTTCTGATGTCTTTAAAAGTTACGTAGAATACTTTTCCATGAACTGAGGCATCTGGAGGCAAAACTTGATTTTGCTTCTGAATATCTTAAAATAAGCAATCAATTAATAAGTGATTATCATACACTCTTAGCATCTTATGGCATACTTTATCAGATGGGAATGATTTTAACATCAAATATCGACTTTCGTTGGTTTGAATAGACAAGCAAGGTCACTGACTTCTCTACCATGGAAATGTATAATTGTAGCTCATAAAATACATTAGCATGGTTTGTTTCACTTGAACATTCGGATCTGATAAAGTACCTATCATTCAAGATCATTGAAAACATTCTGATCTCTGTATTTATTCCAGTTTTGATTCTTGTTTGACTCATAATCCGGACAACATCATGAGGCTTATTTCACTTATCTGATCGTTTTCCTGTTCTTGCCTGATGTAAACACTGTGCCGTCCTTTAACCGTGTGTTGGACAAATAACATTTTCACGCTGAGGCCGTGAGCGAATGAACCTTTTGCCTGACTTATATTCTTGTCCGTTTCTCATTCCCGTGCAGCTGCGGGGCAATGACTTCCCTTTTCAATTCAGAGTAATAAAGCATTTTTCACTCAGGTCCGACTTTGGAGTCAATTTAATTGGTTTCTGGAAGTTTGACGGACAGTTCTCACGAAGCCGTTCCTGCAGCGCTCCAAATTAATCCACAGACAAGGAGCTCATCCCTCGGCCATCAGAGGCGCCGCCAGGTAATGCGGGCTGTCATGTAGAATAAGGCATGTTGAGCGGTGTGTTTGTGGGGGTTTTGTCATTTAAAAATTATATCCTGGCTTTCCTGAAAACATGAAAGGACTGCACTGGGGACATGTGAAATGCTGCAGAGAAGAAAAGAAAATCCCCAGGAAAATCAAGGTGCGAGGGATGTATTTTATCTATATCAAAATGCAGCCGGTGATTCTGCAAAAAAAAAGAAAAAAGATTACCGACTATATGTGATATTATTCGTTATTGTCACACTAGCAACCGCATTTCACATGACAACCACAAGAGGGCGCTCTAGGCACCATATAGGAAACCTACACACACGGACCAGTATCTGCTCTTTGGTTCCAACCACCCACTACAGCACAAGCTGGGTGTGATCAGAACCTTACAACACAGAGCTCAAGGTGTGCCCACCAGCTCAGAGGGCAAGAAGAAAGAGGAAAAACATGTCCGAAATGCCCTCTCAGCCTGTGGTTACCCCGCTTGGGCTCTCAACAGAGTGAAGAGAACCAAGAAGCAGGACAAAAGGGAAACTGAACAGAGAAGGAAGGGTGTTTCTATCCCTTATGTGTCTGGCCTGTCGGAAAAACTGCAGAGATTTTTTAGACAACACGAAGTCCCTGTTTATTTTAAACCAGGAAACACTTTAAGACAAAAACTGGTTCACCCTAAGGACAAGTTGCCGACTCAAAAACAGAGCAATGTAGTTTATTCGATCCAATGCAGTGAAGAAAGCTGTAAAGAACGTTACATAGGTGAGACAAAACAGCCTCTACACAAGAGGCTTTATCAGCACAGAAGAAATACTAGTTCAGGACCACAGAGTGCCGTGCATCTCCATCTTGAAGCCTCTAATCACTCGTTTGAAGACGGTGAGGTGAAGGTTTTAAGCAGGGAGAAAAGATGGTTTGAAAGAGGAGTCAAGGAAGCTATTTTTGTTAAAAAAGAAAGACCTTCTTTAAACAGAAATGGAGGGCTAAGGTTTAATCTTCCTGTTATTTATAATGGGTTACTGAACCCCTGGAAAGGTAAAGGACCAGGACAAGGACATTCGGATGCTAATCAGGTACTCAGGGTGGTTGAGCCAGGGTCTCACAAAGACAAAGAGGATTCTAATAGCCCATTAAGATTCTGAATAGGCTAGCTCGGTAGATACAAGGGGGGAGTTTCTGTTGAAACAAACAACTCTTTCTACTTCAGGAAGGCTCCTCCCAATGGGCGGGTCTTACCACAGAACAGTATTAATATCGGAGTTCTCGACCTAAATTCTGTTATTGACAATGACTCTTGGATGAGAGTCGAAACGTCTTTTTTCAAACTGAGTCCAGATGACTACAACTGAAGCTTTTTCTACTATGGAACACGCCTGGACGAATGAGGGATTACACCGACATCTGCACCGATAGACAAGACAAAACAAGCTTGTTTGCACAGCACAATACATACCAAAATGCATTAAAATCACAGAACAGATGGCGACATGAAAGAGAAGAGTGATATTGGTGCATCCCGAGACTGGAAAGCTTGTTGTCGCAGTATCGTAGGCGCTTGGATGGAATTCATGTCTCTGTCGTATCTTAAAGCAAGACACTTAACACCAACGTGCTCTTGTTTGGTCATTGTGTTTTACCATCAATAATGTGTGGTCATGATTAAAATACACACTAAATATGGTAAAATTATGCAAATGAATCCAGGTTCAGGGTTGAGTCCTCTACAGAGAATGGAATCAACTGCACCTTTACCTTCTGAGCACAAACACAAATTTACCACATTTCTTTTCCCCGATACCTTGTTCTGTTTACCACAAAACCTTTCAATCTTTCTGTTTTGCTGCTTGTTGATGCTTTGAGAGTTTCAAAGTGCAGAAATCCACCGGGAACTAGGGCTAAATCTGTGAAAGGCGCCGCTGACCTTTCCCGCCGAGCTTTTCTCGTCTTTGTGCATAAAATCCAACTCCTTGCAAAGGCCGTAATCAAGAAAAGTTCCTGTAACTTCTGCAGATTGGTGTCGGAGGAGTTCTGCTCTGTGCAGTGCAGACAGGCAGACTTTTTTGCAGAGAGTTTTTGGTCGGCTGGTTCCGGCAATTTGGGTTTATTGGTCGTAACGCAGTCGCGGAGTCGCAGAGCGCAGAAGGAAGAAGAGTTTTACCACTGGAAGTTCAATTGTTCTAAAGTCAGTTCACAGTTTCTGTCGCAAAGTTTAAGACGTTATGAGTTTTGCTTGGGATGTCATGATATAATTAACTCATTTACAATTCTTCACAATGTCGAAATAACAGTTGATTTTTTTGTTTTCTTGTATTTCCATTGTCTGATTGAATACTTTTACAGCAGATTTATGGGATCAAACTCATAAACAAACAGTTAAAGGAACAGCAACATTACATTGTTACTTCTACTACTATAGTTTCTACCATCCTTCTACTACCAACTATTTGCAGTAATTGGCGAAAGGACAGGAGATGCTAGGACGTTATTCGTTTGGCTAATTTCCTATGAACTTTGTTTTTCTCTGTCGTCCTTCGAGCAAACTGCAGTTGAGGAAATGAATTAAAGGAATATTAATTAAACTCCACAGAAGTAATAATGATAATTTTGATTGGACAGAGGCAGAGGCAGATATTTTGTCCACTGCTTAAAGGAAAGACATTTATCTTTATTTGAACTGCTAAGTTAACAGGGTTATGGATGTCTAAAATCATTTCTATTAATAATATAAGTGTTTCTTTGTCTAACTCTTTTAGCAGGGCACAATATGGGCAGTAATTGAGTTTGTAGTAATTTAAAATCATATATTTTCTGCAAAAAAAAAAAAAAATCCTTCATACTTTCGGTCCATCGAGTAAAAAATCCTACATATCGTCAGAGCTTATTGGCCATTGAGAAACTGGCAACGGACATGAAAAAAACAAAAACAGATTGGTCGATCACTATATTTGAGCACTATACAAAGAAAAAAACATTGTACATGTATAGGTCGCACCTGTCTATAAGCCGCATGTGTCCACGTTGTAATATATATGTACATATATATGTACACAGAAAGATGGTACACAGTGATGCGCGGGTTGGGGCGGGGTTCGGGTCACAAAATGCTGACCGTCTTTGCATTCAGTTGTGTCTAAATTCAGTTCCTAATAAAAAGTTGCCAGATTTGATGTCACTATTTAACATTTTCTCAATTGTGGTTGTGGGCAAAGACACCAGGGGCTTGGTTAAAGGGGAAGCGGTCAGTTTAGCTGCTGGAGAAAATGAGAACGGCGATCGCTTGTATTTAAAGTGAAAGTACTCTGATTGGCTCCTTGTTACAGGCGCACAATTTGACACTTTAAAACAAACAAATCTCAACATTTATCATTAATCTATGTTCTACAGTTATCATTTTAGCTTTGTGTGAATCCAAACATAAGTGCCTCCTTTTGGCCTACAATTGTAATAATCAAGTCCTTTTTGTCCATTTAAGTGACACCATGTGCTCATGTTGTGTTCAGGACTATAGTTGAATGACAATCACATCAAACACATGCTTTTTTTTAAAGGTTCCATAACATGCAAAATCGACTTTTCAGAGCTTTTAACCTTCTTACATTGCTATTTGTGCTTCATATATGTACCCAGAGTGTTTGTATGATTGATTCCCGCAGTGTTTAGCTATATTACAGACTATCTCCTTTCCTCGAATCTCCAAACTGACGGGGGTGTCTACAAGACCGCGTCATAACCACAGGCACGCGTCATCATCCCCCCTCTCCACCCCCTCACCCTCCCCCCTGAAGCCTCCCGCCCCCTTCCCCCCGGCTCCGCGCTGCTGCAGACTCTCCCCAATCTCCCCATACAAGCCCCGGAGTTTTTCTGATTCGATTTACGACGAAACACGGCTCAAAGAGGCCCAAAACTTCATTAATGATATCGCACTCTTTACTATTATCACAATGGTGAAGGTTTATGTGGCAGTTGATGCAGCAACCGGGAAAATAAACGGAGAGAAGTTCTATCCGATACAGAAAAAACAGGAAATAAGAGCGCGATGGACATAAGACTTTTATATATATATATATATATATATATATATATATATATATATATATATATATATATATATATATATATATAGATCTATAGATCTATAGATCTATAGATGTATCTGTTCTGCGCACGCTGTAGAATGAACACCAGTTTTATTTAGTCTCAAAGTAGACTCTTTCTCACTCACTCGCGCGGAGCGGCGCACCGCGGAGCTAACAGCTGTGGGGCACACACGCTCTGAGACTACATCACGGGTTGGGCGGGGGAGCCAGATCGCTCTTCGCAAGGGTGGGGGCGAATATCAAACCAAGCCGTCTGCATTTCCGGGTTGGTGAGGGGGTCCAAGGTCTGGGTGATATTTCTTAACTATTATGTTAAGGGTGTTGCACAACCCTTATTATTATCAATGATACACTTAGGATAGACTACGAAACGTGAAAAAAAGCATGTTATGGCACCTTTTACTAGTTTCTTTCCAAAAGTCCATTTCCACACAGTTTAGCCACCAGCGTAAGCCAGCTGTTGAAGACATTGTGTTGTTGGTGCGTTTTCGGTCGGGGGCGGGGTTGGGGGAGGTCAGGGTGATAAGAAAGATCCTTAAATATTCAGAATACACTCCTCTGATTGGACAACGTAACAGAATACGTTACAAAGTAGGCTACATCTTAATGCAAGTATCCGTGTTCCGTAACTAAACACATTTTCAAAGTACTCTCTTCCCGACACTGTCCGCGGATGATGTACAGCGACAGCGCCGGGTCGGATGGTCGCGGCGAGCGCTCTACACGCTGAGTCCTAACGTGACTCGCGGTGAATGAGGCACAGCAGCAGCTCGTGTTACCGGATGGACCCCTGGCATTCGCCCTCCCATACCACACATGTGCGATGGCCGTCACGCTGGAGACGGAACGAGCACGCGTCGGGTCAAATCGCCGGGAAAAAGATGTGGCATGACGTTGGTGAACAGAGCACAGCGTCAGCCAGTGTCGTTTTTACAGTTGACTGACGCCATTCTCAACATGTGCCTAGAAAAACGGTGGTTTCCCACAAGTTCGAAGGTTCACTAGTCCGAAGGTTCACAAGTCCGAAGGTTCACAAGTCTGAAGGTTCTCTAGTCAAAAGGTTCACTATTCCGAAGGTTCTCTAGTCCGAAGGCTCACAAGTCCGAAGGTTCACAAGTCCGAAGGTTCACAAGTCCGAAGGTTCACAAGTCTGAAGGTTCACAAGTCCAAAGGTTCACAAGTCCGAAGGTTCACAAGTCCGAAGGTTCACAAGTCCGAAGGTTCACTAGTCCAAAGTTTCACAAGTCCGAAGGTTCACAAGTCCGAAGGTTCACTAGTCCGAAGGTTCACAAGTCCGAAGGTTCACAAGTCCGAAGGTTCACAAGTCCGAAGGTTCACAAGTCCGAAGGTTCACCAGTCCGAAGGTTCACAAGTCCGAAGGTTCACAAGTCCGAAGGTTCTCTAGTCCGAAGGTTCACTAGTCCAAAGTTTCACAAGTCCGAAGGTTCACAAGTCCGAAGGTTCACTAGTCCGAAGGTTCACAACTCCGAAGGTTCACTAGTCCGAAGGTTCACTAGTTCGAAGGTTCACTAGTCCGAAGGTTCACTAGTCCGAAGGTTAGGGGTTACGGTTAGGGTTAGAGTTGGGTTAGGGTCAGATTGTGAACCTTCGGACTTGTGGGATGGAACCAGAAAAGCGCCTGGTGAACTTGTCTCGGCTCCACATGTGGAGATGTCTGGTGAACAGGTCGACGTACAGAGCAAACAATGATTCTCTTCCTGGTGATGTGCAAAAAAATGATTGGGGCGCAGAGAGGAGAGACATCAGCTGAGAGGAGTCGATCATTCCAAAGTAAAAACCATGAGAACAACAAGAAAGGTTTGTGTGTGACAGCGTGTCGCGTCAGACAAAGCGAAAAACCTTGGGAAACAAGCAGCACAAGCAAACGCTAAAAAGCATTCACGTATTTAAAACATTATATTCTCAGAGTAGAGAACCGAGCATGAGCGAGACAATCCTAGTGACAACAGAAAACAACCTTGACAACATGAGCTCATATGTTATTGTATCTCAGTGAATATTTTAGGTTTGTAATTAGTACGACTTCATCATTTGTCTAGGAAACGTAAAATGCTGTTTCATAAAATGGCTTGTATGCAAAAAACTTGATATTTCATGTACAGGAAGTATATCAGACATGCGTGTATATATATATATATATATATATATATATATTTATATATATATATATCACATGTACACGATGGGGGAGGGATTCAATAAGTATGACTTCATTTTTTTGTCATTTAAGTATTTTTTTTGCCATTTATTTGTGCTTTTCTTCTTTGTGTCAAGTTTAAATTCTTCCTGTGTATTACGTGGAATGTATACAATTATCCTTCATCATTTGTTCAAAAATAAATGACTAAATAGTTGTATTACAGTCTTTTGTTGATGGAGGTGGTCATATCCGGGGGGGACGGGGGGGGGGTCTCTGCAGGGGCCCCTCGCCACAATTCCATCCAGACTAATCCCTGCGCCGCGCCCTTTGCTGAAGGTGATCCACAAATTCAACTTTTTGAGACTTTTAGATCCGAGGCTCTGTCGGAGGAGGTTTAAATACGAGCGGCGTGTGTGTGTCGCCACAGCAACGGAGGGACGGACACGAAGAGTTCAGCTTCACCGCTCTGTTCACGGAGATGTAAGAGGGTCCGACGTGAAGCTGGTTACACAGCAGAGCGTCGGCCTGTCGTTTAATCTCATATCTTAGACACTGCGAAAATGAATAGCATTGAATAAAACTTAAAGTGACGGTTTTTACGGTGTTCTAATTTTGATTTTATTTGGTGTATTTATACCTGTTGTACAAATAAAATATAGTTTTACAACAATCGAGCAGATATTTGTGGAGAAAACGTTGAACAATGTGTTTTAAAAAAGACAGGAAGTGACATCACAGCAGGGACACTCGTGTTTTCTGGGTTATTTCCTACTGTGATGTCATTAATTACAAACAGGAAGCGAAATTATAAAATTATAAAATGTTATATTCTGTGATAACATTTTCATAATTTTTAGCAAAATCTAAAATATATTCATCTCAACTGCATTTTAGTTCAATGTCCGACCTGTAGGGGGCGCTTTACAAACCAGAATGTAAATCTTGACCCGAGTATTTGATTGTTTATTTGATCTTTCTTAAATAATTCAATGCAATAATAAAACGATAAAGATGATATACATTCATTAAAACATTCAAACTGTGTCACACTTTATAATAACTACACTGTTAATAACCCTAATAAAGCATGAACAAAGACAATATAAGCCTCATTCGCAATAAACTATTTGTTCATTTCAAATTAAGTCTTTGTTTATGCTTTATTAAGCCTAATTAAGGTGTAATTATTATAACGTGGTGCCCAACATTGTAATGCAACTAGTATTTTTCTACACATTCGATTCTGCTTTTCTCAAATATTAAGATAAGATAAGATAATCCTTTATTGATAGTCAATTCCAAAAAACAAATAATGAAGCAATAGCAATTAGCCATAAAATATATTTCAGGGAATATTTAGGTGAACAAATCTACTGATACAAGTATATTCATGACATTTCAGACTGATAATTTATTTTTTAATTAGGAAATACATATGCCATTTGGTTAAGTACATTTTCTCACTCCAAAACATAGAAATAAGTAGAAATTTAGCACAAAAATACTTTCGGTTCATCGAGTAAATAAACCTTTTCTCTGACAAAGTCCTTAAATATATATAAATACACAGGGGAACAGGAAAAAGAAAAAGCCTCATCCAAGACTTTTTAAAGACGACTTCACGTTCCGGTTTGATTGAATTTAACGTTTGCAATAAGCTAGCTTGAGCGCGCAGGCGTTTCTTCTGTAAAGAGAACAAAGCCGTGGCGGGAAAAGCAGCCGCTCGCGTCGGGGGAAATATGGCACTTTCTTTAGGATTAACTTGAGGAGGTTTAACTGGAGAGCAAACAATGAGGAGAGAGGCAATTAAAGGGCTTCATTAAACTCACACTCGTCCTGCAAACAGCGGCGGGCGGGCGTCCCATTGGACAGGCCCAAAGACAAATACTACTGACTTATAATACAGCAAATACAATTGTCTGAGTAGAAATACTTTCACTATTACTATTGGTTTGTTCTGTTGTATTTCATTGGTTTTATGTGTTTTAAGGGGCTCGTTGCTGGAGGAGGGTTCGTGGATGTGTCGTCGCTTTGGCCCGGAATGTTCCACGCTACGGCTTTAAACGCCTCTGTCGCCGCGACGACGAGCAGGTGACGCCGCGAGGCCAAGTCGCAGGTCTCATGTTATCTCGCTCTTTCTCTCTCAATTTCTTTCTCTTTATCTCTCTTCCTCCATATCTGTCTCTCTTTCTTTCTCTTTATCTGTTTTCTCTCTCTCTAACCCTCCCTCTCTTTTTCTTTCTCTTTCTCTCTAGTTTTCGCTCTCTTCCTCTCTCTCTCTTTCTCTCTATCTGTCTCTCTCTCTTTCTCTCTCTTCCTCCATATCTGTCTCTCTTTCTTTCTCTCTCTTCCTCCATATCTGTCTCTCTTTCTTTCTCTTTATCTGTTTTCTCTTTCTATCCCTCCCTCTCTTTTTCTCTATCTTCCTCTCTCTTTTTCTCTCTATCTGTCTCTCTCTCTCCTTCTCTTCCTCTTTCTCTCTCTATCTCTCTTTCTCCCTGTCTTTCTTTTATCTCTCTTTGTTTTCTCTGTCTTTCTTTTCTCTCTCTTTCTCTCTCTTTCTTTTTCTCAGTATAGACTACGACATATACTTTGAAGACGTACAGCTACAGTAGGTGGCGGTAAATGCAATTGGCTGCTCACCGCCATTAAAAGCAACACAACAATAACAACAACAACAGCAACAGCAACAACAGGTCTCATGTTCTCAAATCTGTGACGTTTCGATACCGGATCGACCTCTTTTACGCGACGACGAGCTGCGTGTTCGTGGAGGTGCCTGGAGGTCATTTCTGTGTGAGCGAGGTGCGAGAGGGAAGAAGAGTTCGCCATCAACGTTTATCTAAGTTTAAAGTTGAAATTAGCAGTTGGTTAGCCTCCCCAGTCTAGCAGTGTGTGCGTGACATGAGTAGTGTTTGCACTGCATGTGAATATTTAGTTTAGTGATTTACACCTGTTTTGAGCTTTATCGCTGCGTGCGTCCATCACGTGCACACCCTAAAGCAGGGGTGTCCAAACTTTTTTCACCGAGGGCCGCATTTTGAAACCTGTATGGAGCACAAACAACCCAATCGAATTTGAAAGTGAATCCTTCAAAATTTTGCATTTGACATAGTTTTGATGTGCCGCCACACCTTTAATAATACTTTTACCAATTTTAGAGCAAAAAGTATTACTCTTTGTTGTTTGGACCAAGCTGGAGGGCCGCCAAAAATTGGTATGAGGGTTGCATTTGGCCCGCGGGCCGTAGTTTGGACATGCCTGCCCTAAAGTGACGCTAACGTTGGCGCACCATTTATACGTCCTTCCATCTGTAAACGTGTCATTGTTCACAGCGTAGCCCTCGTTGTTCCTCTGCCGACAGTCATTGCCGTGTTTGTGTTGTCATCACACACACACACGCTTCCATTCACCCTCTGGCATTCAAACTGTGAAGACTTCATCCGAGCCGTCATTAAACTACTCTCGACTAAACAGTGACTCTCCGGCTCTAACCGGGCTCTCCGCAGTGACTCGTCAGCCCGCACCGGCACGAGGTTAAGATCAAACCGTTTTTATCTCGCGGCGGCATGAGTTCTGATCCGTGCAGCAACACTGTCAGGCCTCGTACGTTAACATCGACACAGGAAACTGTCAGAAAAGCGTGTATAGTTACTTTAAAGTGCACCAGTAATGCCCCAGAAAAGCGTGTATAGTTACTTTAAAGTGCACCAGTAATGCCCCAGAAAAGCGTGTATAGTTACTTTAAAGTGCACCAGTAATGCCCCAGAAAAGCGTGTATAGTTACTTTAAAGTGCACCAATAATGCCCCAGAAAAGCGTGTATAGTTACTTTAAAGTACACCAGTAATGCCCCAGAAAAGCGTGTATAGTTACTTTAAAGTACACCAGTAATGCCCCAGAAAAGCGTGTATAGTTACTTTAAAGTGCACCAGTAATGCCCCAGAAAAGCGTGTATAGTTACTTTAAAGTGCACCAGTAATGCCCCAGAAAAGCGTGTATAGTTACTTTAAAGTGCACCAGTAATGCCCCAGAAAAGCGTGTATAGTTACTTTAAAGTGCACCAATAATGCCCCAGAAAAGCGTGTATAGTTACTTTAAAGTACACCAGTAATGCCCCAGAAAAGCGTGTATAGTTACTTTAAAGTACACCAGTAATGCCCCAGAAAAGCGTGTATAGTTACTTTAAAGTGCACCAGTAATGCCCCAGAAAAGCGTGTATAGTTACTTTAAAGTGCACCAGTAATGCCCCAGAAAAGCGTGTTTAGTTACTTTAAAGTACACCAGTAATGCCCCAGAAAAGCGTGTATAGTTACTTTAAAGTACACCAGTAATGCCCCAGAAAAGCGTGTATAGTTACTTTAAAGTGCACCAGTAATGCCCCAGAAAAGTGTGTATAGTTACTTTAAAGTGCACCAGTAATGCCTCAGAAAAGTGTGTATAGTTACTTTAAAGTGCACCAGTAATGCCTCAGAAAAGCACATGGTCTTAAACCAGATGTGCACCAGGTGGAGTGCAGTGTGTCAGCTTTTACACCATAAATACTTTCTCTTCTTCTTCTTCTTCTTTAGTGTTTTATGGTAAGTGTCACGTTACCGCCCCCTAAAGTTGTACGTCTTCAAAGTATGTGTTTTACGCTGTACCGTAAAAACAAATTAAAAATAAAAAAAACACAGAGAGAAAGAAAAAATATTTGGTTTGGGTTTTTTTTTAAGCACAAATATGTCAAAAGACGCTCTACGTTTTCGTGGAAAAGATAACTCAGCAAAAGAAGGAGGAGTCTGGTCCAAAAAGTCTCATCTTTGCACATCATATTTGAGTAATCCTGAGTTCTCAGTTACTCAAAGGTACGAATAAATACACCTCGTCTTACCTTAATTAAATAAATCCTGTTTTCACCTACAAGCTATCCCCGCCCACATCCCTTTACATTGTTTTTATTGTTAACACTTAATTTAATGAAAGAGCAACACATGTAGTAGATTCTAAAATGTCAACGTCAATCTACTGCTTGTGATATTGAAATGTCACCATGAAGAGGCGGGGCTTATCAGCTCTGAACAGGAAGTCAAAGGACCGTTTTAGATGCAGAAATGTTGCAGTTTACAATGAACAACATTTTTTATACAATAACATCTACTTGTATATATCATATTTTCCGGACTATAAGTTGCACCTTTTTTCATAGTTTTGGCCGGGGTGCGACTTATACTTATATTTATACTTATATACTTATACTCCGGAGCGACTTATATGTGATATTATTTGTTATTTTCATACTTGCAACCGCATTTCATACTCCAGTGCGACTTATATATGGTTTTTTTATTCTCTATTATGCATTTTTTGGCTGGTGTGACTTATACTCTGGAAAATAGTGTATATAAAAAGAATATTTACTCATTTGTTCCTTGTTTTTCTTTTTGAACACTGGTACATTGACATTCCTGGCTGCCTTGGAGGTCAGAGAGCGCACTAAGTGGGGAGGTGCGCGATCCCCGTTGCTAATTACACGCCGCGTGGCATTGTTATTCTCCACTAATTGCGCGCTGCGAGTTACTGAAAGCGCTGCGCCTTGGAGGATTTTTAATCTATGTATTAAGCCCTGAGAATTTGGCAGCAACACAGCAACGCCTTCTCAGCAGTCGTTAGCAGCGTTTCCCCGACATAAGCGCATACTGAAGCCTCTAGGGGGCAGCAAACAGGCAAAGGCTTTAGATTCTGCCATAATTAAAGTTTAATGATTCAATAACAAAGCCATAAGAGAAACTGTACGTACAAATAATGAACAGAAAATAAAGAGTTGTTTTCATTAGGAGCTAAAATGTTACACAGGGTGACGATCCATGTGAACTTTGATCTTTGTCTCTCCTTCACCTGCAGGTCTCGTCTCGTCTAGAACGTTCCACAGAATGTCATTAAAGCGACCTCTTTAGCATTTATTACATTACAGGTGTTTTTATTGCTCACAAATACACTGAAAGACATGTATTCTTACCGTGAGTGGACTTGCCTCTCCAAAGATCAGACCTGTAATGGCCTTGCTCAATAAATATGTTTACAAAAAATACAATGTATAGACTCTTTGTTACAATCGTACTGTCTCCACCTTTTCCTTTTAACGCACTAGTGTCTAAGCAAAAACATGTCTGTAAGATGTCTCCATGGAGATAGATAAGTTTAACTGTGACGGTGGCAAAGGCTGTTGGTGCTCTTGCCTCCCAAGAAGGAGATCATGGGTTTGATTCAGACCAACATCACATGATCAGTCTGCCTCCCTGTGTTACCGTGGGTTTTCTCGGGTTCTCTCTGGGTTCTCTCTGGGTTCTCTCTGGGTTCTCCTCCCACCGTCCAATGACATGCATGTGTTAGGCAAAATTGGCAACTCTAAATTGGCCCCAGTATTAGAGAGTGAATGGTTATCTGTGTGTGTCTATGTTTATGTCTGTCGGCCCTGTGAGGAGTTGGCCACTGTCCAGGGTGTACCCCGCCTCAGGCCCAAAGTCACTGGGATAGGCTCCAGTCACCCGTGACCCCGAAAGGGAACAAGCAGTAGAAAATGAATGAATGAATTTCATGCAGATCAATAACTACTCCAAAGAGACAAAGTTACATAGTGTTCCTTTAAAGAAAGTTTTCCCCTTCATTTTTAATGGTGGCAAAAAGGGGGCGGGGCAAAGGAAAGTAAGAGCATAAATATACGAGACTTGGTTGTATAGGTACATTCAGTGTATTACTCAGTGTTGTATGTTATTTTCTGGGGTTATTTTGTCTTCGGGACTTCCAGGAACATACTTTGCATTGGACAGATGAAGCTGAGCAAATAACCTGTATTTTGTTGTCACTTCGGACGGACTGAATCTGAGGAAGAACTCGATAAAGCGTCAGTGACAGACGAGTCTTTGAGACGCAAATCCAGGAGAGCGCTTTGATGGCTGTGATTTCAGCTGCGACAAAAGTTCATTCTGCAGAGCGCTGTCATCCTGGTGTTCTTCCAGTGTCATTCCAGTGTTCTCCCAGTGTCATCCGGGTGTTCTTCCAGTGTCATCCCAGTGTTCTCCCAGTGTCATCCCGGTGTTCTTCCAGTGTCATCCCGGTGTTCTCCCAGTGTCATCCCGGTGTTCTTCCAGTGTCATTCCAGTGTTCTCCCAGTGTCATCCCGGTGTTCTTCCAGTGTCATCCCGGTGTTCTCCCAGTGTCATCCCGGTGTTCTTCCAGTGTCATCCCGGTGTTCTCCCAGTGTCATCCCGGTGTTCTTCCAGTGTCATCCCGGTGTCCTCCCAGTGTCATCCCAGTGTTCTTCCATTGTCATCCCGGTGTTCTTCCAGTGTCATCCCAGTGTTCTTCCAGTGTCATTCCAGTGTTCTTCCAGTATCATTCCAGTGTTCTCCCAGTGTCATCCCGGTGTTCTCCCAGTGTCATCCCGGTGTTCTTCCAGTGTCATCCCGGTGTTCTCCCAGTGTCATCCCAGTGTTCTTCCAGTGTCATCCCGGTGTTCTTCCAGTGTCATCCCAGTGTTCTTCCAGTGTCATTCCAGTGTTCTTCCAGTGTCATTCCAGTGTTCTCCCAGTGTCATCCCGGTGTTCTCCCAGTGTCATCCCGGTGTTCTTCCAGTGTCATCCCAGTGTTCTCCCAGTGTCATCTCAGTGTTCTCCCAATGTCATCCCAGTGTTCTTCCAGTGTCATCCCAGTGTTCTCCCAGTGTCATCCCAGTGTTCTTCCAGTGTCATCCCAGTGTTCTCCCAGTGTCATCCCAGTGTTCTCCCAGTGTCATCCCAGTGTTCTTCCAGTGTCATCCCGGTGTTCTCCCAGTGTCATCTCGGTGTTCTCCCAGTGTCATCCCAGTGTCATTCCAGTGTCATCCCGGTGTCCTCCCAGAGTGTGGAGATTTTTTTTTTTATTTTTTAACATGTGTTGTTTACAATCACCACATCAAATTGAAACTAAAATAAGAAAGAAAAAAAAAATTATACCAGGACCGGACCAGGACTGGATCAGGACTTGACCAGGACTGGACCAGGACAGGACTAGGACTAGGACCAGGACTGGACCAGGACAGGGCTTGACCAGGACTTGACCAGGAAAGGACCAGGACTGGACCAAGACTGGATCAGGACCAGGACCAGGACTGAACCAGTACCAAACAGGACAAGTGGAACACGCCTTACACAGTCTTGAGTGCGTTACTGTTCCGTTTGACTTCACATTTCTACAGTTTCTAATTCATGCAGCAGCCAGCGTTATTGTATTGAAGTTGCCGTGGAGACGCCTACAGCGAGTATCTGCCACAGCGCGTCTAACTGCACTCTGACGGCAAGGGATTTAGTTTTAATATCAAGAAAGGTCACAAGATCAGTGTGTTTGTTTCTCAAGCAGGGGGTCGAATTATACTTCCATCTACAAGTCGTTTATAGCACGTTTATAGAGTGTCATTTTCCTCTTGGCCTCCTGTCGTTTTACCGCCCTGTTTGCCAGGCCAAGACACGGGTCAACAAAAATGCACACATATTGTCTTAATAATATGGTTTTGTCTTCCTGTCTCCTGTAGTATTGATTGTAGTTTGCGTTTACTCCCTGAATAACCGTTCACACTTTTAGAGGTCGAGAGTCTTGACTGCAGATTTGCAAAGTATATGTTTGGTGCCGATTGGAAATAATTCATATACATAATGCTATAGTACCATATAATCCAAACAGAGCACTTTGGTCTCAAAAAGCTGGCCTTCTGGTGGTCCCAAGAGTCTCTAGAAGCACAGTCGGAGGTAGAGCTCCTGTGTTATGGAATCAGCTCCTGTCCATGTTAAAGAGGCCGACACAGTCTCTTCATTTAAAGATCAGGCTTAAAACGTTCCTCTTTGAAACAGCTCATGGTCAGGCCAGTTAGGAACAAAAATATAAAGCTACAGTTTCAATTAGGCTGCCCTAGGAGCAACTATGGGGGGAGTATGGCAGCTTGAGCACTATCCAGTCCACTATCCACTAAGACGACTTCTACTATCAACAGTGTTTAATTTAATTTCACTGGCTGTTCATTGCTGTTCACATCTTTTTCTTCTTCATCCACTTCGATGACCTAGTGATACAGCTGCTCCTCGACTGCCTGGAGAAACGGTCTCTACTCCGGATGAACGGTTCTTCATTTGCCCCGAAGAACTGGTTCTCCTCATGTCGCCCTTCGAGGCAACTGCTGTTACAATTTTGGGCGTTTCAAAAACAGCCGCTCAGGGCAAGTGCATTTCTTGGGTTAATTTCTCCAAATCAGAGACAAAATTGTGTTTATTTTAGAGCTCGTGATGGAATTGAGCTTTTGCAAATGTAGATTGAAGTCAAGATGGCGTCAGGAAAAAGGGATTAACGCGAAAAGAGTCACCACACTGCCACACTTCAAAAGCGCTTCAACACACTTCAAAAGCGCTTCAACACACGTTAAAAGCGCTTTAAGACACTTTAAAAGCGCTTTAACACACTTTAAAAGCGCTTTAATACACTTCAAAAGCGCTTTGCCACACTTCAGAAGCGCTTTGCCACACTTTCAGAGACCAGAGGGGAGTTTTGTCATCGCGGTAAACCTAACAACAATCCGTTTTTGGTTCTCCACCGACAAAACGCTTCATAACTTGACACGCCTTCATTCAGATTTCACATTTATACCTGAAAACACCGCACTGTACGAGCCGTCGAATTGAAAGAATGTTGTCAAATTGTCAAACAGACGCTAATGACACGTCTAGTGCTTTTGCGTATCGGGCGGCGGAAACGCTTTAATTACTTTGATCGATAGTAATTCGGCGCTAATCGTTTGTTAAGTGAAACGCCTCGTGCTGAGGGCCCGATCCATACTTTCCATTTGATAATATCGCATGACTTGGCACAAAAGGAAAATGACATCAGAGGTATGCTCGACCATAACGACATCGACACGGGCGTGTTTAGCCGCCGCCCGATCACCTCCACGACATCGTATTGAAGTTTAATTAAACGACTGGCCGCGGTGCGACGGAAACAATCCCCGAGAGCTCCAGAAACATTTAAGCGCATTGATTCATAAACCCGTGGACAAACGCTCCAGTATATACACATATTCACACATAATTCATACATACATATATACAGATTCCGAACGTAAAAAGGAAAAAAAAAGGCAGGGCTGGGCAGGACCAAAGGGATCTCAGAATAAGTAAAGAATAAGGTGAGCAGATAATGAAGGAGCATCCAAAGGAAAGAGGAGGTCGTTTTTTTAAAGACAGAAAGTTCTCCTTAAACTGGGCTTGGCATGTTAGGGTGTGTTAACTTTTAGCTGTTAAATCCAAATCAAAGCACCAACAAAGCCACATGGGCATTAACAGGCCCAGGACCATTTTGAAAACGTTAAAAGAAAAGGCGCACAGATTTGTTGTTGACAAGAGGCAAATAGACATTTTTCATGCAGAATGATTTATTTATGAAGTTTGTAAGTTCCATAATATAAAAAAATAGGTCTCAGTGGAATTTCACATTCATCGTTGCCCATAATTACATCTATGTTGAGCGTTGTCCATCAATTCAGCCTTAAAACAGTCACAAGAGTCAAGACTGGTCGGTGGTCCCATCCCCCGTGACCTAAAAGTAAAATATTTCATTTCAAAGGCGGAGCAGCTTCACCTGTCGCTGAGAACCGTCTGCCGCGCACCCTCGACGGGCTAATTCAGCCGGCTACACAGACATGAGACCCCGGCATCCAGAATTACAAGTCGCCAAAGCACAATCTAGGAGTAACCCACAGCGCGGCGTGTCGAGGGGCGTGAGCCTAGCCACGAAACTAGAGTAAAACATACATTAGAGTCTGTAGAAATAAATGATTGAAGCGGAAAATGCAGAAACTACCTAAGGACAGGAGAACAGGGCGTCAACGACGGCCCAATCTGAGGCGGAAGTGGGAGTAGCAGAGAAAGAAGGAGTGGTAGAGGGTGTTTTTGTACCGAGTGGAGTGACACCTGCTGGCCAATTTTATTAAAAAACGCCATCAAAAAACAAAAAAAACTCTAATATAATGGAGGATTGTCTTTTCGATGCAAAAGTCTCTGCTAAAATATGCTGTTTAAGGTGTAAAGTGATTACAAAGTGTTTAAACACACACTAATACCTGCGGTGCCAGAGACACAGCTGATGGTGTTTGCCTTCTCTCTTCATCACTCATTCTATCTCTCTCTCTCTCCCTCTGTCTATCTCTCTCTCTGTCTAAAAATCTAAAAATCAAAATTGGAGAAATGCAAAGACGAATCAATGCAAAACCCATAATCAAATCAAATTTATTTATAAAGCACAATTCATACAAACTCCAATTCAAAGTGCTTTACAGTGTTTATAACACAATAAAAATAAAAACACAATGCAATAATGCAATAATCTGCAGAGACTTGTCTTTTGTCGACCGCTGACAGTTTTATTGTTTGATTTTTCTAACTTTGTGTCAGTAAAATCAACCCTTTTGCGAAGGGTTCTACGACTATATATTAAATGAATGAAAAGGTTCAAGGACGAAGAGGATTCATTGAGTAGATCTTAACCTTTACCAAATCAGAGACAACATCAACTTCAGACACAAATCAAATATGAGAAACTGGGAAGTTGATTCAAGAAAAGAACAGCGACCATTTTTTACTATTTCGATTTGACTAAAGATTCATGTTCGGCCAACGTTGCGATATTTCCCGTCCGAAGAAACAGGTTTTTTGGCGAGGTTTGTGGAGGTTACGTGGTCAGTCAAAATCAGATGACTAAAACTTGTGTTTTCAGTGGATTTTTAGAGTGACAATTTGAAAATGACATGACGAAAAACTCTAACGTTTCTTTTTCTGTCTTTTTTCATCATTTCCGTTGCCAAACCTGCTCACATGCCAATAATCGGTAAGAAATCCCAGCAGATGGAACTGTTTCCGTGACATTTCAATAATCTGATAGCTCCAGACACCAGACGAATAAGATTGCAGCGTTACAGTTAAGAAAGTGTGAAAAATATAGGACTGCCAAGGGTATGCGAGTACATGTTCTTTTGATTTTTGCCGATTATAAACGTCCAAGATGTTGTTTTTAGAGTCCGATTGACCTTCTTTTTTGTCCTCTCGCTGCTTTGATCCTCCGCTAACAGCTACGACCTTTCACCTTTACCTTACCTGTAATTGCAGTGCCTGAGGTTCCGAGCTGTAAGGCCTTGAGGCTTCGAAATAATATAGAACGATGGCGAGGAGAACTCCCACGCGACCTTTCCCCGGCTCCTCTACGCTCCCGTCTCTCCTCGCTTCGTCTTCCTTTCTCATTTCGATCGCGACCTGACGCCCGGGTGTCTTGGTTGCTCGGCGTCGCTCGGACTCAAATCGCAAAGCATAAAAAGGTTAATGTGTTCCCAGTGCCTTACTTCAACTGAAATAAGAAGCCGCCAATGCGCTAACTGGAGGAAACTGCTGCTATGCAACCGATTTAGTCAAAGTTTTTGTTTCACATCGTTTTAAAAGATATACAAAATCAACGGTCTGATCTTTCGTAGCGTTTCCTCACCATTAGAGTAGAGTTACTTGCGTCATACTTGCAGTCACACATTACGCATAAAAATAATTCCAGCCGAGCCTTCGATCCCAGGACCACTTCCTCTTGTCGATCCCCAGAGTTCAGACTGAGTTGGAGGACAAAAGAGCCTCTAACAACTGGAATTAGCTGCGGAATGAGCAGCGTGTTTCAGAGCCGGTCTTTCTAAACTCTTCTAAATCTATGTCGATAGACTTGGAGAGCAGCCAGTGTAGACGCGCATGACTATGTTCGACACGAGCTGATGACCGGTTCTGAGCAACATTGATTTGTGTGTCCGACTTGTGTCCGACTTGTGTCCGACTTGTGCCCGACTTGTGCTCGACTTGTGTCCGACTTGTGCCCGACTTGTGTCCGACTTGTGTCCGACTTGTGTCCGACTTGTGTCCGACTTGTGTCCGACTTGTGTCCGACTTGTGCCCGACTTGTGCCCGACTTGTGCCCGACTTGTGCCCGACTTGTGTCCGACTTGTGCCCGACCTGTGTCCGACCTGTGTCCGACCTGTGTCCGACCTGTGTCCGACCTGTGTCCGATTTGCGCTGATGCGATGGGTGGAAAGGACACGAAATCCAAACGTGATCGACCGACTGATGCGGTGAGGCGATTGGTCCGAGTTCGGCTACAATCTGGAACATGCTCGGCCGCCGCTTCCTCCAGTTTAATCTGCTTCGGATCTGGACAAAAGCCTCATTGGTGATTAGGCAAGTCCGACATACAGTTGATGATTATTAAAGAGGGTATTGATAACATAGCTCTGTGCTCGCTTTGAGGCAGACCCATGGGCCGACCTCGCGCCTCTCGGCTTGTGATTTGTCCGGCCTGACCGCAGGCTCTTCCGACGCCCTCTGTGGACATGTCAACTGTCATGGCGGAGGAAACGAGGCGCCGTTTAACTTGAACAAGCCCAAGTGTTTTGACCGAAAATACTGTCCATGAATGTTTGATCCCTGTGTCGCTGCCTCTCGGCCAAGCCTCGCTCGAAGAAGAGATCGTTAATCTTCATCAACTGGTTTCAAACTGGTTGAATATGGGTCAAATCTGAGTAATCCTGTACTGTCCTGCATTTGAGGCACATATCTTTGTTTCCACCTACCCCCCCATCTCTGCCCACTTCTCTTGAAATTTCTTCTGTAAGAATGTCGCTTAGCCCTTTTCCAACATATAATAACATGCAAATAAAAATCCAGTTCTTGCAACGGTGAAATGACAGGAAGTCCAAGCACCTGTCTCTATAATTAAGCCGTTTCAGATCAATAATGTGATTTACAAAATAATGATCTGTGTGTGCCAGTCGTGCCTAACCCTTTTTCCCCTTGAAGCCCCTCCACAAACAAATTACGTTGTCACCAACATGTATTTATTCCAGACAAATACAGTACATGTGTTTATGTTCCCACACCCATTTTCCAATCTTTTGTTTCGAATTTTTACAATTTAATTCAAACACACAATTACTATTTACGAGGTCCGTTTCATGGGGAAAGATTATTTGTATCCATTGTTCTCATACTATTACTGCTTCGTTGATCCACAGCTTTATTTACAAACCCGCCAACTTTTATGTGTTCTGGTTGCGAGAAGAGCTCAGGCTAACGAGCTCAACAAATATCTATGGAACATTTGGCATCTAAAAAGTAGAGTTGGTTTAGATCTGCATGATTCTGAGCGGGAAATCTGTCAAATATTTGTCTTTTTTCTCTCTGAAGCGTTGTAAGAAACCATTTCTGTGTGTAGTTTGAGTGATTCTCCTGCTTTCACGGTGCCATTGCTGCGAAAAAGTCCAGTTTTCACCGATTTACGTTGAGCGCTGTTGACATGAAACACATCCAGGAGTATTTGAGAGAAGTTTGAGACCTGATTTGCTGACAATGCATTTAAGAACATGTCCATATGCGTCAAAACTACAGGAACCGACACTAGAGCTCCGTATGTCTCTCCTGGGTGAATTCAAAGACGACTCATTACACTTTGTGCGCCGCCCCAACCGCTCGGGCAGCACCTCATTTTCAAACAGTGAAATAAATAAGAGGGTATTTTAACCTTTATAACGCTTTCATAGCTCTTACAAATCCTTTGGAGAGTCAACATCACTCTCACAGGTTACCCCCCACAAGTCCGAAGGTTGGCTAGTCCGAAGGTTTGCTTGTACGGTGCGGGGAGATGCACTGAAGTACCGCTTTGTGCGCCAGTAAGGGACCGTCTCTAAATTACGGTCAAGTGTTTGTTTAAAAATGTGTTTATCTTAAAAAATATCAAACATATTTATACTAAAAAAAAAACTACAACATACAAGTTGCTACTCCTAGGTGCCATAGTCCTGCCAAATCAGCAAACCTAGATAGTCAACGCTAAGTTATAATAGTAGTTTGAGTCTCTAGGTATCACACGTTTGATATTTTTAAAGATAACACATTTTCAAACAAACACTTTACGTACTTTAGAGACGGTCCCTAACTGGCGCACGAGCCGCGAGGAGAGGGTAATGTCACTAATCAGCAAATCAGCTCTAATCCCGAAGAATTCAAAGTGCCATCTAGTGAATCGCAAGTTTGAACAGAAAAAAAGTTTCATCACTAGAATCAG
This sequence comes from Eucyclogobius newberryi, assembly GCF_026437365.1. NCBI lineage: Eukaryota > Metazoa > Chordata > Actinopteri > Gobiiformes > Gobiidae > Eucyclogobius > Eucyclogobius newberryi. The sequence goes on from NW_027316389.1 coordinate 8,143,226, forward strand.
CTGCATTTTTAATCTGTTTCTCACTGTCGCTACAACAATAAATTGAATTGAAAGTGGATTTTTTCTTCTTCTTCTTTTTTTTTTTTTTTTACAAAGTTCTGCTTTTACAAAACAGTTTCTGGGGTGGAAATGTTTTTTAATCTTATTTAGTTAATCAATTTTTCATTCATGCCTTATTATTATGTTAATATTTTGCTATTATATTGTCGCTAAAAGCACAGTAGAAGCTAGAGCGTTTAGCTACCAAGCTCCTTTATTATTATTTTTATATTTTACTCGTTTCCTGTTGCACCTTTTCACTGAAGAAAATTCCTAGTTTGTCAATCTTGTTCTTATTCACTGACAATGGCAATAAACCTTTTTCTGATTCTGATTCTTAGTCTAGCTATACATGAAAATGTTGGTTACCGAAGCAGTAATAATGAAGAGAACCATTACAACATGATTCAAAGTTGTTTTAATATTCATCCATTCATCTTTCATCCATTTCTCTGTTCACTAGCGAGGACCACGCCCCCAGCTACGATGCAAAGTGTTTATTGACCGGCGAGAAACACGAACAGCACAAATGTACAGAAGTTGATGTCGTTTTGGGGCTTCTTGCGATGAGGGCTGAAGGCTCCCGGGCCTCGATACCCCCATCTACGAGATACATTAGAATAATTAGAACAATTAAAAAGAGGGCGGGACGGAGGGAGGGGCACGACGTCATGAACACAGGTATGTGATCTGGATGATGAAATAGTGTAGCCGTAGGAAAGGGGCGTGGTCCTGCTCCCGAACTTAAGATAACAACCTTATCTTCAGTTCTTGTTCGGGGTCGCGGGTCCCAGTGACTTTGGGCCTTCGGCGGGGGCCCACCGGTGGACAGGAGCTCGACAGAGCCAGAGACACTTAGACGAACATTCACGCTCACATTCGATCACTAGGGGAAGACGGAGAACCCGGAGAGAACCCGGAGAGAACCAATGGCAACACGGGGAAAACACGCCGAGCTCTAACCCCTCTGCCACCATGCACCACGTTTTAGTTACCGTAGTTGTCAACCTAATGCACTTTTTCCGCTTTTTCCGAGTTTGACTTGTTTTCTAGTAACATGAACACCATTTCTTCTTTTTACTCAATATAATCAAGTGCGATTCCGTTTTTTAAAAGCTGAGGCCGATTGTACTCGCTCATTTCTGTCCCGTGTAAGACAATAGCGTTTGTTTGTCACTATAACACTGTGTCTTAAATACATTTCGGTCTCTCGCTGGCACACGCCGTCTCCCACACGCAGCGGAATAGGCCGAGCGCGAGTGACTAAGCCCTTAATATGCAAAATGTACTGCCAGTGGAAAAAAAAGACGCCGCCAAATCTTGTGTGCTTTTGAGAAATGCTCTTTGGCTTTTTGTTGTTTTGGACCAGATTTTGTGCAGTAAAAAATTGGATCCACTGACACAAAACCGCTCTTAGATTATGTTTGACAATAGTAGGATGTGAAAAACTGTCACTCATCTGCGTTAAGTTGTGGCTGTAATATGAAGTTAGAAGATATTGTTTAAGTTGGGTTTCTTTTGTGTTTTTTGCAGCGTTTTAAGCCGGATGCCCTTCTTGATGCAATATTAACTGCTTAGCGCCCGGTGTCCCAATTAGACCTCAGCACGATCAGCATGGTAAAGTTATTTCCCCAGTTTTGTATCTAGGTTGTTTAGTTAAGTTCATGTGAATAATTTTATGACATTTCTATCCCATGGGACAGTTTTGGGCCGACTGCAGCCTGTTGGGTAAAAATAAATTAATAAATAAAATGTGAAATGTGGCTCATAAAACTGGTGTAAACTGTGGCGAGCTGAAAATAAAAATATGCTGCAGTTTGTCATATCTACCCATAAATGGTATATCAATATCCATTTTTTAGGAATTAGATATTTTTATTTTATTTATTTTATTTTATTTTATTTATTTTATTTATTTTATTTATTTTATTTATTTTATTTATTTTATTTATTTTATTTATTTTATTTATTTTATTTATTTTATTTATTTTATTTATTTTATTTTATTTCTTTACCTTGCTCTAGATCCAGCCTGATTTGAGACTTGATTAATTCTTCAATCCATTTTTGTACTTAATTGAATGGTGTTCTGTTGTAAACCCGGTGTCTCTTATACGCATCAAACCCAAAAGTACTTTCATTTTAAACACTTAACAAAACAGAAAAACGCATGAAACAGGAAAGAAAAAATACAAAAAAGGCTAAATCAAGGCACTGTCCTGTTGTAACAATGCATCATCCACAATGACAAATAACGGTGGTCTTTTTATCATCACGCAATAGAGCGAATCACGTCGTATACTCTGCGGAGCTTTTTTGAGTTCCACGTGGTCGCCAGCTCTGCCTTTTCCCTCTTGAAAACACAGAGACTTGAACATTACGCAACACTCGTAACGCTGCCTTATTACCCACATTTTCTGCCTGTCATTTCCTGTTCCGTAGGTGTATCCGCACCGGCTAACGCGCACATAACAATGAGACAGGAAGCGCCGGGGCCCTGGCAGAGCAGGTCCCTCCGGAGGCCGCCCGGGTAATGGTGGAAAAAAAGCACGTAATGGCCGCCCGTCGTATTAATCCAATTGCACACGCAGGAGCCGTGCGTCGAATCCGGCAGCTGTCTGTGCTTTATATAGCGTGGCCCTGGGCCCGGGGAGCCTGCGGCGGGCATCCGCGTGGCACAAAGGCACAAAAGGCAACGGTCACGGCGCTGACCTCTGCCGCGCCTCGCTCAGCCCCATTTTTACAGTCGGGAATCGAATGTGCTCGTCATGTGCGACTCGCCCGGTCTTTATTGTAGTTTTTGGGTTATTTTGATCGTTTCCGTTCTTATTTCCGGGAAAGTCATCGAAAATGATCCAAACCTGTTCAACTTGAGCTGGGCAATATAAAGAATTAATGATAATGTTTCATGTTTATCATTTATAATAGACAAATACATTCTCTTGCTGTACAAAAACTAATGCAATCTCTAAATGGAACAAAACCTTTATTGTAATATTTCAAACAAAGGTATAAAGTGACAATATATTTCTGCTGTTTTTAGTTTGTTTCACATTTGTAAACCTCTAAAAATGCATTTAAATACACGTTTTCTAATGGACTGGTATAATATCATCTGATTATTGCTGTCAAGAAACTCAAAACGAACAAAAAAAAGGTATAAAATAAGGGATTAATATTTGTCATTTCAGCACAAACCACTAAAAGTAAACTATGGAGAAGAAGTAATCTGCTTTTAGTACAGAATCTCAACTGTAGCTAAATAAATTCAAGCCATTATTTAATCCCAAAGACATGATCAGCTCGACAAGATTTTAAGAAATAAGATTAAAGCCAAAACCTAACAAACAATGATATTTTTGGATCTTAATTTGGTTCATTATTTTCAAAAAGAGTCAATCTCCCTTAGAGTAATGAAGGCCCCTGCCCTCCATCATCACATTCTCAAACATTACAAGAACGGGTTAGATAGACGCCAAAAACATCACAAACATAAAATATATAAATCTACAATATCTCATATAAAACATGTTAAATCTGCTTTAACTCATCTTGTCTTCAGGAAAACAGATCTTACTTGATGTATATAAATAGACATGATATGTAGGCATTACCTCCCACCTTTCTTACTCACCTCGTCCTTCCTCAGCTTCTTCTGGGACTCTACGGTCTCCAGGGCAACGGCGAGCTCACAGCGGGGCGTTAATGTGTAGCAGAAAAGGACGCAAATAACTCTGCGTTTCCAAAATAGCGCACAATACGCGAGGTAATGGCCCCCACCGGGGATTCGGCATGAAAGACTGACTTTTTCTATGCAAAAGCGACGCAGATCAGTGTCCACACACAGCCGGTCGTAAAAGCTAACGAGCCCGCGATTCTCAGGACAAAAAGTGGGGGAATGGTAATAGGAACGAGCGTAATAATTAACATGGTCGACGTTAAAGAGCATCAGACGAGGCTCAAAGCTGTGACTCTGAACTGTGTGTCGTGCATGTCCTTCACAGCAGTTTGTTCTGTCACCAGCAGAATAATGTACAAGTGTGAGGTAGTACTGAAGTAAATGTAATAAAGTATTTGTGTAAACTACTGCGCATGTTAGAGTATCTGTAAAAGTAACTGTACAGATATATTCTTTGTAGTTACGACACATTAAATAATGCAGAAACGATAGACACAGCAGTGAGAGAAACAGTCTGAAGGAGCGTTCGAATAATTCAATATTGTCAACAAAAAGCTTTTTGTCATTTATGGCACGGACGTGGCACGGACGTGGCACAGGCGGGGCACTAGCCCCCATTTGTTATTACTGCAAATAAGTATTTGAAAACCTGAGAAAGGCAGTGTTCATGTTTGGGACAGATGCCTTTGTTTACACTTAAAGAGGTCAAACTTTCAGAGTCAGGACTAAACATGGACCGGCCTCCTGCTGGTGCCCAGAGTCAGGACTAAACATGGACCGGCCTCCTGCTGGTGCCCAGAGTCAGGACTAAACATGGACCGGCCTCCTGCTGGTGCCCAGAGTCAGGACTAAACATGGACCGGCCTCCTGCTGGTGCCCAGAGTCAGGACTAAACATGGACCGGCCTCCTGCTGGTGCCCAGAGTCAGGACTAAACATGGACCGGCCTCCTGCTGGTGCCAGAGTCAGGACTAAACATGGACCGGCCTCCTGCTGGTGCCAGAGTCAGGACTAAACATGGACCGACCTCCTGCTGGTGCCCAGAGTCAGGACTAAACATGGACCGGCCTCCTGCTGGTGCCAGAGTCAGGACTAAACATGGACCGGCCTCCTGCTGGTGCCAGAGTCAGGACTAAACATGGACCGGCCTCCTGCTGGTGCCCAGAGTCAGGACTAAACATGGACCGGCCTCCTGCTGGTGCCCAGAGTCAGGACTAAACATGGACTGGCCTCCTGCTGGTGCCAGAGTCAGGACTAAACATGGACCGGCCTCCTGCTGGTGCCAGAGTCAGGACTAAACATGGACCGGCCTCCTGCTGGTGCCAGAGTCAGGACTAAACATGGACCGGCCTCCTGCTGGTGCCAGAGTCAGGACTAAACATGGACCGGCCTCCTGCTGGTGCCAGAGTCAGGACTAAACATGGACCGGCCTCCTGCTGGTGCTAGTGTCAGGACTAAACATGGACCGGCCTCCTGCTGGTGCCAGAGTCAGGACTAAACATGGACCGGCCTCCTGCTGGTGCCAGAGTCAGGACTAAACATGGACCGGCCTCCTGCTGGTGCCAGAGTCAGGACTAAACATGGACCGGCCTCCTGCTGGTGCCAGAGTCAGGACTAAACATGGACCGGCCTCCTGCTGGTGCCAGAGTCAGGACTAAACATGGACCGGCCTCCTGCTGGTGCCAGAGTCAGGACTAAACATGGACCGGCCTCCTGCTGGTGCCAGAGTCAGGACTAAACATGGACCGGCCTCCTGCTGGTGCCAGAGTCAGGACTAAACATGGACCGGCCTCCTTGCCTTGCCTTACACCGGACAGGGGCGGGGCCAGGCCGTTGCAGATTAAACAATGAAAATCTTAATTCACTTTCATTCACATCGTCTATAAAATACCAGTGTGACCACTGAACATCTTCAAATAAAGTTTTCTGAAGACTTAAGTAAATGAAATAACCTCTTTGGAAAGACTGAATTGAACTAATTTTTTGCTGCTAAAATTGTCACTATTATTATAATTTCTTCTTTCTTGGATGTTGCACTTAAGGTGTGACACGTGTGACGTCCCTGGAGCATAAACGATACAGAACTGGTGTGAATTAATTAAAAAACCTGAATTATCCTCAGAGAACATTTCCACATCATGTTTTCCCTGACTTTCCCTGAGGGTCCAGGAGCCAATAGAGACTTGAATAAAGTTCCCAGTGGGAGAGTGATGTTCTGGTCAAGACTGTTACATGTTTATTACACTCACAAACGAGGAGAACATGCAAACTCCACAGAAAGGCCCCGGGAGTCGAACCAAGGACCTTTCGCCTTGGCTTTAATGAACTTAATTAACTCCCATATCCACAATTTATTTTGCTGGTCAAAACTTTGCACCTCAGGGTCAATGCCAACAATACTTAAAGGACACATATTGGACAAAATTTGCTTTTTTCCCCAGCTTTTATCCCTGTTCTAATGTTGTTCCTTCATCAAAAACACACCTGGAGTAGCATTTAGCTTCATTCACACTAGTTTGATGATTCCTGGTCAGAAAATCCTCTCCCCTCCGAGCGTCAAAATAACCCTGTTCAGAATCTCCTGCGTTTTGAGACCGGGAAGGGAGATTTTTACCTTTTACCTTGAGCATTTACCTTAAACTGTAAGTAATACCCTCTTCAGCCAGTAGATGGCGTCAGAACTCAGTTAAGCAGAGATTCAAATGTAATTTTGATTATTATAAACATTTATTTGTTAGTTCTAAAACATGAGATGCCAAACTAAAGGTACTCAAGAGCATGTTTTAAGGCTAATAATCAAATAATTCGTAATGTTTGTCCTTTAATAATAATATAACATAAAAATAAATATTTTCACTAAACTAGGGTGGTTAAAGTAGAAGTGCCACTTATTTATCATTTGGTTTTAAAGTAGATGTATTAATAGTGAGTTCAATACTAACAAGAAAAGAAACGAGCTCAAAAGAAAAGGTTTTGCTTCTGGTACAAATTAAAAGGAAATGCGTGTATAATTTAAATGTGTTTTAACATTGTAAAGCACTTTGAATTGCGCTTCGTACAAATTGTGCTCTATAAATACATTTCATTGATTAATTTATAAATCTATGGTCATCTCACATTTGGCTCAGTATTATTTTATTAGTGCTGGAGTAACATATTTTCTAAAAGTTACGACGGTTGGCACGTCACACGTTGTTTGCTAGAGACTTTTTGATTAAGAAATAATTTGTGAATTTTACCGGGATGGGCTCCAGTCACCCGCGACCCCTAACGGGAAAAAGCGGAAGGACATTAACGAATTAATGAATAATTGGCACATTTTTAATCACCAAAAAACACAAACTGACACAGTACAAAAGCAAAAGTCACATTTGCCTTTTCTGTATTGTTATTGTCCTTTAAATGTGCTTTAGATTTGTGTTGTCGCTCCACCAGGGAATTACCATGGGGAACTAAACAAAAGCTAGCTTCCCTCCGACATGCTAATACAAGCATGCCAGTTAAAGTGCCCCCTACAATGAACTAAAATGTAGTTAAGATAAATGTTTTAAGAATTTAGCTAACAAATATTGAAAATAATTATCACAGAATTGCAATTTTTTTAGGTTTAAAATTTAACTTCCTGTTTTTAATTGATGACATCACATTAGGAAATTACCCAGCAAACACTGGGCCAAAACTCATCTAATGTCAATATTGTTTTTATTTGACGAACACAAATAAATGAGAGCGATTTTATTTTGTTTAATTCATGTTTAGAGCGTCAAAAAAGTTGTTTTAATTGTGTAAATTCTGCATAAACTTTGACTTGAATGAGTGTCCCTGGTGTGATGTCACTTCCTGTCATTTTCTACATATTTTTCAACGTTTTCTCAACAAATACCTGCTCGATTGGTGTAAATCATTTATATGTACAACAGGTATGAATACACCAAATAAAGTTATAAAATCATAAAAACCAAAGTCTATCAATTTGACAGCACAAATGCTCAGCACGTGTTTGCAGATGATTTAAAAACAGAGCTCTACATTTAAAGTCTTAAGGATCAGAGGAAGCTAAATACAATGTTTTTGAACAAGGTTAAAGGCTCAGCAAAGTACATTTTGCATCATATGTGTCCCTTTAATAGTGCATAGGTAACTTCATATTTGGCACAGTATCTTTAGCAATAAAAACACCTGTGGATAAATAAATGCATGTTATATATTGTGGAACATTCTTTGAGAGTTGGATAATGCACATTATCAGGCATCACTAAAACACGTCATTCAGTATAAGGCCATTAAAGTGACGTATGAAAGGTGTTTACCATGTGCTAATTTTGACTTTGTTTGGTGTGTTTGTACCTGTTGTACATATAAATTGTAGTTTTACATCGATCGAGCAGGTATCTGAGGAGAAAACTTTGAAAAATCAGTAGAAAACGACAGGAAGTGACATCACACCAAGGACACTCATTCCAGTCAAAGTTTATGCAGAATTTACACAAAGAAACACTTTTTTTTGACTCTATAAACATGAATTCAACAAAAAGTCGCTCTCATATATTTTTATTTCTCAATTAAAAAAAGGTGACATTAGCTGAGTTTTTGCCCTGTGTTTGCTGGGTAATTTCCTATTGTGATGTCATCGATTACAAACAGGAAGTGCAATTACAAACCTCAAAAAATGTGCTATTCTGTGAAACATTTTTTATCATTTCAAGCACAATACAAAACACATTTATCTTAACTTCATTTCAGTTCAATGCGTCGTCCGAACTGCAGGGGGCACTTTAACCCCGCCCTCATTACAGTAAATAAAGGCGACGCCGTACTCTGCACAAAGCGTCTCTTCTGGTGAGTCTGATAACCCTGTGACTGCTCTCGTATCCAATCAAAGGCCTTTATTTACCGATGTTAATACAAGAGCGACGTTACGAGCGGGTGGTTTCAGCATTTGGCAGCGTGAATGACGGAAAATGTCTGAACACGTCACACAGCCTTGAGCTTCAGAGCAACCTTAATTACTGCGCTTTCATCACGTCGTCCCTTTGAAAATACCGTGTGTGATGAAGAGGCTCCGTGTAAATAAGAGGTTTCTAATGGGAAGATGACACAAATGCATAAAGGGCTAACGAGAGTAGATTATGGCGGTGTTACAGTGCACAACACGGGGATCGGGGGAAAGGCAACGGGGGAAATGGGACAGAAAATAGAGCCTTTTTCCAATATTGGTTGATGGCTGTGAAAATATAGCCTGGATAGTTTGGTGTGGTGCAGTAGTTAGCCTCTTTTGCTTAGGGACTATTTTGCCAAAAACGGCCTAAAAAATGAGCCCCATTTCAATTTCTTTCCCCCCTCTATTTAATTTTTCAAACATTTTCTTCTCTCTCTTTTTTTAACAATTAAAAAAAAAAAAAAAATCTTTGAACAATTTTATTTTCCCCCTATTTTTTAACAACAATTCATTTTTTCCCCTAAATTTTATTTTATCTTTTAACACCAATTTTTATTCGTTTTTTTCTCTTTTTATTTTTTTGACAACAATGTATTTTTTCCCCCTTTTTTAGTTTTTTCAAACAACAATTTCATTTTTTTTCTTTTTTCTTTGAACAACAATTTCATTTCCCCCCTCTTTTTTCTGTCTTTTTTTCAACAACAATTTCCCTTTTTTTCCCCCTCTATTAATATTTTTCAAACAACAATTTTATTTTATATTCTCTTTTTTTTTAACGATTAAATTTTATTTTTTTCTCTTTAAATCCTGCCTAGATTTTCTTTGTTAAATATTTGAGTGAGTAAAGCTGGATTCTGGAGGGATCGGCTGATTGACACTAAAATTTGCATCTTTATGAATTAAATAAATGAGTTTTAGGGATTTGTAATAAAGCAAAAATGTCCAGTCAGAATCCATTTAAAAGTCCTATTATTTTTCATTTTATTTTAGGGTAAATCTTTAATTTGTGGGTTTGGAGAACAAACTGAGCCTGATGTTTCCCAGAATGATTGACTGGAAATAAGAGTGTTACAGCTTTATCTTTATGTACAACAGATTAAACAGCTCGAAAGTACCCTTTTCTAAGATGGTGGACAAAATGGAATAAATAAAGAAAAAGTCCAAATGAAGCATAAAGCATTAACGCTCTCGTCTCACACCAAGAAGGTTCTGGGTTCGATACCCAGACCCTGCTCTGGTTTCCCCACCATTAAAAACATGTAATTAACACTCGTGGCAACTAGTCAGAGGGTCAATATGGCCTAAAATGACAATAAGAAAGAGAAAATATGTAATAAGGTCATAATCAGGATGTTTAACGTTCTGTTTTGAATCTTGGAGATATTTAAGAAAGTACAATGCCAATAAAGTACTACAAAACATACTGCTTGACATTATTTCTACTACTGTGTGTAATGTATGTTTAAAAATAAAGGGAAAAAATATTTGTTTTGGACATTTACATCTGTTTTGTTAATTTTCTGCTTTCATTTCAAATCTAACTCATAAACACGTGTCAATCGGGCTCATCACTTCCCAAACTCCACTTTAAACCTTCAATATGATGGATTATATATATAAAAAACTGTTTCAACTTTTTTTTTTTTTTTTAACTGATAGCTACAAGATTACATTTTCTGTTTTCTGTAATTAGCAGATTATATCACAATATGAGAACCGCCGCAAATTATATCCCAACATGAGAACGTTGCATCGCCCAAAGACGCAAATAGTATATTTTATTATTATATTGTGAGCGATGTGATTTAAATATTAGCAGAAGCACTCGGCATGTCTCGGTATCTTCTTCTTTAGTCGTCATTTACACTCTGGCTGTAAATCCTCCACAATGGGCTCGCGCGGTGCTCCAGAGGCCGGCTAACATCGCTTCACTCCGGGTTTCCAGGGAATCACAAAACAGACTGAAGTGCGCAGCAAAGCATTCTGGGTATTTTCCTCCAAGTGCCTTTGAATGTCCCCCTGAGTGCTCCCTCTGGCTTTAGACATCCTTCAGCCTCGGGCACGTCGCCTTTTCAGAGGGTTGGAACGCTAGTTTATTTCCATCTACGACGCTAAACGCCCGCTTTTTATTTCAGTGCCAGATCCCTCTGTTTGAACAACAATTTCATTTTTATATATCTTTCTTTTTTCTTTTTTTTAACAGTCACATTTTTATTCTTCTCTTTTTTCTTTTTTTGGAACTACAATTTAATTTTTTTTTCTCTCTCTTTTCTCTATTTTAAACAATTTTATTTTTTGTCTCTTTTTAATTTTTTGGAACAACAATTCATTTCCCCCCCTCTATTTTCTTTTTTTTAACAACTATTTAATTTTTTTTCTCTGTTTTCTCTTTTTTAAACAACAATTTTATTTTTTGTCTCTTTTTAATTTTTGTCTCTTTTTTTATCAACAATTTCATTTTTTTTTCTCTCTCTCTCTTTTCTCTATTTTAAACAACAATTTCATTTTTTTTCTCTTTTTGACCAACAATTTCAAAGATTAAAATGTTTGTGCCTCTTTCTAAATTGTCGCTTTTTTCATTGATTGTAAAAAAACGAGTTCAGAGTCCTTCACGAATCAACGGAAATTCAATAATTCTCTTCTCGTCACCTATTATTTTTGTTTTATAAGCATAAAAGAAACAAAACTTCCAGCATATTTTGATGAGAAAACCACATTAAAACTTGTGTAGCATTGATTATTTTGAGCCAATACTGATGACCAATATTTGCCGATACGTTATGAAGATTTTAAAATCCATAGAAAGGCCCTCAAATGTATGTAAAATTAAGGTTTTGCTAAAAAAGAAAAGATCTGTAAACAATGTTAACAGAATATATTTATATAGTCATTTGCTGCATGATTCTGTAAATAAATTATAACCATATTTTCGTCTTAAATTCTCAATTTTTTCAGTTTATAAAGACAAATCTGATGCACTGAGAACAAACTGGGAATAACGCACCAAAGATTAACATCTAACATTGGCTAAATTGTCATTATTGAACCACTAGACCAACAATATCTCTTGACACCAGCAATATTGACTGTGGAATCCATATATTGCACGTCGATTTACTGTTTCATAAAGTCCTCGTGCTCTGAGGACATATCGTCTTTTTACAGGTCTTACTTTTGTCTTTATCCAAACACATTACGGCGTCGCACAGTTACTCGATATCGACTCTTTCCCTGTATCGGATCAACAGCTACTGCACAGTCCTTTGATGGACGATACGGCTGTAAAATACTGCAATATCGATATTATTGCAATATTTAAGTAGCACAAATGTAATAATCCGCACAAAGCTGTCCGTTTTAAATGACACACCCAAAGGTAAGAAAATCCAATAAACGTGGGCAAGGCAAGTTTATTTGTAGAGCACATTTCATACACAAGGCAATTCAAAGTGCTTCACAGAAGGAAAAATGCATTGAAATCACAAAGAAATTACAGAAACAGAAATACAATAAAATTAACTAAATTAAAAATTATCAATCCAACTGATTTTCTAAACTAATAAAATCACAAACAAAAGAGAAGAGTGCAAAGAAAAAATCCTTTCAGTCATATGCGCAGCTAAACAAAACTGTTTTTAGCTTAGATTTGAACATTGTCAGAGTAGAAGCCTGTCTCACATCTTCAGGAAGAATGTTCCAGATTTTAGCTGCATAAAACTGAAACGCAGATTCCCCATGTTTTGTCCTGACTCTGGGCACCAGCAGGAGGCCGGTCCCTGAGGTCCTTAGAGTCCGAGATGGTTCATATGGCACTAACATATCCAAGATGTACTTTGGTGCTAGGCCATGGAGAGACTTGTACACAAGCAGAGCTGCTTTAAAGTCTATTCTCTGAGCCACAGGGAGCCAGTGCAGGGACCTGAGAACAGGACTAATGTGCTCATACTTCCTGGTTCTAGTCAGGACCCGAGCAGCAGCGTTCTGGATGTACTGCAGCTGTTTTACAACTCGTTTGGAGAGGCCAGTGAGCAGGCCGTTACAGTAGTCTAATCTACTGGAGACAAACGCATGGATAAGTCTCTCTAAATCTGGTTTTGACACTATATTTTTGATTTTGGCCATGTTTTTTAGATGGTAAAAAGCTGCTGATGTTATTGATTTGACGTGGCTATTAAAGTTCAAGTCTGAGTCCATTATTACCCCCAGATTTCTAACTTGGTTTGTAGGTTTTAGAGCGAGACTCTGGAGGTGACCGCTAACACTTTCTCTTTGTTTCTGTGTCGGTGTAATCCCTCATTCGTCCAGGCGTGTTCCATAGTAGAAAAAGCTTCAGTTGTAGTCATCTGGACTCAGTTTGAAAAAGTAGACGTTTCGACTCTCATCCAAGAGTCATTGTCAATAACAGAATTTAGGTCGAGAACTCCGATATTAATACTGTTCTGTGGTAAGACCCGCCCATTGGGAGGAGCCTTCCTGAAGTAGAAAGAGTTGTTGGTTTCAACAGAAACTCCCCCCTTGTATCTACCGAGCTAGCCTATTCAGAATCTTAATGGGCTGTTAAAACCTCTTTGTCTTAGTGAGACCCTGGCTCAACCACCCTGAGTACCTGATTAGCATTTGAATTCCCTGGTCCTTTACCTTTCCAGGGGTTCAGTAACCCATTATAGATAACAGGAAGATTAAACCTAAGCCCTCCATTTCTGTTTAAAGAAGGTCTTTCTTTTTTGACAAAAATAGCTTCCTTGACTCCTCTTTCAAACCATCTTTTCTCCCTGCTTAAAACCTTCACCTCACCGTCTTCAAACGAGTGATTAGAGGCTTCAAGATGGAGATGCACGGCACTCTGTGGTCCTGAACTAGTAGTTTTGTTTCTGTGACAAAGACGATGATTTCAGTCTTGTCTGAGTTCAGCTGGAGAAAGTTGTTTTGCATCCACACACTGATCTGTTGGATGCAGTGACAGAGTGAATCCACTGGTCCATATTCACCTGCGACAGTGAAACATAGATCAGACTCGTCTGCATCATTGTGATTGGACACATTTCACTGCGTGTCAGCTGACCTAACGGCAGCATGTAGAGGTTGAACAGAAGGGGACCCAGGACTGACCCTTGGGGCACTCCACAGGTCAGGGTCATGTGGTCTGAGACACAGCTACCAATTTCAACAAAGTACTTCCTGTCTTCCAGATAGGACCTTAACCAGTTTAGGGCGGGGCCGGTGATGCCCACCCAGTCCTCTAGTCTCTGTAAGAGGATCCCATGATCAACAGTGTCAAAAGCAGCACTCAGATCAAACAGAATTAAGACAGAGGCTTTGCCCGTGTCAGTGTTCAGGCGGATGTCATTTGTCACCTTGACAACAGCAGTCTCAGTGCTGTGATGAGGTCTAAAACCTGACTGAAAAACATCAAATGAGTTGTTTATTAAGAGAAAATCTGTGACTGTTGTAAACAACCTTTTCAAGGACTTTGCCCCAAAATGGCAGATTAGAGATGGGCCGGTCATGACTCAGTACTGCGGCATCAAGACTGCTCTTCTTTAGGAGAGGCTTTATGACCGCAGTTTTCAAAGACATTGGGAATGTTCCAGATTGAAGCGACATGTTAACTCTGTGAGTGAGTGGTGCTAACAAACTGTTCAGCACAGACGGTGTAAACCCTCATTCGTCCAGGCGTGTTCCATAGTAGAAAAAGCTTCAGTTGTAGTCATCTGGACTCAGTTTGAAAGCTCAGAGGGCAGCTCAGAGGGCAGCTCAGAGGGCAAGAAGAAAGAGGGAAAAACATGTCCGAAATGCCCTCTCAGCCTGTGGTTACCCCGCTTGGGCTCTCAACAGAGTGAAGAGAACCAAGAAGCAGGACAAAAGGGAAACTGAACAGAGAAGGAAGGGTGTTTCTATCCCTTATGTGTCTGGCCTCTCGGAAAAACTGCAGAGAATTTTTAGACAACACGAAGTCCCTGTTTATTTTAAACCAGGAAACACTTTAAGACAAAAACTGGTTCACCCAAAGGACAAGTTGCCGACTCAAAAACAGAGCAATGTAGTTTATTCGATCCAATGCAGTGAAGAAAGCTGTAAAGAACGGTACATAGGTGAGACAAAACAGCCTCTACACAAGAGGCTTTATCAGCACAGAAGAAATACAAGTTCAGGACCACAGAGCGCCGTGCATCTCCATCTTGAAGGCTCTAATCACTCGTTTGAAGACGGTGAGGTGAAGGTTTTAAGTAGGGAGAAAAGATGGTTTGAAAGAGGAGTCAAGGAAGCTATTTTTGTTAAAAAAGAAAGACCTTCTTTAAACAGAAATGGAGGGCTAAGGTTTAATCTTCCTGTTATTTATAATGGGTTACTGAACCCCTGGAAAGGTAGAGGACATTCAGATGCTAATCAGGTACTCAGGGTGGTTGAGCCAGGGTCTCACAAAGACAAAGAGGTTTCTAATAGCCCATTAAGATTCTGAATAGGCTAGCTCGGTAGATACAAGAGGGGAGTTTCTGTTGAAACAAACAACTCTTTCTACTTCAGGAAGGCTCCTCCCAATGGGCGGGTCTTACCACAGAATAGTATTAATATCGGAGTTCTCGACCTAAATTCTTTTATTGACAATGACTCTTGGATGAGAGTCGAAACGTCTATTTTTCAAACTGAGTCCAGATGACTACAACTGAAGCTTTTTCTACTATGTTCAGCACAGACTTTAGAAATCTGGTGGGTAACACATCAAGGCGGCATGTAGATGAACTCAGACTGGTGATGATCTCATGGACAGTTTTGTCAGTTACTGGTGCAAAGTGAGTTAGCTCTAAGTGTCTTGGTAGTTTTAGGGTAATTTTTTTTAAAACGTAATCACTTGTTTCCACCAAATTCGGGGGTTATTGCTTTTGTGGGCGTCGCGATACATTTCAACGCAATTAATTCAGATTTTTAAGACAAATGTTTATGCCTTAGAGACAAAAGTGAGACAAAAGTAAGACAAAAGTGAGACAAAAGTAAGACAAAAGTGAGAAAAAAGTGAAACAAAAGTAAGACAAAAGTGAGACAAACGTGAGCCAAACATGAGACAAAAGTGAGACAAAAGTAAGACAAAAGTGAAACAAGAGTAAGACAAAAGTGAGACAAACGTGAGACAAACGTGAGACAAAAGTGATACAAAAGTGAGACAAACGTGAGACAAAAGTGAGACAAACGTGAGACAAAAGTAAGACAAAAGTGAGACAGACGTGAGACAAACGTGATACAAAAGTAAGACAAAAGTGAAACAAAAGTAAGACAAAAGTGAGACACAAGTGAGACAAACGTGAGACAAAAGTGAGACAAATTCAAATCCAAAAAGGAAAATCACGTCAAAAATCTGACTTTTTCATTTTAAAAACATTACATTTCTGCCAAATGGATGTCTACTGCAGTATTGCACTAGGTAAACTGCAGTATAAATACTTTAGCGCTGCCTGAATGGGAACAGGCCTCATCACGACACAGTTACAGTTTCAAAAGAAGCAGGTTTGACATCATATTCGACCTTTAAAGCGGATGTCACTTCCCGCTCCACAGTACAGTAAATCTATTCAAACCTGCGCATCATAATTACGGCGCATTACCGTTAAAGGACAGCGAGTAATTCATCTGGAGGACGTGGGGGAGGACGTGGGGGCGGCCCCGGCACGGTGTGGAGGCGGAGATTAGGCTCTGACATTTGGAGCCGCTGGGTTCACGGTGAGGAAAGGTCAGTGGGATCCATGTTGTGTCCAGGCTAAAGCCGCGTACAGCTGCGACACTATTAGCACCGCGCCCTCACACGGGGCCTTTGATTAGAACTCTGTGTGTGTGTGTGTGTGTCCTGTGTGTGTGTGTGTCCTGTGTGTGTCCAGGCTAAAGCCGTGTACAGCGGTGACATCCAGTGTGTGTGTGTGTGTCCTGTGTGTGTCCTGTCTGTGTCCTGTGTGTGTCCTGTCTGTGTCCTGTGTGTGTCCTGTCTGTGTCCTGTGTGTGGGTGTGTGTCCTGTGTGTGTGTGTCCTGTCTGTGTCCTGTGTGTGTCCTGTCTGTGTCCTGTGTGTGGGTGTGTGTCCTGTGTGTGTCCTGTGTGTGTCCAAGCTAAAGCTGTGTACAGCGGTGACACTACTTGCACCGCGCCCTCACACGGAGCCTTTGATTAGAACTGTATGTGTGTGTGTGTGTGTGTCCTGTGTGTGTGTGTGTGTGTGTGTGTGTGTATGTGTGTGTGTGTGTTCTCTTGAGTTCTCTAATCGGCAAAAAATCCTCTATTATTCCTTTAAGACTAAAAAAAGATCAAATGAACTCGACTCAGGACTTAAGTTAAATATTCTCATGATTGTGTCAAGTATATTGTAAAGACATTAGAGTAGAAAGCACTGTTTTTATTTCCTTTTAGAATTCGTGCATTTCATCTGTAGCTGTTTGGTTAAAGTAAAAGTCGCCCAAAAATAAACGCCGCGTATCAAAGCGACAGAATCAATGAATGATTAATGAAAGTCAAGGCATCGCTCGCCAAAAGCGGCGCGTCGGCAGCTTCTATATCATCTGGCTGTAAATCCACTTTCAACAAACGGCCAAAACCCAACGACAGCCAAGACGGGATGCTGGCTGCGCCGTGTGAGCATCGCCGCGGTTACCACCTCCGCGCCGACGACACGCGGCGGCGTTTGGCGCACGAGGCCGTCACGATTAGGCCAAAAGGCTAAATAATTCTCTTTTTCTTTTTCTCTTTTTTTTCCCAGCGAGGAGCCATCTGGCGAGTGGAGACACCGGCTGGCGGGAGGGAGGAGCGCGCGGCATCAACCACGACGGCGAGAGAGGAGCGCGCGCGGCGAGTCAGGTGATGTCGGCGAGAGGAGCGCGCGCGGTGAGTCAGGTGATGTCGGGGCGAGAGGAGCGCGCGCGGCGAGTCAGGTGATGTCGGGGCGAGAGGAGCGCGCGCGGTGAGTCAGGTGATGTCGGCGAGAGGAGCGCGTGCGGTGAGTCAGGTGATGTCGGGGCGAGAAGAGCGCGCGCGGTGAGTCAGGTGATGTCGGGGCGAGAAGAGCGCGCGCGGTGAGTCAGGTGATGTCGGGGCGAGAAGAGCGCGCGCGGTGAGTCAGGTGATGTCGGGGCGAGAAGAGCGCGCGCGGTGAGTCAGGTGATGTCGGGGCGAGAAGAGCGCGCGCGGTGAGTCAGGTGATGTCGGGGCGAGAAGAGCGCGCGCGGTGAGTCAGGTGATGTCGGGGCGAGAAGAGCGCGCGCGGTGAGTCAGGTGATGTCGGGGCGAGAAGAGCGCGCGCGGTGAGTCAGGTGATGTCGGGGCGAGAGGAGCGCGTGCGGTGAGTCAGGTGATGTCGGCTAGAGGAGCGCGCGCGGTGAGTCAGGTGATGTCGGGGCGAGAGGAGCGCGCGCGGTGAGTCAGGTGATGTCGGGGCGAGAGGAGCGCGCGCGGTGAGTCAGGTGATGTCGGCGAGAGGAGCACGCGCGGTGAGTCAGGTGATGTCGGCGAGAGGAGCGCGCGCGGTGAGTCAGGTGATGTCGGCGAGAGGAGCGCGCGCGGTGAGTCAGGTGATGTCGGGGCGAGAAGACCGCGCGCGGTGAGTCAGGTGATGTCGGCGAGAGGGGCGCGCGCGGTGATTCAGGTGAGAGGAGCGCGTGCGGTGAGTCAGGTGATGTCGGGGCGAGAGGAGCGCGTGCGGTGAGTCAGGTGATGTCAGCGAGAAGAGCGCGTGCGGTGAGTCAGGTGATGTCGGCTAGAGGAGCGCGCGCGGTGAGTCAGGTGATGTCAGCGAGAGGAGCGCGCGCGGTGAGTCAGGTGATGTCGGGGCGAGAAGAGCGCGCGCGGTGAGTCAGGTGATGTCGGGGCGAGAAGAGCGCGTGCGGTGAGTCAGGTGATGTCGGCGAGAAGAGCGCGCGCGGTGAGTCAGGTGATGTCGGCGAGAAGAGCGCGCGCGGTGAGTCAGGTGATGTCGGGGCGAGAGGAGCGCGCGCGGTGAGTCAGGTGATGTCGGCGAGAGGAGCGCGTGCGGTGAGTCAGGTGATGTCGGCGAGAGGAGCGCGCGCGGTGAGTCAGGTGATGTCGGGGCGAGAAGAGCGCGTGCGGTGAGTCAGGTGATGTCGGGGCGAGAGGAGCGCGCGCGGTGAGTCAGGTGATGTCGGGGCGAGAGGAGCGCGCGCGGTGAGTCAGGTGATGTCGGGGCGAGAAGAGCGCGTGCGGTGAGTCAGGTGATGTCGGCGAGAGGAGCGCGCGCGGTGAGTCAGGTGATGTCGGGGCGAGAAGAGCGCGTGCGGTGAGTCAGGTGATGTCGGGGCGAGAGGAGCGCGCGCGGTGAGTCAGGTGATGTCGGGGCGAGAGGAGCGTGCGCGGTGAGTCAGGTGATGTCGGGGCGAGAGGAGCGCGCGCGGTGAGTCAGGTGAGAGGAGCGCGCGCGGTGAGTCAGGTGATGTCGGGGCAGAGGTGAGGCGGTGGCGGAGGGCATGGTGCACCTGCTGCCGCCGCCGGGATCAGAACGGACTCTTCTGCCTGAGCAGCTGGCGGTCAACAGGATATGAGGCGTGTGTGGGCGGGGTCGCAGAGGAGGTCCCTGAGGTCGGAGGTGCGAAGTGGAAAAAAAACGCCTCCTCTTCTTGTTTTTTAGACGTGAGGCTGCGACGTTGACCTGGCTCACACGCTCACAGGCCACGGCCGGAGAAGTAACAGTCAAGTAGAAGCTGCGGCCAGTAATAGTGCCTTTTTGTACCTTTTTTGACACGTCTTTTGCTATTTTTGCTACTTATTATCTGTGTGCAGGTAATTTACCGTCTGGATCAATAAAGTTTGTCTAAGTTTAAGGTGACGTATGACGGATTTTTAAAAAAATCTAATTTTGACTTAATTTTGTGTATAAATTATAGTTTTACATCGATCGAGCAGGTGTTGGTGGAGAAAATGTTGACAAATCTGTAGAAAGTGACAGGAAGTGACATCACAGCAGGGACACTCTTTCCAGTCAAGTTTATGCAGAATTTACACAAAGAAACAACTTTTTTGACTCATTTATTAAGTTGGTTTTTTTGAAACATTAATTCAACAAACAAAAAAATTGCTCTCATATATTTTATTTGTCAAATAAAATGTTGGCCCAATGTTTGCTGGGTAATTTCCTAGTGTGATGTCATCAATTACAAACAGGAAGTAAAATATAAACCTTAAAAAAGTGCTATTCTGTGAAAACATTTTTGTATTTTCTAGCAAAATTAAAAACATATTTATCTTAACTGCTTTTTAGTTCTGTGATTCGTCCGACCTGTAGGGGGCGCTTTAGGTACAGGTGTAACTAAGGGATCGTCGAGGGGATACGTTTGTTCGGACGGTTAAACTTGACTTTACTTTGTCATCTCATGTGTTTTGAAATGACATTCAGAAAACACGCTTAAAGTTGCAGCAGTTTCCTCATTTGGATTTGGAGTTGGCAACAACATTTACACGGCAACAGCGGCGATTATCATGAGGGGAACCAAATATAGCGATTATAGCCATGTAGCTAATTTGAGCTAATGTAAGCCCGCAATTGTGAAGAACGCAATTTGATGGAAGAAATGATTGGAACAATTTAAAACAATTAATTTATGGACTCCAGATTTCCTCCTTCGACGTCAAAAGCCATGGAACTTTTTCGATTTTTTTATTTTTTATTAACAAAACAAACGTGAATGAAGCTAATTACAATGAAAGAAGCTAAATCCAACTTCTGGTGTGTTCTTGACGCGGGGACAATGATCCTGGTTAAAAGCTCAAGTCAATTTCACATGATAAAAGTCCTTTGAACCTCAAATAAGTCAGATTTACTTCATAAACACACATTAAAATACAAATCCGGCGCGGCACAATTGAATTATGAATAACTCGGTGCCACTTCACAACAACAGTTTCCTCTGAGGGAGGATGTTCCAGAGTTCTCTGTCCTTAGACCCTCCTTCTGTCCTTAGACCCTCCTTCTGTCCTCAGACCCTCCTTCTGTCCTCAGACCCTCCTTCTGTCCTCAGACCCTCCTTCTGTTCTCAGACCCTCCTTCTGTCCTCAGATCCTCCTTCTGTCCTCAGACCCTCCTTCTGTTCTCAGACCCTCCTTCTGTCCTCAGATCCTCCTTCTGTCCTCAGACCCTCCTTCTGTCCCTAGACCCTCCTTCTGTCCTTAGACCCCCCTTCTGTCCTCAGACCCTCCTTCTGTCCTCAGACCCTCCTTCTGTTCTTAGACCCTCCTTTTGTCCTCAGACCCTCCTTCTGTCCCTAGACCCTCCTTCTGTCCTTAGACCCTCCTTCTGTCCTTAGAAGGAGGGTCTGTTAAGTCAGATTTACTTCATAAACATACATTGAAATACAAATCCGGCGTGGTACAATTGAATTATGAATAACTCGGTGCCACTTCACAACAACAGTTTCCTCTGAGGGACGATGTTCCAGAGTCCTCTGTCCTTAGACCCTCCTTCTGTCCTTAGACCCTCCTTCTGTCCTCAGATCCTCCTTCTGTCCTTAGACCCTCCCTCTGTCCTTAGACCCTCCTTTTGTCCTCAGACCCTCCTTCTGTCCCTAGACCCTCCTTCTGTCCTTAGACCCTCCTTCTGTCCTCAGACCCTCCTTCTGTCCTTAGACCCTCCTTCTGTCCTTAGACCCTCCTTCTGTCCTCAGACCCTCCTTCTGTCCTTAGACCCTCCCTCTGTCCTTAGACCCTCCTTCTGTCCTTAGACCCTCCTTTTGTCCTCAGACCCTCCTTCTGTCCCTAGACCCTCCTTCTGTCCTTAGACCCTCCCTCTGTCCTTAGAAGGAGGGTCTGTTAAGTCAGATTTACTTCATAAACACACATTGAAATACAAATCCGGCGTGGTACAATTGAATTATGAATAACTCGGTGCCACTTAAAGTACTTTCAACTGGAGAAATGGCGTCTCCTGCTCGAGCGCCGTCTCCGCCGCGTGCTTCTGAGTCAACAGCCCCCGGGCGAGCGTAAAGTTCCCCGCGTCACCCGCTCGGTGCGATGGGGGAGCAGACAGACAAGCGAAGGCGTCCAAGTGTTTAATGCGCCCAAAAAAAAGAAAAACGATCCGATATCCGCCGCTAAGCAATGTTCAGTCTCAGATGTAATTGTTTGTTTTGTGATAAACGTTCGGTCGCGCAAAAAAAGAAAAAGTCTACCGCTTGGACGACTCGTGCCGCAAATTCAGATTGCGTTGCACTCTTGATGGCGCCGCGGAAAGTGTGCGCGCTTTCAATCAGCGTTATGCCATTAGCAATTATCGTTATGTTTAAGCAATTTTCCCCGGCGCAAGTATTAACTGAAATCCACTCGAGAGACGCTGGGTCTAAAATGAAGCTGGATGATTTGATTTATGTGACGAATGCTAAATAATCACGAGGATCACGGGAGATTCTCTGGTTTTACCGTATTTTCCGGACTATAAGTCGCACTTTTTTTCATAGTTTTGGCCGGGGTGTGACTTATACTTACATTTATACATTATATACTTATATACTTAGCGACTTATAATATCTTTTGTTATTTTTACACTTGCAACCGCATTTCATACTCCAGTGTAACTTATATATGTTTTTTCTTCTCAATGATGCATTTTTCGGCTGGTGCGACTTATACTTATATTTATACATTATATACTTATATACTTATACTCCGGAGCGATTTATATGTGATATTATTTGTTATTTTCACACCATATTTCATACTCCAGTGTAACTTTTATATGTTTTTTTCTTCTCTGTTATGCATTTTTTTGGCTGGTGCGACTTTTACCCAAAAATACGGTACACAGTGGTGTAGTGGGTTAAGCACCGCACATATGCCAGTGTCGTGGGTTCGCTCCCAGACTTTGAACATTTGCTGATTGTCTCTACCTTCTCTCGCCACTGTTCACACTACAGTTGTCTTGTTAAATAAAGCAGTTGTGCCAGAAAATCCTTAAAAACAAAGTGGAAAAAAGATAAAGAAAACTGCAAATTAAAGGGGCGGTACACCACTTGTTTTACAGTCTGTTTTTCTCGGGTAAATATTGTTAAAAGCAGTCGTTAAGAGCCAAGATGAGACCTTTTTGTGCAGTTTGTGTCACATTTTACAGCGTTTATTATGCTGTTGTTGCATTACCATGGCGACCAAACTGGCCCTAGCGTCTGCAGGTTATGAAAAGCGGTGGTGAATAATGCGTATGCTCATAATGCATTACATAAGTTAGCAATGCACGTCGACGGCTTTAAAATTGTCCTCATGGAAACTTCAACTGAATCGTATATTTTCGTAATCGTACAAATAAGTGAGAAACTATTTTTTGGAAGAGCGCTTTTGACAGTCCATGGTCACAAAGTGCTTCAAAGGCAACAATGAAAAGAGCACAAAGAGTCCAACAATAACATGATGGATTACAGGACAAAGATATGATTTTGTAGAGTGGGCTAGAATGCTTTAGTTGCTTTTAAAGTCTATAAAATCTATAAATAGCGACTGAATTGTATTTTTCCTAAACTGGCTTTGTCTGGTCTAGATCTGATCTAAAATGTCTTCTTTTTTTTTTTTTTTATTAATAACAATCTCAGTTATTTAATAGGCCTGTATCCACTTTAAATACTGTTAATTTATCAGATGTTTTTAATTTTATTTGTTTATTTCAGATTAGCTATAGGAATATTTTGTCATGTGATACATTGATTAAGGGAGTCCACATTTTAAAATACAGGATGTAACTTAAACGTTTATTGATATATTTATCAATCAGTCAATCAACCTTTATTTACCGAGCCCTCTACAACTCAGGGTCACCAATACAATATTTGCAGTTGGCAATAATCATATCTCAAATAGTTATCTTAGTTACTTTAAAGGTGGTATGGACGATTTTTTTCAGCAAATTTTTTATCATATTTCCTCGTGGCGTGGATAAATCATTAGTCTTGCCACGTATCAATCATAAAACGCACCTACCGCTCACCTGCAGCCGTGTCAGGCTCGTCCCCACGTTTCTGCGTGCCTAAGCGCATGGATCTATCATAATATAGTTCCCTCAGTGTACGGGGCAAAATGAAGACGGAGAAAGACAGTTCGAGCTGACGCAGAAGTGGACAGAAATCTACGGGAGACGAGAGATGCGATGCGCTCTGTTGCGCTAATAAACAAACACACATGTGTGTTGTATCAGTCCACACGGGGGAGTGGCATGCGCACTTCCACCTGCGTTCTCAAATCGCCGAAAAATCGTCCATACCGCCTTTAAATTAAATCAACTTCTGTAAAAAAAAAAACAAAGAAAAAATAAATAAATTTGGAAAGAGTCCTACAAGAATCTTTCAGTATCTCGACTACTACAAGAATCTTTCAGTATCTCGACTACTACAAGAATCTTTCAGTATCTCGACTACTACAAGGGTATTTCAGTATCTCGACTACTACAAGAATATTTCAGTATCTCGACTACTACAAGGGTATTTCAGTATCTCGACTACAACAAGAATCTTCCAGTATCTCGACTACTACAAGAATATTTCAGTATCTCGACTACTACAAGGGTATTTCAGTATCTCAACTACTACAAGAATCTTCCAGTATCTCGACTACTACAAGAATCTTTCAGTATCTCGACTACTACAAGAATATTTCAGTATCTCGACTACTACAAGAATATTTCAGTATCTCGACTACTACAAGGGTATTTCAGTATCTCGACTACTACAAGAATATTTCAGTATCTCGACTACTACAAGGGTATTTCAGTATCTCAACTACTACAAGAATCTTCCAGTATCTCGACTACTACAAGAATCTTTCAGTATCTCGACTACTACAAGAATCTTTCAGTAGCTCGACTACTACAAGAATCTTTCAGTAGCTCGACTACTACAAGGATATTTCAGTATCTCGACTACTACAAGGATCTTCCAGTATCTCGACTATTACAAGAATTTTCCAGTGTCTCGACTACTACAAGAATATTTCAGTATCTCGACTACTACAAGAATATTTCAGTATCTCGACTACTACAAGGGTATTTCAGTATCTCGACTACTACAAGAATATTGCAGTATCTCGACTACTACAAGGGTATTTCAGTATCTCGACTACAACAAGAATCTTCCAGTATCTCGACTACTACAAGAATCTTTCAATATCTCGACTACTGCAAGGATATTTAAGTATCTCGACAACTGCAAGGATCTTCCAGTATCTCCGACTACTACAAGAATATTTCAGTATCTCGACTACTACAAGGGTATTTCAGTATCTCGACTACTACAAGAATCTTCCAGTATCTCGACTACTACAAGAATCTTTCAGTATCTCGACTACTACAAGAATCTTTCAGTATCTCGACTACAACAAGAATCTTCCAGTATCTCGACTACTACAAGAATCGTTCAGTATCTCAACTACTACAAGAATATTCCAGTATCTCGACTACTACAAGAATCTTTCAGTATCTCGACTACTACACGAATCTTTCAGTATCTCGACTACTACAAGGATATTTCAGTATCTTGACTACTACAAGAATCTTTCAGTATCTCGACTACTACCCAAAAGTCCGAACCCGTTTTCCCTGAACTTCAGACCGAGTTGTGGCCCCTATTCTGGCCGCGCCCTCACGCCCTCCATCACTGCCAGCGCTTGACACATGCTCAGTGTGACGACGCGGGTGAAGCGGGTGAAGTCGGGACCCGTGACAGATGTGCTGCTGCTCGGTGTCGTCTCGGCCCGCTCTCTCTGAAGGGCCATGTACGGGACAACGGGTGATTTATTTCAACTTAAACTTGCACCGTGGAGTTGATCCCGCAGGTTTGATGAGCAGTGAGCGGCTTTGAAAGAAGAATGTTCCTGCAGAATATTGGGACGGTGAAGCTGGCGCCGTCTGACGCTCTGTGACTCAAGTTAAGACTTAAACATTACTTTGTTTTCACACAATCGGACTAAAGAACTGATTCAGACGCAGAACAGGCGAGTTCTGTGCTGTTAAACCTGGTCCACTGCATGTCTTAAAAGATTATGGATGTCAAACTAAAAGATGATTGTAAGCGGCACACGTTCACTTTTTAGCTCAAGCTAGCATGTCCCAGGTTATAACATGAACTCTAATTTAAGAGAATATCAGATAAGATAATCCTTTATTGTCCACACATGGGGAAATGTCATTGTTGCAACGCAGTTAGATACAGAGGAAAAGAACAGATAACTTATAGGAAGTTTGAAAAACTCTCAATAGAAGAACTCTTATAAACAAAAACTCTTATAAACAAACAAAAACTCCCATCGACAAAACCTCCTTTTTTTTTACACCTGTACGCCTCATGAACAGGTTGATGTTATGGACATTTGAGAACATAATTTGAAGCATAATACATAAATACGACCAATTAAATGTACACATTTATTTACAGTGTCACATTTTTCATTCTAAAACATTCTAAAATCATCCAATAACACACTGCACACGATTTGTATTTTTCTACACAGCCGTTTGACAAAAAGATAAGATAAGATATTCTTTTATTTGTCCACACATGGGGAAATTTCATTGTTGCCACGCAGGTAGATACAGAGGTAGATACAGAAGAAAAGAACAGATAACTTATAGGAAGTTTAAAAACACTCTTAATAGAAGAACTCTCATAAACAAAACTCTTATAAACGAAAACTCCTATAGACAAACCTCTCATTTCTTATTAAGGAATGGAGGGGAAAATAAAGATAAAACCAAATAAAAACAGCTAGTGTAAGACAAAATAATACAAATAATAATGGTAAAGTAAACACTCTATTTACATCAGTTATATGCACATGATTGTGACATTATTGCGTGTGAGTACGACAGTAATTGCACATGAATATGACGGTATTGCACATGGTTAAGTCAGTATTGCACGTGTTCAGGGCAGTGTTTGTTGTAGAGTCTGACAGCAGCAGAAGGAAAGACCTGTAAAACGTCTCCTTCACACAGCGAGGGTGGATCAGTCACTGAAGCTGCTCTCCAGAGCGGACAGAGTGTCCTGCAGGGGGCGACACTCATGGTCCAGCATAGATGTGAGTTTAGCCAGGACCCTTCTGTCCCCCACCTCCTGCACCGAGTCCAGAGCGCAGCCCAGGACGGAGCTTTGTCCAGCTTCTTCCTCTCCCTCCAATGACGTCCAATGATCTACCAATGACGTCCCAAATCCCATAGGACATTGAGTTGAAAGTTACATACAGTAAAGTGTCAGGGTAAAAAAAAGTATTGATACATAACATTAAAACAACGGCCATTTGTCTACGACTTGTACAAACATTAAACATTAATTTTGCTGCTTCATTAAGAACATTTCTATCAGTGCACAGCTATTTTAAACAAGTCTGTCTAGAAAAGGTCTCTTTGGACATCATGAAGGCCAGAGGAAAGCTGCAAAGGATTCTGGGAGGAGAGGAAAGAAGGGGACCGTGTCTGTAAGGGAGAAAGGTGAAGTTGAGCGTCATTTATCAGCTCCAGGTAACAGCGCCTCTGAATGGAACAAAAATACATCAATAATCTGAGCGGAGCCGCGCGACGCCGCTAATGAGCTACGACGGAAAAGGTCACAAAGAGGAATACAAGGCTTCACAGTCACATCCGACTCCTTCGCTTCAGTCTGCGTATGGTAAATAGTTCAATAGCGAATGAGAATGTTTGGGTAGAAGACACAGTAACAGCCAGCGATGGGAGCAAAGAGCCATCGTAAACACGGTCTTGGTATTTTATTTTGAAGGTGCACCGTGTATCTTTCCTGGTGGAACATCCGCCACTTGCTTGTGTCCACGGAAATGTTATTGCGTTGCTTAAAATGTTCCACAGTTTGGTATGAAACGCGTCTGTCTCTATGGAAACAAGCAGGTGACTCCTTCAGGCCACGTTAAAGCAGAACTAAGCACCGTAATTTCTGGACTATAAGTCGCACCAGCCAAAAAAAGAAAACAAAAACATACATGAGTCACGCTGGAGTATAAGTCGCATTTTTTAGTCGCACGGAAATTTATTTGATAAGATGATAAGAACAGACTTTTCATGTTGAAATGCAGTTTAAAATAATAACAGATTAGAGAACATGGTGAATAGGTGTACGTATGCTAACGCTAACACCTTCAGCTACATGACGTATGCTAACGCTAACACCTTCAGCTACATGAGGCACAGACAGAACTGTGGTAAGTGTCTGGTATGTTAACTTAACATATGAACAGTTATTCAGATAACTATAGCTTAAAGAACATGCTAACAAGTTTACCAAAGCATCAGTTTTACCCCAAATCACTAAATCCATTGAATTCTTCTTCCTCTGTGTCACTTCTAAACAACTCCACAAACTGCAGAGGAAGAGGAAGTGCAGCTTCTTCTTCTGCGTTGCGTAGAGCCTAGAGCGCCCTCTTGTGGTTGTCAGTGTAAAAATAACGAATAATATCACATATAAGTCGCTCTGGAGTATAAGTCGCCAAAACTATAAAGACTTATAGACCGGAAAATACAGTAATTTTAGCGATATCACTCCCCTTGCAGCTCTCTTGTCAGCGAACAGACCCAAAAGCGATTGGTTGGTAGTGTAAACCCATGCACAAACATTGAACGTGGCAAAAATATAAAGGAGCAGAGATTTCCAAGGCCAGTTCAATATTAAACCCTCACAGGGACTTACAAAGACGTTTGATAAGGTCACGAGTTTCATTTGTAAAGCATGTGTAGCGTAGGTACAAAAACGTTGCATACACTACTTTGACATTTTCGTTTGTGATCGATAAAAAGACAAATTTACGCGGGGAACGTGATCTGTGCTGAAATTACATGAAAAATGACAACATTGTGTGGAAAAGAAAAGAAAGAAAAAATCACAATATTGCGTTACTTTGTGCGGTTTTCCATTCTAAAGTCGCTTCCCCAGACAAACACTTCCGAGTCTCAAGTTGTTTCCGGTCGCACGTTTTAAACCAGTGTCTGCCACCTGCATTTTCCATTGATTGACAGGTATTCCAACAAACCAGGCCTGTCGGAAACATTGGAGACGCGTCCGCACATTGACATTTACACGTTTGTATCATCGTCATCCGAGTATTCGCATCATCACATGCCTAAATTGAAAATAACGCCTGTACTTTTCTCTGCTTTTTACCGGTATGTTATTCCTGCATGCAAAACACTCCGCACAAGTGACCATAAGATTCACTTTTTGCTATTTCAGGTGTTAAATGGCTCGTCCCTAAAGGATCAGGTTGTCAGTTTGGAAAAAATCTCGAAAAGTATGCGATTTCAATGTCGTAAAGAAAAGTGCTGCCTGAAAAAACAATAATGATGAGATTTTTTGACAGGTTCACGCACAAAAATAGAACCGAAATCAGTCGGTGTAATCCCTCATTCGTCCAGGCGTGTTCCATAGTAGAAAAATGATGACTACAACTTGAAGCTTTTTCTACTAAAGAACCGAAATCACTTCAACTTTGCAAACCCAGCTACAGTCTTTTGTGTTATCATTTCAGCCATTATAAATCTCACTTAAAAGTTGCTTCCAAAAAAAGGCAAATATTGGAAGAGCGATTCTGGCATGAGATAAAGTACGCTGTGAGAACCGCACAACAGGGAGAAGAAGAAGAAGAAGAAGCATCCAAACTCCTTCAGACAACCTGCTTCGGGGGCCGGGGGAATACCCATTCAGGCTGCGAATATTGATTTTCGGTCTTCCACGCTCCTTCTCTTCCATCAATGCTTCAAACTCTTCCCCCGGCTTCGGCCCCCGAGCGTGCAACCCCTTCACCTGTCCCCCCCAGCGTCGCCCCCTTTGGCACCGGCCTCCCACCGTCCGCTGTGATTCGAGGAAAAGTAGCACGCACACGCCGGGCGAAGTCAGGTGGAGTTCACAAACTACAAACCTCCAGCTACTCTGCGATTGAGGGACTGAGCGGGCTGTGCGCTTCAAAGGGTTTTCTTTCAAAAGTTTGGGGGGAAAAAAACACACACACACAAAAAAAGTGGTGCTTTTGCCCGGAGGAAGTCATTTGGACGGATGCACGTTGTTTTCTACTTGAATGAGTTGTTTTTGGGGGGATCAAAACTTAATGTCTCAAGGAAGAACTATATGTGCTTAGTAATGTATTCTTTTAGAAGCCGACTTTTACTCCCTCAGTATTTTATTACACACTTTTTCATAGTGAGGTGATTCAAAATAACAAATACTGTATTTTCCGGACTATACGTCGCACTGGAGTATAAGTCGCATTTTTGGGGAAAATGTATTTGCTAAAATCCAAGACCAAGAACAGACATTTCATCTTGAAATGCAGTTTAAAATAATAAGAGATGAGAGAACATGGTGAATAGGTGTACGTATGCTAATGCTAACACCTTCAGCTACATGAGGCACAGACAGAACTGTGGTAAGTGTCTGGTATGTTAACGTAACATATGAACAGTTATTCAGATAACTATAGCATAAAGAACATGCTAACAAGTTTACCAAAGCATCAGTTTTACCCCAAATCACTAAATCCATTGAATTCTTCTTCCTCTGTGTCACTTCTAAACAACTCCACAAACTCCAGAGGAAGAGGAAGTGCAGATTCTTCTTCTGCGTCGCTTAGAGCCTAGAGCGCCCTCTTGTGGTTGTCAGTGTGAAAATAACGAATAATATCACATATAAGTCGCTCTGGAGTATAAGTCGCACCCCGGCCAAACTATGTAAAAAGGTGCAATTTATAACCCAGAAAATATGGTACATGAAAAACAGCCCCTTTAAACATCAGTCTGAATGGAGAAACTAATATCACTGAAATGCTAACATACGGTTTAGTTTAATTACAATTTTGCTGGGAAACGCGGAACGATGGCAGTAAAATCCAACCTTAAAAGCCCACAACAAGAATAGAGAGTCTTTTAATAGCGTCCATCTTCCGGAGGATGAATACAATCTCGTGACGCGTTTAGCTCCGTGAAACGTTAAATCCCTGACTCACGTTTGCGTTTCGTCAGGCTCGAGCGTTACACCGTCTTTATTCGCTCACGTCCCGCCTTATCTTTACGCCTGTTGACGGAAGTTAGTCACCGCTCCGCGCACCGGCCCCGGCTGCCCACAGACCAGCCGCTCGCCGGCTCCGGGGCTGAGCAAAGGTCTGTGAAGTCCAAGTGACCGGATTCACACTCCACGCGGAGGAATAATGCGGCGTCCGCGGGGGTCCGGGGGCGACGGCTATAGTCCTGATGGTGCTCGGTTTAGTCATGCGACGTTTCTGGCGGAGGAGGGTCTGCGACTTGACTCGTCTCCGTGACGATGATGCTGCATTACTTGTTCATAGCATTTATTTCATCACGAGCGCGTTTGCTGGTCACTCTCCATAACCAAGGACCAAAGTACAAGGACTAAACATGGACCGGCCTCCTGCTGGTGCCAGAGTCAGGACTAAACAGGGACCGGCCTCCTGCTGGTGCCAGAGTCAGGACTAAACATGGACCGGCCTCCTGCTGGTGCCCAGAGTCAGGACTAAACATGGACCGGCCTCCTGCTGGTGCCAGAGTCAGGACTAAACATGGACCGGCCTCCTGCTGGTGCCAGAGTCAGGACTAAACATGGACCGGCCTCCTGCTGGTGCCAGAGTCAGGACTAAACATGGACCGGCCTCCTGCTGGTGCCCAGAGTCAGGACTAAACATGGACCGGCCTCCTGCTGGTGCCAGAGTCAGGACTAAACATGGACCGGCCTCCTGCTGGTGCCAGAGTCAGGACTAAACATGGACCGGCCTCCTGCTGGTGCCAGAGTCAGGACTAAACATGGACCGGCCTCCTGCTGGTGCCCAGAGTCAGGACTAAACATGGACCGGCCTCCTGCTGGTGCCAGAGTCAGGACTAAACATGGACCGGCCTCCTGCTGGTAACAGAGTCAGGACTAAACATGGACCGGCCTCCTGCTGGTGCCCAGAGTCAGGACTAAACATGGACCGGCCTCCTGCTGGTGCCAGAGTCAGGACTAAACATGGACCGGCCTCCTGCTGGTGCCCAGAGTCAGGACTAAACATGGACCGGCCTCCTGCTGGTGCCAGAGTCAGGACTAAACATGGACCGGCCTCCTGCTGGTGCCCAGAGTCAGGACTAAACATGGACCGGCCTCCTGCTGGTGCCAGAGTCAGGACTAAACATGGACATGAAAAAGAAGCACTCTCACTTCTGTCCACGTATTTGACCCGTCACTCTCAAACATATTTTCATGAAAACACATCATTAGCCAAAGAAAGCACTTAATAAACACAATATTTAGTTAGTTTCGCTAATGAATCTTACAACTTTGTTTTAGTAAATATTTTCACCTGAAAGTACGTTGTAAAATCAGCAGCTTGTGATAAAATGAGCGTTCCGTCTGCAGCTATTGATGCAGTGTTTTATTTCTCCTCTCTCCGTAAGACCCATTTTCTGTCTTAAAAAATCTGTTCTAAAAGGATTACCTCTGGTCTTTAACGATGAACAGTGTTTTAATACCGACCTGCAGTTTTACAAGTACCTTTAACGCTCCAAAGCTAAAATAACGCAAAGAATTTCCCCACAAATGCCTAAAAAAACATGCACATTAAATTAAACAGTCAGTGAACTAACTTGTGTACCGGTTTAGCATTGTTTTACACAGTTTTGTCGTTAGTTCTTAGTTATTTTGTCATTTCAATGTGATATTTAACATGAAATATACTTGTCTCTTTGGTTCTTTGTGTGGATAAGTTAGCGCAGCGGTGACAGCAGCAGGTGTGAGGGGGCGGGACTCCTCAGTGACTCCTCGCGGCGCAGGAACAGACTTATGATGAAAGATTGAGCTACTGCCTTATGAAAAGTTCCCTTTGAAAGAAACGCCTTTAAACTTTCGGGCGCGCCGCGTGAACGTTGATATTTTGGGATGTCGTATTTGAAAATGACGCACAAAATACAGTAGAACGTGCGTGAAGTTTTTATCTGTTTATTCTTCTTTATTTCCCAGAGGATCTTTGATGACAGTGAGCTCTTTTTTTCAAAACTATTCTGATTGAAATGTAAACGCGTGTTGATTTTCTCACTTGTGAATCGTGGTGAAAACTTCCCCCACACTCTGCTAATGCGTTAGCGGTTCATTAGTAAAGGTACGTTGTCACTAAAATCAAACAAGCATTTCTATATTTGAAGAGAGAGGAAGTGAATGCATGAAATAATTACTTCCCAAAGATTACGATAATGCAAAAAATGTATTAATGGAAAACCGCATGTGACCAGAAGAGGGTGCTAGTGGCGTTGCTTTATTCACATTTATTCGTTTGGTGTAGGGAGACATAAGGACTTTACATTAATAGTTTGATGAACAGGATTTTTACACACAGTATATACCACATATCGCCTCTTGCAGTTCATAGTTTCATGTACTGCACTCTAAACAGCAAAGTGTTGACCAATCATGAGTCAGATGAATATAGGTGTCGGGCCCATTATCTGGACAGGGTATTGGTAGCTTAAACCTGTCATGAGTGGGCCCCAGTTGCCAGTCCGTTGCGGCCCAGAAAACAGCTGACAATAGTGTTCGCCTGACAGGGGCCGACAGCTTTCACAAATTTCAGATTTTGTGGCGATTTTTGCCTATTTTCGGATCCTTCTCTGCCTGGCGCTGCGTCCCTCTTGCCGTTCTCGCTCCGATTGGTCATTGCGGTCACGTGGTCAATTGGCACTACTTCCGGGCTACTTCTAGAAGGTTAAAGTGGCCTTGGTCGGGCCACAGGTCGGGCCACTGAGTAAAAAGGGTACTTTGGGTTTAATAGCCCGCAGTCTAATGAGGTTCATTAGGTCTTCACCTTTTAGAGTTCTTACACCTGTATTTTAGTGCATGTTACATCCTCAGGGAGTGCAAAGAGGAGGGAGGAGGGAGGAAAGAAGAGGAGGAGGAGGAGGAGGGAAGAGGAAGAAGGTGGAAGGAGGAGGAGGGAAGAGGGAAGGGGAAGAAAGAGGTAGGAGGAAGAAGGAGGAGGGAGGAGAAGGAAAGAAGAGAAATGAGGAGGAAAGGGGAAGAATGAGGGAGGAAGGAGAAAGGAGAGAAGAGGAAGGTGGAAGACGGAGGATGCAGGAGGAAGGAGGAGGAAGAAGGAGGAGGAGAAAAAAGGATGGAGGAGGTGGAGGAAGGAGGGGAAAGCAGAAGGAGATTATCCTCCGGCTTATCCTGACCCACAGCAACTTGGCGACTCACGACCATGTGACGTTATAGGCGTGGCCTTCTGCCCTGGCACCAGGACCAATGATGCCAGCGCGGTGGCAGAAGTGCTGCATCATAACACACAATCACAACATACACTATGAAAAGAGGGATTCACACCATCAACAGCCCGGCAACAGCGTGTTGCATGTGTTGAAGCGTGTTGCGTGTGTTGAAGCGTGTTGAAGAGTGTTGAAGCGTGTTGCGTGTGTTGAAGCGTGTTGCGTGTGTTGAAGCGTGTTGAAGAGTGTTGAAGCGTGTTGCGTGTGTTGAAGCGTGTTGCGTGTGTTGAAGCGTGTTGCGTGTGTTGGAGCGTGTTGTGTGTGTTGGAGCGTGTTGAAGCATGTTGAAGCGTGTTGTGTGTGTTGAAGTGTGTTGCGTGTGTTGAAGCGTGTTGCATGGGTTGCGTGTGTTGCGTGTTACGTGTGTTGCGAGTGTGGAAGCGTGTTGCGTGTGTTGAAGCGTGTTGAAGTGTGTTGCGTGTGTTGAAGCGTGTTGCATGTATTGCGTGTTACGTGTGTTGCGAGTGTTGAAGTGTGTTGCGTGTGTTGAAGCGTGTTGTGTGTGTTGGAGCATGTTGAAGTGTGTTGAAGCGTGCTGTGTGTGTTGAAGCGTGTTGCGTCTGTTGAAGCGTGTTGCATGTGTTGCGTGTTACGTGTGTTGCGAGTGTTGAAGCGTGTTGCGTGTGTTGAAGTGTGTTGCGTGTGTTGAAGCGTGTTGCATGTGTTGCGTGTTACGTGTGTTGAAGCATGTTGCATTTGTTGCGTGTTACGTGTGTTGCGAGTGTTGAAGCGTGTTGCGTGTGTTGAAGCGTGTTGAAGTGTGTTGCGTGTGTTGAAGCGTGTTGAAGTGTGTTGCGTGTGTTGAAGTGTGTTGCGTGTGTTGAAGCGTGTTGCGTGTGTTGGAGCGTGTTGAAGCGTATTGTGTGTGTTGAAGCGTGTTGCGTGTGTTGAAGCGTGTTGCATGTGTTGCGTGTTACGTGTGTTGCGAGTGTTGAAGCGTTTTGCGTGTGTTGAAGCGTGTGTTGAAGAGTGTTGCATGTGTTGCGTGTTACGCGTGTTGCATGTGTTGCGTGTTACGTGTGTTGCGAGTGTTGAAGCGTGTTGTGTGTGTTGAAGCGTGTTGAAGTGTGTTGCGTGTGTTGAAGCGTGTTGAAGTGTGTTGCATGTGGAAGCGTGTTGCGTGTGTTGCGTGTTACGTGTCTTGCGAGTGTTGAAGTGTGTTGCGTGTGTTGAAGCGTGTTGAAGTGTGTTGCATGTGGAAGCGTGTTGCGTGTGTTGCGTGTTACGTGTCTTGCGAGTGTTGAAGTGTGTTGCGTGTGTTGAAGCGTGTTGAAGTGTGTTGCATGTGGAAGCGTGTTGCGTGTGTTGCGTGTTACGTGTCTTGCGAGTGTTGAAGTGTGTTGCGTGTGTTGAAGCGTGTTGAAGTGTGTTGCGTGTGTTGAAGCCTGTTGAAGCGTGTTGCGTGTGTAGTGCACATTAGCCTCTCCTCACTTCACTGAGCGGCTCGTCCGTAAGAGGCTTAGAGGAAATAAACTACACGGATTTCACAGCCACATTAGTTTGAGGCGTGTTGTGTTGCATGTGCCGCCGCTAAACGACAGGCTTTAACCACGAGGTTTAGTTTGGGCCTCACCGGGTCGTTATGGTGTCACGGATTTCAGCTTCAAAGTACACACCAGAAGAGGCTATTTTGTCTTTTTTCATCACCTTGAAACCCGTGGACAGGGTTCAGATGGCGCTCCCTGTTTCACGTTCTGTTGGATAAAATGTCAAAACGATCTTATTAAAATAAAATAAAGCGCGGTTTTGCATCTGAGCAGCTGCTGATACGAGAGAAACTTCAATCTGACGTGTTCCAGATGCGTAGACGTGAGATACGTGGCCCAAAAGACGTGTTTCAGCTACACGAGTCCTGCCTTTATCACATAGATTTTAATTAAATTGACTTTCATAATAAACAGATCCATTACATTATCTATAATGAGCCTCTGGATGGAATTATCGGATAATAATAATAATTGATTGTCCATTAATCTCCAGCGGGTTTCAGACAGAAGGCGAGGACTAATACTGATGTGAAAGGAGAGTGAAGTGAATGCTGCAATACTTGGAATGTCTGGTAACTATGACGACTTGCATAAAACATACGTGTAATGGTTAATGAATGAATTGAATTGAAGATGTTAGATCAGTTTTAGTATCAAACTTTTTTACCCTTGTGGCTTGTTGAGGGAGATGTTTGTAGGACTGAGCACCAACATTAGGCTCCAAGTAGGAATGTAACGCAAAGCTCTAAGTAGTACTGGAACCAAACAAAGAATTAAATACCGTATTTTCGGGATTATGAGTGGCACCTTTTTTCATAGTTTTGGCCGGGGTGCGACTTATGTGTGTGTTTATTTGTTATTTTTCACCCTGAACACTGCCTTCCACATGTTGATTATTTTCACACTGACAACCACAAGCGGGCGCTCTAGGCTCTAAGCGACGCAGAAGAAGAATCTGCACTTCCTCTTCCTCTGGAGTTTGTGGAGTTGTTTAGAAGTGACACAGAGGAAGAAGAATTCAATGGATTTAGTGATTTGGGGTAAAACTGATGCTTTGGTAAACTTGTTAGCATGTTCTTTATGCTATAGTTATCTGAATAACTGTTCATATGTTACGCTAACATACCAGACACTTACCACAGTTCTTTCTGTGCCTCATGTAGCTGAAGGTGTTAGCGTTAGCATACGTCATGTAGCTGAAGGTGTTAGCGTTAGCATACGTACACCTATTCACCATGTTCTCTCATCTGTTATTATTTTAAATTGCATTTCAAGATCCGTTCTTGATCTTGGATTTGATCAAATATTCACCCCAAAAATGCGACTTATACAAAATACGGTGGTTATTTTGGTGCTAATGTTCGGTTCCTTGGCTTTAGATATCCACATCAATGGGCGAACACAACACAACAAATAGCGCAAACAGCAGACAGTGTATATTTTAACTTCAGTCCTCTGTGTCCAAACAAAGCTCTGTGTATTGTTTTAGCAGAAACTGAAGAGCAGAAGAAACAACAGAATATACAGTGTTCAGTGCAGCGCCTTGTGTCAAAAGTCTGTTGTGCCTCATAATAAATCCACGTCCAGTCAAATAGAAGATCCAAACCTCACTTTAGTCCTCGTGTTTGGTCCAGGTGAGAGTAACTGTGGCGTGCGTAAACTCCAGCGTGAAGTTACAGGAAAAACAAAAATATTATCCAATCTTTGCCATAGTTGTCCTCTTTCGTCAGGTTAGCGCGTTGTTAAAGAGTAAATGTGAATTAAAATCACGCACTGTGCCTTTGATATGGGGTTCACCGAGGGGTTAGGGTTCACCCGTAACCCGGGTCTATGTTCACCGAGACTCGGGTTTGGGGTATATGCTGTAAAACTATATATTTATGCACAACTTTGGGGCTGTGCAACCTGAACCAGTAGCTTATGCTAGTATTAGCGTTGTTCCTCTGTTCATAGAAAAGGGAGGGGTACATAGGTACCGGGGCACATAGGTACCGGGGAACATAGGTACCGGGGAACATAGGTACCGGGGAACATAGGTATCGGGGAACATAGATATCGGGGAACACAGGTACCGGGGAACATAGGTATCGGGGAACACAGGTACCGGGGAACATAGGTATCTGGGAACACAGGTACCGGGGAACATAGGTATCGGGGAACACAGGTACCGGGGAACATAGGTATCGGGGAACATAGGTACCGGAGAGCATAGGTACCAAGGAATATAGGTACCGGGGAACATAGGTATCGGGGAACATAGGTACCGGGGAACATAGGTATCGGGGAACATAGGTACCGGGGAGCATAGGTACGCACCCCTTTGATACACGTGTGGTATGCGCAGAAGACAAAAGTGAAACTTAAACGATCTTGTCGTACGAGTGAGCAGCGTAAATCAGCCTCTCGTTCACTTGTTTGCACTGGACGGACGTCATACAAGTACTTTTTATAATATGATTTAACACAGTTTCAGTGAGATTGAATTACTTGGGTCATTAATTTACACTCTAAATAAATGCAGATTCACACATTCTACAGACTGTAAAACATCTACAACATGAAACGTAAGCACTTTTCTGTCCACCCACTGTCCGTGAATCTAAATGTGCCGTTATGCTCTGTGACGCTAATGTCGCTAACATCTACTTGGAGCTAACGCTAGCAGAAACTGTAAATGTAAAAACCATTGAGCGTTTAATTGCTTGAATAGTACATGGAACGTCCTGTGTTTAATAGAATATACCGGTCATTGTATTTCAAAGACGGCTGGTTCAGGTTTGTCATTCATTAGGCGAACCGCAATCCTTTTTCAGACTTTTCCTGGAAACTGTAAGCTCGTCAGAACGGCATGTTGGGAACCTGAATGAAGTAACGAAGACGCATAAAGTATTTCAAACAAAATATTTCAATTTCAAACAAAAACGCTGCCCGGAGCTCGACCTTTCAATGCAACGTTAACGACCGGTCTTTCCGCCGGCTGAAATATCTCGTACAAAAGGCCGTGTGCTCGTTAGCGAAGCTTTGTTAGTCACCGCACGAGGCTACGTGACCGAGATGGGCTTTTACACGACGAAGAACCTCGGTGTGGCTCGTGTCACATCCTGCTGCTGGTTTTTCTGTTTTATTTTGAAACTCGCCACCTTGTTTTTCTCTTCCTGTGTCTGGTTTCCCGCCTATTTGATCACCTGACCTTCTCTGACGGGTTCACCTGTGTTCAATTATCTCCGCCCGTCTTTTTCCACCGGGTGACTCTTTTTCTAGTACGTTTCTGTTTATTTGGAGACTATTTTCTCTTGTTAATAAATCTATTTTTTTGAGTTGCTTTTGAGTCCGTTTCTACAAAGAATTCATCACAGGTTGTGGTTAGATAAGCTAAAATGACTGTTATTAAGGATTTAAAATGGCAAACTGACTATATATTATTAGAAAAATAACAATTACAGCAACTTTTTTATAACCAAGTTTTAGAAATGCAGTGAAATCCATAATATTCTATCAAATGTCCTTGAACACCGCACCTCCATCTTGTTTTTCCTCCTGGTCTACTCATGACACTTCGCTTGTTTTCATCTTTTAACGTTGTAATAAACTGCATTTTTGCCGTTAAATCAGGATCATTACAGCTGCTCGGCTACGTTAGCCTGTTAGCTCGCCTCCAGTATTTTTAACGGCAAAAATGCTGGAGTCCTCAGACTCTGTCGTAGTCCGTAAAAGTACTCCTTCCATTGCTTTGGTGTTACAAAGCCCATGAGGTCATGATATGTCTTTGTGACTAGAATAGTTGTTGTTGTTTCAGAGACCAACAACAACAACAACGTGCACTTGGATGCCAACTGCCATAAAAAACAACAACGACAACAGTTTGCAACATAGAGGAACGCCTCGGTCCGTTTGACGGGGAAGAAGAAGAGGAAGCGTGACCTGGTCGGTGACGATATGAACAGCGGGGAGGACTCCCCTGGAGCCACTGATCCTGTGCAGCGTAGGGCGTCTTCTTGCTCGTCTATGGAGGGCTCTCTCAGTGAGGAGCAGGGCGGGGGGGTTGCAGATGTCGGGGATGTGAGTTCAGAGTGTAAGGTGTTCATAAAGCTCGCGCAGGATAATGCGTCCTTTAAGGGGTGGGATCCGATGGCGTTGACAAGGAGCCTGACTGTAGCTGTGGGAGTGGTCAAGCATGCGAGTGTCCTTAGGGATGGCTCGCTGCTGGTCGTGTGCAAGGACGTGGCTCAGCAAAGGAAGGCGATTGAAGCTAAGTGTCTGGGGGGGAAGGACATTCTTGTGTCTGATGCTGTAAGAGGCACGGTCAGGGGAGTTATAGTAGGCGTCCCTACGACGACATCTGTGGATGACATAAAGGAGAATTTGACTGGAGCTAAGGTGGTGGATGCTAGGCGGTTGAAGATGACCCGGGATAGGGTAAGGTGTGACAGCCTGTCGATAATGATTAGATTTGAAGGTGGGATCCTGCCTCGTGTGGTGTGCGTTGGGTACATGCGCTATGGCGTACGCCCATATGTTCTGCCGCCCCTGCGTTGCTTCAAGTGCCAGCGCTTTGGGCATATTGCAGCGGTCTGTAGAGGGAAGCAGAAGTGTGGTAAATGTGCAGGAGACCACGAGTATGGGGAGTGTGACGACGGAGCAAAACTCAAGTGCTGTAACTGTGGGGGAGAGCATAGCTCTGCCTACGGGGGATGCGTGTTCAGCAAGAGGGCTGCTGAGGTGCAAAAAGTTAGAGCCTCTCAAGGCATATCCTACGCGGATGCGGTCAAGAAGGTGTCTGGTAGTCAGGTGACGGTGGATGCAGTGGGGGCTGCCAGTGCTGCTGGTGTCCTAGGCGACAGGGGAGGGGGCAGCGTTGCCCGCGGCCAGGGGGAGGTCCCCACTGGGATGCCTGTGAGTGTGGCTTCCACGGGCAGAGGCCCTGTGGGTGCGGAGGATGTACTGGTTGTGAAGAGGAAAGATTTCTTCCTCTTTATAGTGGAAGTGATTAACTGTACTGGGCAAACCAAGAAGAGATCCGAAAAGACTAAGATCATCGCTAAGGCTGCAGGGAAGTACTTTGGAGCTGGGGGCCCCGAGTGGACGGAGATAGAGGATGCGCTGCGGGAGGGCGCCCTGCCCCATTCTGGCAGTGGGAGTGGGGGGGCTCCCGATGCGCCGTCAGGTTCCGGGGGCTCATAATGGCGGTGGGTGTCTTGCAATGGAATGCGCGTAGTCTTCGTGCTAATGGCCAGGAATTTAAGCATTTTGTCTCTACCTTGTTGAACAAGCCTCACGTTATGTACGTGCAGGAGACTTGGTTACGACCTAGGTGGGGTTTTGGGATACAAGGGTATGTGTGTATTAGGGATGATAGGGAGCAGGGTAGAGGCGGAGGTGTGGCTGTGTTTGTCCGAGATGACCTAAATTACGTTGTTGTCAGTGTGAGTAAAGCGCCGGAGGCCCTGGCGGTGAGGGTCTGGCTGGGTGGTGAAGCTGTTACTGTGGTTAACCTTTATAATCCGTGTGGTGAGTTAACGTTAGAGTCCTTACATAGTATCGGTAAGGATGTTCGGGGAAAGGCCGTGTGGTGTGGGGATTTTAATGCGCATAGCGCTTTGTGGGGCGGTAGTGGTACCGATAGGTATGGGCAGGTGGTAGAGGGTTTTATCAATCAGAGGGAGTTGGTTTGTCTGAATGATGGGGGTGGGACCCGCTATGATATGGGGACCGGTGCGGAAAGTGCAATAGATCTTACACTTGTGTCCAAGGAGTTAGCTGGTGTTTGTAGTTGGGAGGTTCTTGGTAATCTTTCTTTTGGTAGCGATCACTATCTAGTCCGCACCGTGATTGGCTTTGGGAGCTGTGTGGTCAGGGGGACGAGGATCCAGAGGTGGCAGTTGGCAAGGGCGAACTGGGGGGCTTTCCTGAGGAAAGCTGATGATGGTTCTAGGGTTCTGCAGGAAGGAGGATTGACTCAGGTGGATGATCTCAATAGTGCAATTGTCTCGCTCATCACGCAGTCAGCGGTAGGCACGATTCCTAAGAGTGGTGGTAGTGGACATAGGAAGCGGGTGCCGTGGTGGACTGAAGCATGTGGTCATGCTGTTAGGGCGAGAAATGCGGCGTTTCGCCGGCTAAGGGTTGCCCACACTGAGGGTGCCCTCATTGACTACAAGAGGGCCCGCGCTGTTGTGCGGAAAACTGTGAGAACGGCCAAGAGTGCCTATTGGAGGCGGTATTGTTCCAAAATTGGGAGAGAAACGCGTCTCGGGGATGTTTGGGAGATGATTAAGCGGATACATGGGGTTGAGCGCCGTCATGGGACCCCGGTCCTAATACTGAATGGTGTTGAAGCAGTCAGCGACGTTGACAAAGCTGAACTGTTGGCCAGCACCTTTGTGTCGGTGCACAGCTCTGACAATCTCTCACCTGCGGAAAGGCACTACAGGGAGAGTACTTTGGCCCAGAATTCTGAGCTGATTGGGCACCAGCCTTCGACTCAAGATGACCTTGATGTAACCCATGTCTCATTCGGTTCTAAATGATTGATATTGCCCCCTCATACATTTTCATTGGCCCAACCACAAGGGGCGCTAGTATAAAAATGGCCGAAGCACCAAGCCATTTCCGCTTCCTGCTCCGGCTGTGGACTGAAACGTATGGTTATGAACTGTTAAACGTCTCGAAACTAACTGAAGCGGTTACAGATCATTCCAAGACTCAATGGTGAGTGAACTACAACTACACCAAATTGAACCGCTTTGTTTAAAATGTATTTACTTTCGTTGTTGTTTAGATGTTTGATGTTTTAGTTACTTCCGCCTTTTCCGCGGCAAACTTTCCCCGTTGTTTAGATTGATTGTTGCGCAACATTTGTGAATGAACATTAAGAACGAACGTTAAGAAATGTGAATGAAGCTGAATTTGATTTTCCATGAATGAATTACATTTAATTAACTTTACCTTTTTTAATCAACTCGATTTGAATATTAAGATAATGGTCAAACATTGTTACTGATTGTAAT
The DNA here is from genome assembly GCF_026437365.1 of Eucyclogobius newberryi. Lineage (NCBI taxonomy): Eukaryota > Metazoa > Chordata > Actinopteri > Gobiiformes > Gobiidae > Eucyclogobius > Eucyclogobius newberryi. Next base: position 8,185,618 of record NW_027316389.1, read on the forward strand.
TATGATGTGTATGTATATATATATATATATATATATATGTGTGTATTATATATATAGTATTATATATATGTATAATATATATATAATGTGTGTGTTATATGTATATTATGGTGGATCTTTTTACTAGACCTCTGTTTTATAGGTCAGGTTTTTTTTCCCCCCTGACACCCCCTGATTCTTATCCTCTGCAAGAGGTGGCGAGCGACCCATGTGACCTGGTAGGATCACTCTTTGTTTTTTCCCCGGATACGGACACCCTAAGTTGGAATATTTTTTTCGTTTCACTCGGAATATATTCACTTTTTTTTTGAGATCCTACAAACTGAACTTAAGCACCCAAAGGAACAGAACTTTGCTGGGAACCTTTTTTGTTGTTTTGAATATTTGTTTATATTTATTTATATTAATACAATTTATACTACAACGTCCTCCTGTGTTACTTTTTTTTCCCCACAAGCTCCTGTGGCCGAACTTAGTCATTTCTGACAGTCAAATGCGTATTATTTTAAGTTAGTGTTACATTGACCTTCCGTTTAGTTTGTTTGAGCTAAGGAGAGCACTTTCTAAGGCGAAACAGACAGCCCCGGGTAAAGATGAGGTGTGCTATGACATGCTCTCTCATTTGACTGATGACACGCTTGGGCTAGTCCTGGGTCTTTTCAACCGTGTTTGGGATTCAGGTTGTGTTCCATCTGCGTGGAAACAGTCTACGGTGGTGCCGGTTCTGAAGCCGGGTAGGCCAGCGTCTGACCCTTCAAGTTATTGGCCGATTGCCTTGACGTCGCAGCTCGGGAAAACGATGGAGCGCATGGTTACCGAGCGGTTGGATTACTTCTTGGAGAGTCAGGGTTTGCTTCCCGCGCACCAGAGTGGTTTCCGTAGGGGCAGGAACAACATGGATTCCGTGTTGTGTTTGGAATCTGATATCCAGCTGGCCAGGGCTCAGAAAGAAAAGGTTATTGCGGTGCTCTTTGATGTGGAGAAGGCGTACGATATGGTTTGGAAGGATGGGCTCCTCATTAAGCTGCGGAAGTGTGGTGTGAAGGGTAAACTGTTTAACTGGGTCCGGAGCTTTCTGTCTGGCCGGCGTATCCAAACCAGAGTGGGCGCTGCTTACTCTGGGGTCTATGGGGTGGAGAATGGGATCCCGCAGGGGAGTGTGTGTAGCCCTATCTTGTTCAATGTTATGATTAAGGACATCTTTGACGACGTGGATGGGTCTGTTGGGAGGAGCCTTTATGCTGACGATGGCGCTCTATGGGTGAGAGGGAGGAATCTCCGGTTTTACGAGGCGAAACTGCAAAGGGCAATACAGCAGGTGGAGCAGTGGACCCTGAAGTGGGGGTTTAAACTGTCCGTACGGAAGTCTCAAGTGATCTGTTTCTTCAATGGGCATAGGGACGTCTCCCTTCGACTGCATGGGCAGGTGCTCGAACAGGTCAGGGAGGTGAGGTTCTTGGGGTTACCTTTGACGAGAGGCTTAGTTGGCGTCGGCACATTGATGAGGTCAGTGGTAAATGCAAAAGGGTGAATAACTTGCTTCGTTGTCTATCCGGCCAGGACTGGGGGGCCAGCAGAAGGTCGCTCCTGGGTATTTATCGGGCCGTCATGAGGGCGGCTATTGATTATGGCTGTATAGCCTACATGTCTGCGGCTGAGACTAACTTAAAGAAGCTTGATGTGGAGCAAGCCCAGGCCTTGCGCATCTGCTGTAGGGCTTTTAGGACCTCCCCTGTCTCGGCGCTGCAGGTTGAGTTGGGGGAATTGCCGTTACGGCTCCGGAGGCTAGAACTTCTGTTGGCTTACTGGGTGAATGTGCAAGGTCATACGAGCTCTCACCCGGTGAGGGACTTTCTCAGGGTTGATGGGGGGCAGAGTGAGGCTGGCGGTATGGTTTTCAGCCAGGTAGGAAATGCGAAGGCGCGGCTTGCGGGGGTTGGTGATCTGCGTGTGAGCCCGTCGGTGGCTTTGTCTGCTATAGCTCCGTGGAAGTTTGTCCCGGCTCCTGTTGATGTTAGCTTGCATGGCAAGCTTAGAGGAGTCGCTGGGAGGGCACCGCAGTTTGCCGTTCAAGCGCTCATCGATAAGCACTCAGGTGATGTGTTTATTTATACCGACGGGTCTAGGGATCCTGAGAGTGGGCGTACGCGCCGCTTATTTTGTGCCTGACCTGGGGCTAGCGGTCAAGAAGAGGTTGACAGATCGCCTTTCTGTTTTCACGTCGGAACTTATAGCGATACGGTTGGCGTTGGAATGGGCGGAATCTGCTTTGCAGTGTTGCGGCATTGTGGTGGCCTCTGACAGCCTTTCTGCATTGCAAAGCATTAAATCTGGGAAATCGGATTGCAGACAGGATTTGTTGAATGGCATCTTCTGTCTGATGCTCTCCCTGTCCAGGAAGGATGTGAGGGTTTCCTTCATTTGGGTCCCTGCGCATGTGGGGGTGGATGGTAACGAAATGGCTGATGCACTGGCTAAACGTTCCCTTCGGCGGCCATCAATTGATGTGGCGGTTGAGTTGGGCAAGTCTGAAATCAAGCCCGTTATCAAGAGTCATGTGGTCGGCCTTTGGCAGGAATTTTGGAGCCACTGTGTTACTGGACGGCATCTCTATCACATACAGGGTAGTGTGGGTCCTTGCGGGTCTATGGGCAGGAACGCGTGGGAGGAAAGGGCCTTCGCCCGCATGAGGATTGGCCATACTGGACTCAATTGGTCACTGAGTAGGATAGGCAAACATCCGACCGGTCTGTGTGGTCACTGTCGGGTGCCAGAGACTGTCGAGCATGTGCTGATTTGCTGTGAGGCTTATGATAGGGAAAGGGCCGGGTTGGCCTTGTGGTTTCGGAATAATGGGCGGGAGTTCAATCTGCGGAACGTTCTGGCGATCCAGTCACAGGGTTTGTGTCAGGCTGTGGTTGCTTACTTATGTAGCACAGGGCTGGGTAAACGTTTATAGAGGTGGGGGGTATGACCTTGCACATTCACCCAGTAAGCCAACAGAAGTTCTAGCCTCCGGAGCCGTAACGGCAATTCCCCCAACTCAACCTGCAGCGCCGAGACAGGGGAGGTCCTAAAAGCCCTACAGCAGATGCGCAAGGCCTGGGCTTGCTCCACATCAAGCTTCTTTAAGTTAGTCTCAGCCGCAGACATGTAGGCTATACAGCCATAATCAATAGCCGCCCTCATGACGGCCTGATAAATACCCAGGAGCGACCTTCTGCTGGCCCCCCAGTCCTGGCCGGATAGACAACGAAGCAAGTTATTCACCCTTTTGCATTTACCACTGACCTCATCAATGTGCCGACGCCAACTAAGCCTCTCGTCAAAGGTGACCCCCAAGAACCTCACCTCCCTGACCTGTTCGAGCACCTGCCCATGCAGTCGAAGGGAGACGTCCCTATGCCCATTGATGAAACAGATCACTTGAGACTTCCGTACGGACAGTTTAAACCCCCACTTCAGGGTCCACTGCTCCACCTGCTGTATTGCCCTTTGCAGTTTCGCCTCGTAAAACCGGAGATTCCTCCCTCTCACCCATAGAGCGCCATCGTCAGCATAAAGGCTCCTCCCAACAGACCCATCCACGTCGTCAAAGATGTCCTTAATCATAACATTGAACAAGATAGGGCTACACACACTCCCCTGCGGGATCCCATTCTCCACCCCATAGACCCCAGAGTAAGCAGCGCCCACTCTGGTTTGGATACGCCGGCCAGACAGAAAGCTCCGGACCCAGTTAAACAGTTTACCCTTCACACCACACTTCCGCAGCTTAATGAGGAGCCCATCCTTCCAAACCATATCGTACGCCTTCTCCACATCAAAGAGCACCGTAATAACCTTTTCTTTCTGAGCCTTGGCCAGCTGGATATCAGATTCCAAACACAACACGGAATCCATGGTGTTCCTGCCCCTACGGAAACCACTCTGGTGCGCGGGAAGCAAACCCTGACTCTCCAAGAAGTAATCCAACCGCTCGGTAACCATGCGCTCCATCGTTTTCCCGAGCTGCGACGTCAAGGCAATCGGCCTATAACTTGAAGGGTCAGACGCTGGCCTACCCGGCTTCAGAACCGGCACCACCGTAGACTGTTTCCACGCAGATGGAACACAACCTGAATCCCAAACACGGTTGAAAAGACCCAGGACTAGCCCAAGCGTGTCATCAGTCAAATGAGAGAGCATGTCATAGCACACCTCATCTTTACCCGGGGCTGTCTGTTTCGCCTTAGAAAGTGCTCTCCTTAGCTCAAACAAACTAAACGGAAGGTCAAGGTCATCTTGAGTCGAAGGCTGGTGCCCAATCAGCTCAGAATTCTGGGCCAAAGTACTCTCCCTGTAGTGCCTTTCCGCAGGTGAGAGATTGTCAGAGCTGTGCACCGACACAAAGGTGCTGGCCAACAGTTCAGCTTTGTCAACGTCGCTGACTGCTTCAACACCATTCAGTATTAGGACCGGGGTCCCATGACGGCGCTCAACCCCATGCATCCGCTTAATCATCCCCCAAACATCCCCGAGACGCGTTTCTCTCCCAATTTTGGAACAATACCGCCTCCAATAGGCACTCTTGGCCGTTCTCACAGTTTTCCGCACAACAGCGCGGGACCTCTTGTAGTCAATGATGGCACCCTCAGTGTGGGCAACCCTTAGCCGGCGAAACGCCGCATTTCTCGCCCTAACAGCATGACCACATGCTTCAGTCCACCACGGCACCCGCTTCCTATGTCCACTACCACCACTCTTAGGAATCGTGCCTACCGCTGATTGCGTGATGAGCGAGACAATTGCACTATTGAGATCATCCACCTGAGTCAATCCTCCTTCCTGCAGAACCCTAGAACCATCATCAGCTTTCCTCAGGAAAGCCCCCCAGTTCGCCCTTGCCAACTGCCACCTCTGGATCCTCGTCCCCCTGACCACACAGCTCCCAAAGCCAATCACGGTGCGGACTAGATAGTGATCGCTACCAAAAGAAAGATTACCAAGAACCTCCCAACTACAAACACCAGCTAACTCCTTGGACACAAGTGTAAGATCTATTGCACTTTCCGCACCGGTCCCCATATCATAGCGGGTCCCACCCCCATCATTCAGACAAACCAACTCCTTTTGAATGATAAAACCCTCTACCACCTGCCCATACCTATCGGTACCACTACCGCCCCACAAAGCGCTATGCGCATTAAAATCCCCACACCACACGGCCTTTCCCCGAACATCCTTACCGATACTATGTAAGGACTCTAACGTTAACTCACCACACGGATTATAAAGGTTAACCACAGTAACAGCTTCACCACCCAGCCAGACCCTCACCGCCAGGGCCTCCGGCGCTTTACTCACACTGACAACAACGTAATTTAGGTCATCTCGGACAAACACAGCCACACCTCCGCCTCTACCCTGCTCCCTATCATTCCTAACACACACATACCCTTGTATCCCAAAACCCCACCTAGGTCGTAACCAAGTCTCCTGCGCGCACATAACGTGAGGCTTGTTCAACAAGGTAGAGACAAAATGCTTAAATTCCTGGCCATTAGCACGAAGACTACGCGCATTCCATTGCAAGACAACCACCGCCATTATGAGCCCCCGGAACCTGACGGCGCATCGGGAGCCCCCCCACTCCCACTGCCAGAATGGGGCAGGGCGCCCTCCCGCAGCGCATCCTCTATCTCCGTCCACTCGGGGCCCCCAGCTCCAAAGTACTTCCCTGCAGCCTTAGCGATGATCTTAGTCTTTTCGGATCTCTTCTTGGTTTGCCCAGTACAGTTAATCACTTCCACTATAAAGAGGAAGAAATCTTTCCTCTTCACAACCAGTACATCCTCCGCACCCACAGGGCCTCTGCCCGTGGAAGCCACACTCACAGGCATCCCAGTGGGGACCTCCCCCTGGCCGCGGGCAACGCTGCCCCCTCCCCTGTCGCCTAGGACACCAGCAGCACTGGCAGCCCCCACTGCATCCACCGTCACCTGACTACCAGACACCTTCTTGACCGCATCCGCGTAGGATATGCCTTGAGAGGCTCTAACTCTTTGCACCTCAGCAGCCCTCTTGCTGAACACGCATCCCCCGTAGGCAGAGCTATGCTCTCCCCCACAGTTACAGCACTTGAGTTTTGCTCCGTCGTCACACTTCCCATACTCGTGGTCTCCTGCACATTTACCACACTTCTGCTTCCCTCTACAGACCGCTGCAATATGCCCAAAGCGCTGGCACTTGAAGCAACGCAGGGGCGGCAGAACATATGGGCGTACGCCATAGCGCATGTACCCAACGCACACCACACGAGGCAGGATCCCACCTTCAAATCTAATCATTATCGACAGGCTGTCACACCTTACCCCATCCCGGGTCATCTTCAACCGCCTAGCATCCACCACCTTAGCTCCAGTCAAATTCTCCTTTATGTCATCCACAGATGTCGTCGTAGGGACGCCTACTATAACTCCCCTGATCGTGCCTCTTACAGCATCAGACACAAGAATGTCCTTCCCCCCCAGACACTTAGCTTCAATCGCCTTCCTTTGCTGAGCCACGTCCTTGCACACGACCAGCAGCGAGCCATCCCTAAGGACACTCGCATGCTTGACCACTCCCACAGCTACAGTCAGGCTCCTTGTCAACGCCATCGGATCCCACCCCTTAAAGGACGCATTATCCTGCGCGAGCTTTATGAACACCTTACACTCTGAACTCACATCCCCGACATCTGCAACCCCCCCGCCCTGCTCCTCACTGAGAGAGCCCTCCATAGACAAGCAAGAAGACGCCCTACGCTGCACAGGATCAGTGGCTCCAGGGGAGTCCTCCCCGCTGTTCAAATCGTCACCGACCAGGTCACGCTTCCTCTTCTTCTTCCCCGTCATACGGACCGAGGCGTTCCTCTATGTTGCCGTAATATCCAAACTGTTGTCGTTGTTGTTTTTTATGGCAGCCAAGTGCACGAGGTATTGTTCCAGAGCGGTCTTAAGAGGACACGTTATAGACTCCGCCTCCTTTGTGATGCTTCCAGAGCGGTCTTAAGAGGACACGTTATAGACTCCGCCTCCTTTGTGATGTTGTCGTTGTTGTTGTTGTTGTATGGCGGTTGGCATCCGAGTGTCGCATTACCGCCAGACTTTATTCCTCAGACGTTTCGTAGTCCTCAGACTCTGTCGTAGTCCGTAAAAGTACTCCTTCCATTGCTTTGGTGTTACAAAGCCCATGAGGTCATGATATGACTTTGTGACTAGAATAGTTGTTGTGTCAGAGACCAACACCTACGATAACTCCTCTGACCGTGTTTCTTTCAGCATCAGACACAAGAATGTCCTTTCCACCCAGACGTTTAGTTCCAATCGCCTTCCGTTGCTGAGCCGCGTCCTTGCACACGACCAGCAGCGAGCCATCTCTAAGGACACTCGCACTCTTGATCACTCCCACAGCTACAGTTAGGCTCTTTGACAATGCCACTGAATTCCACTCCTTAAAGGATGCACTATCCTGTGCAAGCTTTATGATCACCTTACAGTCTCTGCTCTCACCCCGGATATCAATAGCTTCAGCCTCATCCTGCTGCTCATTCCCAGAACCCTCGGACGAGCTAAGGGACTTTTTACGTTTCCGGGCACGTGCAGGCAGAAAAGGCTGCTCCTCCACGCCGTCCAGAACGTCTTCCATCCCCGATCCACTCTCCTCCGCCATCTCCCGTCTCTCTAGACCGACTTTGTCGTAGTCCTCAGAGTGTGAGTCCTAGTCGTAGTCCTTAAAAGTACTCCTTCCAGTGCTTTGACTTCCAGTGCTTTGACAAAGCCCAAGAGGTCATGAGATGTCTCAGACTCTGTCGTAGTCCGTAAAAGTACTCCTTCCATTGCTTTGGTGTTACTGTTGTTGTTGTTGTGTCCACGGAGACGGCTTTAAAGGAAGAGAGAGAGAGAAGAGAGAGAGAGAGAGAAGAGAGAGAGGTGGAGGGAGAGAGAAGAGAGAGAGAAGAAGAAAGAGAGAGAGAGAGAGAAGAGGGAGGGGAGAGAGAGAGAGGAGAGAGAGAAAAGAAGAAAGAGAGAGACAGAAAAAGAGAAGGAGGGAGAGAAAGTCGAGAGAAGAGAGAGAGGTAGAGGGAGAGAGAGAGAAGAGAGAGAGCGAGAAGAGAAGAAGAAAGAGAGATGGAGACAGAAAGAGAAGGAGGGAGAGAAAGTCGAGAGAAGAGAGAGAGAGAGAGACAGAACGAGAGAGAGAAAGATGAGAGAAGCGAGGGAGAGCGAAGAGAGAGAGAGGGAGAGAGAGGAAGAAGGACAGAGGGTGAAGAGAGAGAGGTTGTACAATCAGGTTGTATGCAGGTTTGTGCTGCTGAAAGCGTTGAAGACCCTGTGTGAGGACCCCATGTATATAAGTATATGTTCTTGTATATAAGTATATGTTCTTGTATATAAGTATAAGTTCTTGTATATAAGTATATGTTCTTGTATATAAGTATATGTTCTTGTATATAAGTATAAGTTCTTGTATATAAGTATATGTATCTTGTATATAAGTATATGTTCTTGTGTATAAGTATATGTTCTTGTATATAAGTATATGTATCTTGTATATAAGTATATGTTCTTGTATATAAGTATATGTTCTTGTGTATAAGTATATGTTCTTGTATATAAGTATATGTTCTTGTGTATAAGTATATGTTCTTGTATATAAGTATATGTTCTTGTGTATAAGTATATGTTCTTGTGTATAAGTATATGTTCTTGTATATAAGTATATGTTCTTGTATATAAGTATATGTTCTTGTATATAAGTATATGTTCTTGTATATAAGTATATGTATCTTGTATATAAGTATATGTTCTTGTATATAAGTATATGTTCTTGTATATAAGTATATGTTCTTGTGTATAAGTATATGTTCTTGTGTATAAGTATATGTTCTTGTGTATAAGTATATGTTCTTGTATATAAGTATATGTTCTTGTATATAAGTATATGTTCTTGTGTATAAGTATATGTTCTTGTATATAAGTATATGTATCTTGTATATAAGTATATGTTCTTGTGTATAAGTATATGTTCTTGTATATAAGTATATGTTCTTGTGTATAAGTATATGTTCTTGTGTATAAGTATATGTTCTTGTATATAAGTATATGTTCTTGTGTATAAGTATATGTTCTTGTGTATAAGTATATGTTCTTGTATATAAGTATATGTTCTTGTATATAAGTATATGTTCTTGTGTATAAGTATATGTTCTTGTATATAAGTATATGTATCTTGTATATAAGTATATGTTCTTGTGTATAAGTATATGTTCTTGTATATAAGTATATGTTCTTGTGTATAAGTATATGTTCTTGTGTATAAGTATATGTTCTTGTATATAAGTATATGTTCTTGTGTATAAGTATATGTTCTTGTGTATAAGTATATGTTCTTGTGTATAAGTATATGTTCTTGTGTATAAGTATATGTTCTTGTGTATAAGTATATGTTCTTGTGTATAAGTATATGTTCTTGTATATAAGTATATGTATCTTGTATATAAGTATATGTTCTTGTGTATAAGTATATGTTCTTGTATATAAGTATATGTTCTTGTGTATAAGTATATGTTCTTGTGTATAAGTATATGTTCTTGTATATAAGTATATGTATCTTGTATATAAGTATATGTTCTTGTGTATAAGTATATGTTCTTGTATATAAGTATATGTTCTTGTGTATAAGTATATGTTCTTGTGTATAAGTATATGTTCTTGTATATAAGTATATGTATCTTGTATATAAGTATATGTTCTTGTGTATAAGTATATGTTCTTGTATATAAGTATATGTTCTTGTGTATAAGTATATGTTCTTGTGTATAAGTATATGTTCTTGTATATAAGTATATGTATCTTGTATATAAGTATATGTTCTTGTATATAAGTATATGTTCTTGTGTATAAGTATATGTTCTTGTGTATAAGTATATGTTCTTGTATATAAGTATATGTTCTTGTGTATAAGTATATGTTCTTGTATATAAGTATATGTTCTTGTGTATAAGTATATGTTCTTGTGTATAAGTATATGTTCTTGTATATAAGTATATGTATCTTGTGTATAAGTATATGTTCTTGTGTATAAGTATATGTTCTTGTATATAAGTATATGTTCTTGTATATAAGTATATGTATCTTGTATATAAGTATATGTATCTTGTGTATAAGTATATGTTCTTGTATATAAGTATATGTTCTTGTATATAAGTATATGTATCTTGTATATAAGTATATGTTCTTGTGTCCAGTACACAAAGAGAATGAAGCTGTTCTTCCCAGTTTTCTGTCATGTTTACCTAATAATCATATGATTTTTAATTCATTTGCTGTTTTCTTCTCTTGCGTAAATATATTTGTTGTTGGAATGTAATGGAAAGTTAAGGAATATTATAAGAAACAATAATCTGATATTATATAAACAATAATCTGATATTGTTGCCCAAGCCCCTCCCTGTTGGGACAATAAAGACTTTAAAGCTGATTATTCTGACTCGGACATTGCATCCAGAGACAAAACCCAAACCAGTGAGCGCAGAATGATCAGAACAATATTTACTGTTATTCATCCCCAAGAGGGATTTTTTTATTTAACGATTTAATGTGTATTTTTCATACATAATCATTTCTGTTAAGTTCGAACCATGCGAGGCCAAAACAAAGGCACTGGGAGCATGTCTGAAGCCAGAAACAACACATGCTGCCTCCCGTAAAGTCTTACAAAAGCATTTACATTTCTCTTGTTAAATTTCCCACCCACATCATTTGCTGTCCCCCTCCGGACCGTTCATTAGACTCGGTTCAGCAGTTCAAACCATTCCCATGACACTAAAGTCAAACTCTACAGGATATTATTAATTACTCCCACTTTAGTTTTAGCCTCTTATGTCCTTTTTTCCCCCGTTCGAATGAAGTCCTATTATGGAAACGCCAGCGCTCCTTGATGCACGCGCTCTGTTTTCAACAAAAGCACGGCCACGTTCCACAGTTGCGCTGGAATAATTACGCGGGACTCTTTTGCGTTAATGCATTTCATGATAATGCGGTGTGATGACATAAATAATGCATGCTCGTCTTGCTCCGTCCCGCCGTATCTACAATTCAAATGCACTTAGTTTGAGCCCGGCCCCGTTTCGGTTCACGGAGAGTTTGGTGACCGAGGGGAGCCGTCTATTAACTGGAGGCGGCGAATACACTTGTGACTCGGGACGGCGTTGCACAGTTCAAACGCTGTTCTTACATTTCACAAAAGAGTGTTAGTTTGTTTTCAGACATTTAGAGAAAAAATCCAACTAAAGGACATTTACTGTTAAGGGGCTTTTTTTTTTTTTTTTGCTACATGTATATTTTTGTTTTTAATATTTTTTTCAAAACAAGGGGCATCTACTGTAAAGGGGCTTTTTATTTTTTTGCTATATATATTTATATTTAAAAAAATACAAAATAATATTTCAACCAAAGGGCGTTTACTGTAAAGGAGCTTTTTTACTTTTTTTTTGCTATATCTATATTTATTTATTTTAATTTCAATCAAAGGGCATTTTCTGTTAAGGGATCTTTTTTATTTTTTTGCATCTACATCTTTTATATATTATAATAATGATATGAAAGCGCTTTAGTCATTGATTGACAGGTTCATTCATTTCCACTTTCAAAATCGCAGAATTAATTCTCAGCATCACAGAATTCATAATGGTTGATTTTGCACGTCTCCTACATTAATTTTCAACCATCTTTTATTTATTATTTAACACACATTCGTAAAGTCTAACTCGATGTCACGCTCGCAGTTATAACAGAGCTGCATTAAACACATAATAATCATAATAATCATCATAATCATCATAATAAAACAAGCTTAAACTTGCTCCCGGGCCGACGGCGAGACTCGGAGCACATCAATGTTTGAACAATGCCATGAAATAACCATTGCTTCTGGGCTAATTAGACGCCACCTCTGCTCCTTTTTCTCCCGCCGTTCGTCTCCGTGGCCACAATTTTCCGTCTGTGTTTGTTGTCACCGGAAACGAGCCGCCTCTGGTCCAATTTTGGGATCACACAAGACTTAATTGCCCTGGTACACTGTCATTTGTTAGATTTGTTGTTGGTGTGAGTTTTGTTTTTTTCAGATGGGATGAAAAGGAAATGGATAAGTGAACGTCTGCACCGACTTGATGAGTAAGAAGCGGGAGACAGTTTCCTTTGAGACTTGAAGTATATATTGCTATGGGTTTTTAATTGGAAGTCTCTCCTTTTCTTTATGTGTTATGCATTCACCACAAAAACGTGATGGAGAGCAGGGGCCCTTAGCGCTGGGAGAGTCACTGAAATAAAGGATTAAGTCCACTTGATCAATAATCTTAAAACACGAACAATTAACTTAAATCCTGTTTTTTTCACGTGAAAAGGCTGCTTAGTAACCAAACATCTACGTCAGACCTGGGCAAACTACGGCCCGCTAAACATGCCAAGTCATATTAAAAAAAAAAAAAGGCCAGACCTGGGCATTTGTGGCCCCAGGGGCAAGATGTGGCCTTTAATTATTTTGTTTTAATCCGGCCCCTAGAAAGAGTTAAGTTTCTATTTTTTAACCTTCTGTAACATCTGTCTGCACTTGTATCCTTAATAAAGATGACATGAAATGACTTAAATAATAGATTCAATAGCCTATATTTGACAGAAAAGTGATATTTTATTTGATATTTAATATATATCGATGTTTTGGGGAGAGCTAATTTTGTGGTTTATACGGGTTGTGACCACCAGGGGGCATCGGCAAGAATGCACTAGGAGAGATGAGGACACTCGCACCACGTCAGACACTCGCACCGCGTCAGACACTCGCACCACGTCAGACACTCGCACCGCGTCAGACACTCGCACCACGTCAGACACTCGCACCACGTCAGACACTCGCACCACGTCAGACACTCGCACCACGTCAGACACTCGCACCACGTCGGACACTCGCACCACATCAGACACTCGCACCACGTCAGACACTCGCACTACATCAGACACTCGCACCACGTCAGACACTCGCACCACGTCAGACACACACTCGCACCACGTCAGACACTCGCACCACATCAGACACTCGCACCACGTCAGACACTCGCACCACGTCAGACAATCGCACCACGTAAGACACTCGCACCACGTCAGACACTCGCACTACATCAGACACTCGCACCATGTCAGACACTCGCACCACGTCGGACACTCGCACCACATCGGACACTCGCACCATGTCAGACACTCGCACCAAGTCAGACACTCGCACCACGTCAGGCACTCGCACTACGTCAGACACACACTCGCACCACGTCAGACACTCGCACCACGTCAGACACTCGCACCAAGTCAGACACTCGCACCACGTCAGACACTCGCACTACGTCAGACACTCGCACTACGTCAGACACACACTCGCACCACGTCAGACACTCGCACCACGTCAGACACTCGCACCAAGTCAGACACTCGCACCACGTCAGACACTCGCACTACGTCAGACACACACTCGCACCACGTCAGACACTCGCACCACGTCAGACACTCGCACCACGTCAGACACTCGCACCACGTCAGACACTCGCACCACGTCAGACACTCGCACCACGTCAGACACACACTCGCACCACGTCAGACACTCGCACCACGTCAGACACTCGCACCACGTCAGACACTCGCGCCACGTCAGACACTCGCACCACGTCAGACTCTCGCACCACGTCAGACTCTCGCACCACGTCAGACACTCGCACTCTTCCACAGACGCAAAGGAACAAACACATACACAAAACAACAACAACCGGAAACTGGAGATACACAATGCACCGTGTGATAAACACTCGATTCAGTTCAAAGTATTTATCGTACGCTGAGACTTTTGTGTTGAGAGTTCTTTAATAAGAGGCAGATGTTCCATATTAAACAGGAGTCACACCGGTCCAGCCTTTGGAGCAGGTGAGGACGTCTTAATTGTTGCGATTGCCCGGGAATATTAATAAACGATCCAACAAAATGACCAAATTCGACGTGAGTAATTGCTGTTATTTGTCAACTGTGTAAATAACAAAAACTGGAAGCACCGGTGCCAATCTGAGGAGAGAAAAGGCTGGTCCTAGAGCACACGTCCGGCCCTCATGATTGCGCTAATGCCAACGCTAACTGGGCCTTCTGCAGCTCGCACTCTGCTCTCCTCGTCCGCCAGCACAAAGTCACCTACAGAAGCCCTGCAGGGACATTCTGTTCCCCATGAACCAGAAATTAAGTTCATTTGTGATTAAAATACCTCATTTCCTTCAGTGTTTCTCCTCTGGGCAGTGGTGGGAGGAGTTAGCGAGCGGCTGGAAAAGTAAGTGGCGAAACGTTGTATTAAAGGACACATGTTAGGTCAGAAGTGATGAGCTTCGTCATTGTTCCATAGCTTCGTTCACGCTCGTTTGCAAACTGGGATTTCTTCTTGGAGGGATGATGAGTCTTTTGAACAAGGGCGTGTGTGACCCACGGTTGAACGGGACCACACCAACGAACCTTCTCTGTTCCCCTCGTCCCACATCGGTCTGAAAGAAGAGAGAGAGACAGAAGAGAGAGACAGAAGAGAGAGACAGGAAGAGAGAGACAGGAAGAGAGAAGGAGGGAGAGAAAGACGAGAGAAGAGAGGCAGGAAGAAGAAAGAAAGGGAGAGAGAGACAGAGAAGAGAGAGGGATAAGAGAGGGAGAGAGAGAGACAAGAGAGGGAGAGAGAGAGAAGAAGAAAGAGAGAGAGACAGGAAGAGAGAAGGAGGGAGAGAAAGACGAGAGAAGAGAGGCAGGAAGAAGAAAGAAAGGGAGAGAGAGACAGAGAAGAGAGAGGGATAAGAGCGGGAGAGAGAGAGACAAGAGAGGGAGAGAGAGAGAAGAGAGGGAGAGAGAGAGAAGAAGAAAGAGAGAGAGACAGAAAGAGAGAAGGGGAGAGAAAGACGAGAGAAGAGAGGGAGAGAGAAGAGAGAGACAGGAAGAGAGAAGGAGGGAGAGAAAGACAAGAGAAGGGAGAGAGACAGGAAGAGAGAAAGAGGGAGAGAAAGACAAGAGAAGGGAGAGAGACAGGAAGAGAGAAAGAGGGAGAGAGTGACAGAGAAGAGAGAGAGAGAGACAGAGCGGGAGAAAGACGAGAGAAGAGAGGCAGGAAGAAGAAAGAAAGGGAGAGAGAGACAGAGAAGAGAGAGAGATAAGAGAGGGAGAGACAAGAGAGAGAGAGAGAGAGAGAGAGAAGAAAGAGAGAGAGACAGAAAGAGAGAAGGGGAGAGAAAGACGAGAGAAGAGAGGGAGAGAGAGAAGAGAGAGAGAGATAAGAGAGGGAAGAGAGAGACAAGAGGGACAGAGACAGAAGAAGAAAGAGAGAGAGACAGAAAGAGAGAAGGGGAGAGAGAGAGGAGGGAAGAGAGGGAGAGAGAACAAGAGTGACAGAGAAGAGAGAGAGGGAGAGAGAGTCAGAGAAGAGAAGAGAGAGATAAGAGAGGGAGAGACAAGAGGGAGAGAGAGAAGAAGAAAGAGAGAGAGACAGGAAGAGAGAAGGAGGGAGAGAAAGAAGAGAGGGAGAGAGAAGAGAGAACGAGAGAGAGAGTCTGAAACTGCCCCTTTGAAGTGAGGGGTCAATCCTGGGTCCAGTTCTTTAAAAACACATTCTCTCGTCCTGTTGCGTTGCTGATGACCTGCACGTGCACATTAGTCACATACTTCATCGTTTGAGCCCCTCATTCACTGCCTCAGAGACGTTAAAGACTGGAGGACTCGTCATCTTTTAAAAGTACTGAAATAGTTGTTTTTTGGTGATGTATTAGGAGTGTATATATATTAGGAGGGGGAATGGTGTTCTTGGTCCTCTGTCTTCTTTTAACCTCAAATCTGTTGGAAATGTTGGTGCTGATGGATTCATCTCTTAAGCTGGACAAACAAGTCAGTGCAGTGGTCAAACTGAGTCATTATTTGTATTAACGTCATGTGTATTTTAATTGTTTGTATGTATTATTGCACTTTGCTTTACAGCACTTTTAAAGTTGTAAGTGTGCTTTAGAAATAAACCTCGATATTGATATTGATATACTTGCGTCTACAATTCCCAGTTCTGTGAGATCATAGGTCGACTTCTGAGAGTCTTTGTGCTGTTTTTAAAGTCATTGCGAGACTCGTTCGGAGCGTTTTCTGCCTCAAACCTGTTCATCGCAACCGCACGCTTGTGTTAGCATGACGGGCAAGCTAGCTTTTGTTTATTCTCTCTGCTGTCTGTAGATGGAGTTCGTCCGGAGTCACACTTCCTGTCGAGGGATTGCCACATGATATAAAGTGAGGCACGCTTTTAGTAGATACATCACTTTAAAGCAAAACTAAGTCACTTTAAGGATAGAGCTCCCCCTGCAGCATCTTTGTGAAAATACACTGTCAAAGAACAGGCCCAAAAACGTGCTGTTTGATGTGGAAATGCAACTTAGTTTTCATTTAAGTTGGAAAACAGGAGATGCTAATGTAGATCTACTCAAGAGCGTGTTTTAGGGCCAATAAAAATACAAATAATGCCCGTGAGATGGCTAATTTAAGCTAATTCTTCTTAATCGTCACTCAATTAAAGGTGTGCCCCTGTAGGTTAAAAAAGGCACTACGCTACAGTCTATTTCAAAGTGTGTTCTCTTTCTGATATCTGGTATAAGCTTCATAACCCAAGGAGACAAAAGGCTTGTGAAATGTTTTTAAATGAATTCACAGGACGATTTTCAAAAGCCAACACTTCATTTGAACATATTTATGAAGTATTTCATCTATGTTCTAATAACACGTCCTCCACCCAGTCATTTTCCTTCTCTTGTATCATCTTCCTACCCTCTTCTTCTCCACCGGCGGCTCTGGCATCCAGGTGAGAACTTCCCGAGCACCTTCAGCATTTCCTCAAAGCCTCCAAACCAAATCCACGAGCCCGGATAATCCCCTCCTTTTCCCCTTTTCCTCCCTCTGTCCTCCACGTCTCCTCCACTCTGATGTCCTTCCATTTTTCCGGCCTTGTCCCGGCGCCAGCTCAGCCTGGGATTTGCACCTCTTTTCGCCCTCGCTCGGCTCTTCTCGGAGGTTGTAAGTCGGTTCTGCCCCAGACCTGTTAAGAGCCTCCACTCTCTTTCTCCTTCCTCTTTGCTCCAGGTCACAAACGGCCCCTTTGGTCCCTTATCACGCCACTTCCAGAGGTTTTCATTTGAATGTCTTGTAAAAAGGAGAAAACGGGCGACGTTAGAAAGCAGAAAATGGAATGAAACTGATAACGATGCATGTTTTACAGCTGGACAATCCATGTAACGGTCGGATTAACTGATATTCAATACAGTTCATCTTTTTAACTCAACGTAATCACATTCAGGGAGTACGTTTTTTAGGTGGAGGGTCAGAAAACGTATTTGTTCCATTGTGATGGTGTGGATTTACATAACACTCAACTATTCAACCAATCCTTTTATTCTGAGTTTATCATAATAACGGTAAGTTAGTTGTGATTCTAATGTAATGAGATCGACGATGGAAAGTAGCAGTGGCTAAACCTGGTGCAGATCATATTTTTTAATGATTATCTAATTTGTGGACTTAACTAATCATTCAAAAACAATAGCAAAAAAGAGTTGTTTTTGGCAATTAACTATGTAATTGAAGAAATAATGACAATTAATACCGTATTTTCCACAGTATAAATCGCACCAGCCAAAAAATACATAATAGAGAAGAAAAAAACACATATAAGTTGCACTGGAGTATAAGTCGCATTTTGGAAAATTCATTTGATAAAATCCAAGACCAAGAACAGACATTTCATCTTAAAATGCAGTTTAAAATAATAACAGATGAGAGAACATGGTGAATAGGTGTACGTATGCTAACGCTAACACCTTCAGCTACATGACGTATGCTAACGCTAACACCTTCAGCTACATGATGCACAGACAGAACTGTGGTAAGTGTCTGGTATGTTAACGTAACATATTAACAGTTATTCAGATAACTATAGCATAAAGAACATGCTAACAAGTTTACCAAAGCATCACTTTTAAGATAAGATAAGATATTCCTTTATCCCAAATCAAATCAAATCAAATCAAATCAATTTATTTTTGTAAGGCCCAAAATCACAACAACAGTTGCCTCTAAATCCACTGAATTCTTCTTCCTCTGTGTCACTCCTAAACAACTCCACAAACTCCGGAAATGCAGTTGCCAGTGTGAAAATAACAAACAAAATGATAAAATACTGTGTTAAAAATATCACATATAAGTCGCTCATGAAAAGAAAGATTGGAGTAATTATATTTTCATGTGAGAGAGTCGAGTGTTGAATGAGATGTATCACAGAGAATAATAAGGTTTAAACCTGCAAGAGTTTTACCTCCCCAAAAACACCTTAAAAAGTGTGCATTTTCCTCTCCACAGATCAATTAGAGATTCAATCGTTTCTAATCATCAATTATTTGGGTCTATTTAAGCAAAAGGTCCACAGCGAATCCTCCGTCAGTAAAAACGTTGCGCTTTGGAGCAGAGTTCAGACATTTTTTCCACTTTTCTGTTAAATGACAATGATTAGTATGTATTATTTATGTTCTCTATGGCGACCAGCAGGTGGCAAACCCTCCACCGGAAAAGTGACGCAGGCGACGTTCACGCTGCAGTGTAGAGGCGGTTCACATTTGAAATAAAAATCTGATTTGACCTTAAATAACTATAAACTAAACTAACTATCAAATAAATTACCTTTAATAACTCCTCATGAGTGAAGGTTATAATCGTCTTATTTGTTGTATTTATTGTTGTATTGTACAAACACCGGTGATGACATGTCAGCCTGTTCTATTTCCTTGTTATCTCGTCTATGTTCAAGTGAAGAAAGTTGTCGTTTTTCTTTCCAGCATTTCCTACTCTACTTTAGAGGAATGTACCAATAACCTTAATGTCTTAACGTAATATCGTGGTCTGTCATAATATAGTGAATTACAGCAGCGTCTTTGCTTCGATACTTTTTGTTACAGCAACAGCTAAAAAAACAGAGGCAATTACCGTATTTTCCGGACTATAAGTGGCACCCTTTTTCATAGTTTTGGCCGGGGTGCAACTTATACTTATATTTATACTTATATACTTATACTCCGGAGCGACTTATGTGATATTATTTGTTATTTTCACACTTTTTTCACACCGCATTTCATACTCCAGTGCGACATATATGTTTTTTTCTTCTCTACTATGCATTTTTTGGCTGCTGCGACTTGGAAAATACGGTACGTAGATTATGATTCTGTGTTCCATTTATTTGTTGTACAGCACTTTAATATCTTCATTATTTAGACCGTGACAATACTTTATTATACCAAAGGCTTGTCAGGGAATTTCAAAAGGAAAAAAGGAACATTTCTACTATTCCCATTGCACTAAATACGTTTTGGATTTGAAAACGCTCCACTCTCCTGGATGAATATTTCTTTCTTTGTGGCCCATAACAACTAAACATTTCATTACCGCTAATAAGATAAGATAAGATAAGATAAGATAAGATATTCCTTTATTGTCCCACATGGGGAAATTTCATTGGTGCAACGCAGGTAGATACAGAGGTAGATACAGAAGAACAGATCACTTATAGGAAGTCTGAAAAACACTTTCAGTAGAAGATCTCCTATAAATAAATAAAAACTCCCATAGACAAATAAATAAATAAATACATAAATACCATTGCATGTGATCACGACAGTAATTGCACATGAATATGTGTCACGACAGCACATAGGTTGCACATGAATTTCACAGTAATTGCACATATGACAGAATTGCACATCAGTATTAGGTTAGGTCAGTATTGCGAGTGTTCAGTACTAACAGTTTTTGTTATAAAGTCTGACAGCAGCAGGAAGGAAAGACCTACGGAACCTTTCCTTCACACATCGAGGGTGGATCAGTCTCTCACTGAAGCTGCTCTCCAGAGCGGAGAGAGTGTCCTGCAGGGGGTGACACTCATGATCCAGCATAGATGTGAATCTAGCCAGGACCCTCCTGTCCCCCACCTCCTGCACCGAGTCCAGAGCACAGCCCAGGACGGAGCTGGACTTCTTGATGACTCTGTCCAGCTTCCTCCTCTCTCTCTCTGTGATGCTGCTGCTCCAGCAGGCCACACCGTACAGGAGTGCTGATGCCACCACAGAGTCGTAGAAGGTCTTCAGGAGTGGCCCTGTCACTCCAAAAGACCTGAGTCTCCTCAGGAGGTAGAGCCGACTCTGGCTCTTCCTGTACTGTGTCTGTCTGTGCTATGAGTCCAGTCCAGTTTGTGGTTCAGATGAACACCCAGGTACTTGTATGAGTCCACTCTCTCAATGTCCCGTCCCTGGATGTTCACTGGTGAGGGGGCAGTGGGGTGGCGTCTGCGGAAATCCACCACCATCTCCTTGGTCTTTCCCGCGTTGATGAGGAGGTGGTTCCGCTGACACCAGTCCACAAAGTCCTGCACCGTGATGGCAGAGTCGTCAGAGAACTTCTGCAGGACACAGCTGTCCGTGTCATGTCTGAAGTCTGCAGTGTAAAGGGTGAAGAGAAAGGGCGCGAGGACAGTGCCCTGGGGCGCCCCCACACTGCAGGTCCGAGTGTCAGACACACAGTTCCGGGATCTCCAGAACGTCGGATACGTGAGCAGGAGATTAGCTTGATATCTGAGGCCTGCACGAGTTCAGAAAGTGTAATTGATCAAGTGGTGTTTGAAGCATCATATTTAAAGCGAGGTGTTATCCTGCAGAGGAGGGCGCTCTGTCTCAGTCTGTGGCTAAACGTATTGATTTGTGTCCTGTCAAAGCCCGCTTCTCCACACAGCACTTTCTCTCAGCGCGGGGAGCTCATATATTTCTATGTTGCGAGCACAAATACATAAAAGTAATTTGTTGAGGTTGGACGTTTTGGTTACTTGGCATTAGTGCGTCTAGATTGGTATGTTAACGTTTCCCAGCGACTGTGGGCCTTAGGCGGAGTTGAGAAGGCGTCTGCGCTCTCAAAAAGCAACTTGTTCCCCAAAATAGTAAATTTACATGAGTGAAAAGCCACAGTTTTAACGTACACAGCCTGATGTGTAGGGTGTGTTCACAAAAGCCCAATTAAACTGCGCCCCAAGCATGAAAAGCCCCTAAAGAGCGCCGTGTTTGTCCAGTGTTTGTCCAGTGTGAGCAAACCAGCCCAGGCCAAAGCACGGCACATGTTCTCGTACACACTCCCACCTCAGTATACGAGCCCTGTCATAAGCACTCTTGCATTACATGTCATTATTTATTTATTTTTCATTTTTAACATTGCTATTTTGTTGTCCCCTCATCAAAAACATACCTGGAGTTGTATTTTGCTTCATTCACCTTTGCTTCCTTAATCCTATTTCATTTCATTTTATTTTATTTTTTATTATTTTTTGATGTACATATTTTTATTATTTTTTTAATTTGATATATTTATTTATTTTTTATTTATTTACTTACTTATTTATTTATTATTCTTTTGTTCAGTTTACATTTTAATTTGAAAAGTGTGTGTGTATATTTATTTATGTATGTATTATTTTTAATTTATTTTGTAGTTCAGTTTACATTTTAATTTGAAAAGTGTGTGTGTATATTTATTTATTTATGTATTATTTTTAATTTATTTTATAGTTTAGTTTACATTTTAATTTGAAATGCGTATGTGTATATTCATTTTTCATTTAAAGTTTTTTTTTAATCTCCAAAACCAAAACCTAAATACCCACTTGAAAACTGAGGTGTAGTTTGTCTCATATATTTTCCAAATCACATTAAATTACTAGAATTAGACTTAAAAGAATATTTAAAACTCAAGCCACAAGAACGTAAAACACTTCCACTTTCCGAGCAAACGTGAACAAACCACGTCGGGCGTTTCGCAGTCTCATCTCCTGAAAATCATCTGCATATTATTTCCGTTAGTCAGAGATATAAAAGCCATGGGATGAAACGTGGGCCGCCACAAATAATAAAAGCAGCGCACAAAGCTCGCATTACTGTGGGTCTGAGGCCAGGGTACAAACATCAAAGCTCCATTGATTAACAAATGAACAGGAAACGTTGCCATAGAAAAGTTTGGGCGCAGCAGGAAGTTGGGCCACGTTCAAAGTGACTCATCAGAGGGACGTAAATATGAGTCGCACGAATATTCACGACTGAGCTGAACCGTGGAGTCTGCTGTTTTTTTTACAATAAATGACTCATGGTATGCAGTTTTTTTAATCTTATGACGTTGTTTCTTCATCGTGAACCTGGAGTTGTGTTTATCTTCAGTCACATAAATCACTCCGTTTCAATTGCCCTGGTATTGTGATGTCAAACGTTTTAAAATCCATGAATTATTGCGTCAAATTGTGTTGATTACGACTTAAAGCGTCCCCTACAGGTCGGACAACTCATTGATCTAAAATGCAGTTAAGATGAAAAAATAGGAACATTTTGTCACACAATAGCAATTCTTTTTAAGTTTATAATTTCACTTCCTGTTTGTAATTGATGACATCACACAAGGAAATTACCCAACAAACACTTGAAAAATATGAATGAGAGTGACTGTATGACTGAATGTTCAGAGTGTCAAAAAAGTTGTTTCTTTGTGTAAATTCTGCATAAACTTTGACTGGAATGAGTGTCCCTGGTGTGATGTCACTTCCTGTCCGATTTGTCAACGTTTTCTTTGCTTTGTTGGTGTAAAACTGTCATTAATACGTGCAACAGATATGAACATACCAAATAAAGTCAAAAGTAGAAAACTGTAAATGCCTTGTCATACGTCACTTTAAGGTCCAGCTTTAGTTTTTCGTAGTAATTCCCACCGCTGCCAGTAGATGGAGTGTTATCACCGAATCCAAAAAGGGAACGCAGACTGATGGAAAGTCATGTGCGCTTAAGAGCATGTTTGAAGGTCAAAAAATATACAAATAATGCATAAAACAGTTGTACACACCCTTTAAAGTTACAGCTAATAAGACAATGGCAATAAACCTTTTCTGATTCTAATTATTAAATGAAGTGGCTGTATATACTTTAATATTTCAGAGCAGGCGGTCTTCCACTTCCTACAAGGCTGCTCATTTTTAAAACCTCTATGTCACTGTTTGTTTTTCCATCCGAGGCTAAAAACAGAAACTTCCAAAGTGAAAAAAAAAAAGCCGAGAGTTATTATAGTTTAATCAGTTTTCCATTCAGCGTTTACAAACCACCCCGAGCATGTCATTTTCATATTTCAAAACCAAATCTACGTCTGGGACTCGTTTGCTGAGCAGCCACTGGTCATTCGCTGGTTCTTTGTTAGTTTGTTTTCTGCCGCATAATTAATTACTCGGGCTTAACGCGAGTGCATTTCTCATTTTGGACGGTCATTAGAAACACATTACCGCTCCACTCGAGCGTCGTGACTTATTCACTCCACAATTTCCTGTGTCCGGGACAAACCGAGGCGAGGATAAGCCGCGTTGTACAGAAATAACACAACGCCAACACGGGTTACTACAGCAGGGGGCGCTAAACTGCAACAGACAAATACATATTGATCGATTTTAAAAGCATTATCTCTTCTTTTTTGACCGTGTTTGACTTTTCTGCGTATTTCTGTTGTTGTGGGATCAGCCAGACTGGAGGCTGTTCATTCCAGTTCGATCTATTCTTCAAAAAAAGTGAATGAAAAGTGCTTTTTTATGAGGCTTATATGACTTTATTGTGCCGAGAGTTCAGTTTCATGAAGCTGGCCACACACTTTGGCACGGGACATGTATGTATGACGATGTTAGTGAAAGAAAAATGATTTTGTCTTGATGATGTTTCTTCTCACAATAATCGTAGGATCTTGGGGTCATGCCTCGCTCAAGCTCTGGGAAGTCGTGTCGCTTTGAGACTCCTCCACATAGGGACTTATTCTGACAGAAAACATTTTAAACTCTGTTCCAGTTTTTATTTTCCTGTGATAGGACCTATTGATTAGTATAACCTTTATTTATGTATTTTTTTTTATTCATTGTATGCATTTTATTTTATTTATTTAAATTTATTTAAAAGTATTTATTTATTTTGTTTATTTTATTTATCCATCCATCCATCCATTTTCTACCGCTTGTTCCCTTTCGGGGTCGCGGGTGACTGGAGCCTATCCCAGTGACTTTGGGCCTTAGGCAGGGTACACCCTGGACAGTGGCCAACTTGTCGCAGAGCTGACACAGAGACATAGACATTACAGACAGTTCACTCTCACATTCATTCACTAGGGCCAATTTAGACTTACCAATCTTTACCTAACACATGCATGTCTTTGGACGGTGGGAGGAGCCGGAGAACCCGGAGAGAACCCACGGTAACACGGAGACTCCACCCAGAGAGATCATGTGATGTTGGTCTGGTCCGGGAATCGAACCCATGATCTCCTTCTTGGGAGGCAAGAGCGCTAACCGCCTTTGCCACCGTGTAAATTTTATTTATTTTATTTATTTTATTTATTTTATTTATTTTATTTATTTTATTTATTTTATTTATTTTATTTATTTTATTTATTTTATTTATTTTATTTATACAGGAAAGGCCCTTGAGTGCAATCGCTCATTTACAAGAGCCCTGGCATTTGTGTGTATTTTTAACTAGATCTTTGAGTTCTCAAAAAGGCATCAAATCATTGAATTCAAAAGTCTCCAGGTTTTGTTCCGCAGACCGGAGCAAAAGTGCTGAAAGCCTTTTTTTTTCTTGACTCTGTGTTGACTCCAAACAAATGTAATTTCAAAATGCCCTGAGCTCTCAATCGACGAACGTTTGATCCGGCGTTCAGCAAAATGCCTTGTTAATATTACTCAAACGTGCATTTGTCTAATTCACCGCGGACGGGGAGGACTTTTGTGTCTCGTCCAATAAAACTCCAAACAGAACTAAAAACTCAGCTCCTTTTAGAGTTTGCAGGCTCGAGGTGGATTTATTGGATTTATTTATCTTCTCAGCCTGTTTGGACCGACCTCTATACACGACCGCTTTTACAGAAAAATCCCCTTTGACATCGAGCACGGCGGTGTAAAAAGGAAGCCTGGATCTCAGCGGTCGCCCCGGCGGCTCCGGCGTGCCGTGATCGGGCCGTTAGCCCCGCCCCCGGTCGGTGACTTGATACTGTTCTTAAGGAGCGACACAACACGTACCTCCTGGGCCTGTTCTATTGTTCTGACCTCGTGAACCCACAGGACTAAAGGAAACACGGCCGAGCAAAGGCAGTCGCCGTGTGGGAGAGGTCAGCACCACGGACAGCTCCAGAACAGAAGAGAGAACAAATACAACAAACGGCTGCAGCAACACACAGGACGTCATTAAACACTGCAGCGAGGATTTTGTCTTGGTCTTTTGACTGAAATGTTTCTGTTGTTGTTGCTTTTTTTTTTAGATTTAGTCATATAATTAGTTTTATTGTAGTTTTGTTTCAGTCCATGGCATAATTTCAGTAATATGGGATAGAAAATCACTGCAATCAAACCCTTTTCTATCATTGATTTATGCATTAGTCAGCAAAATACATATTGCATTGCCATATTTTTGTGACATTTGTGACTTCTTGTAGGCAATGTATTCAGTTCTGTTCCAGTAAATGAGTAAATATAGTGTTTTGTAACAGAATCCGACCACACTGTCTATAAGAGGTCTACAATTGAATTAAAACATTTATCAGTAGCAAACGGAACCGGAAGAGCCAAATGCTGAGAGCGGATTGGCTGTTCGAAGGTGATCCCTGCTTCATTCCGCTGTCTAAAATAAGCAGTTTTAAAGCAAACACGGACCTAGCGTTATTGTCTTTTGTTTTTTTCCGTTCAATTATTTACTTGAAGCTCGTGTGAGTAATCCTTCGCTCTTCGAAAACCCAAACGGCTCCACACAAAGAGACTCGAAACCACTTGAAACGGCGCTCCCTTCAAAATGTCAAACAAATAGAGCCATTCTGTTGATAAACCAATTCAACGAGGTTCGTGCGCGGTTTTTTCCAGCGTCTTCCATATCGTTACAAACTTAAAAGCCAGGAAAAACAAACCGAGTCAAAATTGGAACCGCCGAGAGCAACGCCCGCTGATCCCAGCGAACGGCGTTCTCTGCATTATTGGCGTTGGCGCTGGAAAGAGCAGAGGCTGTTGTTTGTGATGGATGTGCAGACTTTTGCGGACAGATGAAACCGATAGCTCTCACTGTACAGTCGTTGCTCCGCCGCTGGATGTAATGAGTCTACAAAACATAACCGTGTCCTTAGGGAGTGGTTATTTGGATCAGACGTTACATATACTGTGTACTTTTGTCCCGGTTTGACCCGAAGCGAGATGAAATGAACCATGGATCCATTGAAAGAGGCTGTTACGACGGCGTTGATGGACCAATACTGAGCAGTACAATGCATGAAGTGTTTAGTAAGGTTACTATGACGTTTGGGGCCGTGTACTTTCACAACAAAGACTCTTTCAGGAGTGACATGTTTGGCGTTAGCTGCTCACAAAGCCTCGTATTGATTTATTTTAACCAGGTAGTAAGAGCAATGTTTTTATGAACTTCCAGAGTAATTTAAGTAACGTATTTTCCGCACCTTTTTTCATAATTTTGGCCGGGGTGCAACTTATACTTATATTTATGCTTATATACTTATACTCCAGAGCGACTTATATGTGATATTATTTGTTATTTTCACACTTGCAACTGCATTTCATACTCCAGTGCGACTTATATATGTTTTTTTCTTCTCTGTTATGCATTTTTTGGCTGGTACGGAAAATATGGTATTCGCCGTGCTTGTGAAGTGAAACTAACTACTGTATTTTCCGCACTATAAGATAAGATAAGATAATCCTTTATTGTCCCACATGGGGAAATTTCATTGCTGCAACGCAGGAAGATACAGAGGCAGATACAGAAGAAAAGAACAGATCACTTATAGGAAGTTTGAAAAACACTCTCAGTAGAAGATCTCCTATAAACAAAAACTCCTATAGACAAAACCTCCCATGTCCCAACAAGAGATGGAGGGGAAAAATAATAAGGATAAAATAAATAAATAATAAATACACTATAAGGCGCACTTAAAAGCCTTTAATTTTCTCAAAAAACAACGTATAATCCAGTGCGCCTTATGTATCGATTAATTCTGGTTGTACTTACTGATCTCGGAGCAATTTTGTGTGTTACACGTTTTGTTTCGCTTAATGCACCTTATATATATATGAAAAATGATCGAAAATGGACCATTCATTGACAGCGCCGCTTATAGTTGTCATGGAATGAGACATACACCGATGCTATTCCTTAACACATAGAGAACACAATTCAACTTAGAATATGAAACGACACAGAAATATCACACATTTGTGTGGCAACTTTGGGAGAAAACGCCGGGACGGGTTCACGCAGGCTGTTGTACGCAGCCTGCGTGACCCTCCTGCGTCTCACCCGTTTTTTCTCATGCTGGTTAGTTTTATTAGATATTCTGGAATAGGCGGGTCACATTTCTCATTGGTCAGCTTCACATCAAGGCACTTGTCTTTTACACAGCTGGTATTTTCCTTAGAGATAAAGCCTGGGGTAATGTTTATCTAACTTCTCTGGGCTGTCACCCCCCCTGGGGCAACATTCTTTGGCCCATCTTTATGATACCTTCACAAACAAATGCTGTCACACACCCGTTTTTCTCTTAGACTAATGATGCAGATAATATATCACTATTATGCAGATAGAATACATCACAGAAATATAATCATATATTCACATTTTATCACAATAGTGCGGAAAATACAGCATTTCGAACTGCACTGTTGAGGGCAAATATATTTTTTGGCACAATTTGTCCAGCAGAATGTACGGTTTAAGAAATGTCTATTATATTAGCGTTTGGACTCAATTACACTGCACACCTTCAGTCCAAACTAGTTTTATCGACATATATTTGATCACATTGCTTAGATCTTCTGTTGACGGGGCAGAGTTTTTAGCAAGCGGCACGCATTTTGTAGCATGTGTCAAAGCTTTAATTAGGTAAATTAATTCAAAGAAGACGGCCGAGGACTGGCAGCGCGCTACGTCCAATTTGAATATTTCATTAAAAGTTCCCCCTTTTCACAACAGGGAGACGCCGCCAATTTTTAACGCGACAAATCGATCATATTCTCACCACATCACTGACGTCTCACAGATCTACAGTCGTGACCGATATCTTCTCTTTTCTTGATAGTCCAAAGGAGTTCAACTATATACGGGAAAAGCGGTTTCAAACGTCCTCCGTGTTTCGCCATCTCTGTCTGTAAAATATCTTAGTCCAGATGCATATTTAACGCCGTCTCGCGCGTCACATTTCAGCGCTCCTGAGCCGGGCGATAACGGCGCCACCGGCCTCAACCGGAGCGAGGTATTTTCCGCGCCGCAATTGTCTTGTGTTTGTAAAAGGCGGCTGTACAATGTTGTGCGAAATTGCGACTGTTTGTCTGAAAGACTTGTCCTGCTGTTTGGGCGTAAAACGGTTGGGTAAAGAAGAGCACGACGAGCCCGAGAAGCAGGTCACGTCCGTCACGCTCACGGCAAGAATAAAAGCAAAGAAGTGTCGAATTTAGCTGTAAATCTCACCACTCGTCGCTGCAAATATCTACGTCACACTTATCGCTCATCACGACCTCATAGGCTTTCCATTTAACGTTAAACCAGTGAAGATTAAAGATGCTAGTGTAAAACAAAGCAGTCTGACTCTGCAGTGGGATGAAGTGCATTTTCCAATAGTAATCCAGCTTATTAGGTTGTTCCACGGCTCTTTCATTTACCATACTTCCCGCAGTATAAGTCGCACCAGCCAAAAAATGCATAATAGAGAAGAAAAAAACATATATAGTATATAAAATAGAGTATGAAACGCGGTTGCAAGTGTAAAAATAACAAAGAATATCACATATAAGTCGCTCTCGAGTATAAGTATATAAGTATAAATATAAGTATAAGTCGCAACTATGAAAAAAGGTGCAACTTATAGTCCAGAAAATACGGTACTTTTCATCATCATCACATCACAGTATTGCATAAAAAGTCATAATTATAATGATACATCTTCTTTGTAGAGCGTTTTTCAGGACACAAAGACAAAACACATTAAGCAACGAACAATACAGAAAGATAAAACTGTAAATCGGTAAAGATTGATCAGAATTAAAGACTGAAACCGTTGGGTCGAGAGGGTTTTCTTGAAAGTGGCGAGATCCGTGCAGTTGTAGAGATGTCCAGTGGGTGGCGCGGCGATGGAGGAGGCTCTGAGTCCCCCGGTTCAGAGCTCGGTCCTGCAGAAGGAGGACAGGACGTTGGTGTTGGAGGAGCAGAGGGTGGTGGAAGCTGGTGGAGGCTGGTGGAGCAGGTTTGTTGGGTCGGAGGGCGTGAGATTGTGTGGGGGAGCTTTGAAGGTGATGAGGAGATCTTTAAACTGGTGGCGAATAGCAGCCAGTGGAGGTTCTGGAGGACAGGAGTGATGTGTGTGAGCAGGAGGTGCGCAGCAGCAGCAGAGTTTTTAATATATTGCAGTTTATTGAGCGTTTTGGATGGCGTTCCGTGAAAAATGCTGTTGCAGTAGCTGATTCTGGATGTTATGAATGCGTCGTTTGAGCGGCAGAGAAGGGCAGTGATGGGCGGAGTCTCAAATAAGATAATCAAATCTAAAAATCTAAAAAAATCGCTGAATCCCACAAGGTTCTGTTTTGGGGCCAGAATTATTCATCCTGTTCTTTGAAATACACATGTAAAGAATCTAAAATATTAAAAGCTGGTTATTCAACATTTTAACCTGCTCCAAGGGATTGTTCAGTATTGTGTTTAAATGTTTAAACAATTATAAAGTTGACAATGTCCATGCATACTGTACATTGTCAAAAATATCTTGATACTTTTTGTGTCTGGGGAAGAATGATTAGACCTAAACGAGCAAAAAAGAACAAAAAATGTAGTAAGATATTTAATAAAACATAATTCAGTAGGATGAACAAAATACTGACATAGGCTTAAATAAAGCAGAGTACAAGATATACTACAATAATGAGAAATATTTGGAAATGTAACGTATGGTGATTGTAATCAGGTGGCCGTGCTCATCATTTGCATGGATTAAAACTATACATGAAATCACAGTATTTTTTTTATTTCACAGACACTTTAAGATACTTTTTACTTGATGTTTTATCATTGTTATGGATGATTATTTTCCTTCTTGATCGGTCAAGTGCGTGCTCTTGTATTAAACGGGGCCAGGAGAAAATGGAGCCTCAGTGATGTGAACAAAGGCTTAATTTAATCCATGTTAATTTGTTTGTTTGTAACACTGATTAAACTGGTGCATTTGTCTGACCTGAGGTGAACGTGAACTCCTGAAGTGTTTAATAAGATAAGTCTGTTTTATTGAATTAATAGGCAAACTTTCCTTGACATTTGTTGCTTTGGCTTTTCAGTTGTTTGTGCAAACCAGAGACACAAAGACAATTTGCGATGATTATTTGTCTCACACTTCTTATTTTCTACATTTGCTACGGTTAAAGAACTATAAACAACACAAGAAGATAAAGCGTCTGTTACATTGTTGTGTCTGCTATGTCTACAGTTGGAGAGCAGTCACATGGTAACCGAGCCTGGCACAGTTTGGCAGCTCTGAATGGGTGTGGTCAAATGGATCACGATTATAAATGTCCAACATGTTTTTTTTATTTTTTATTATGACATATTACAAAAATGAACAAACAGATACAGTCACAAAACAAACAAAAATAAAAACATACCCAACCTTCCACTTCACATGAACTGAATAACATTCATACATCAGACGAAAAACAGACAATAAGGAAAACAAACCCAAAAACAACACCAATATTTCAATGTGTTTTAGTTTTTTATTTGTTATTTTAATATGGCATATATGTATTGTCCAAAATTATTATCATTATTAATATATGTATTATTATTATTTTATGTTTGTATTATTATTATTGTTTTATGTATTTATGTATTTATTCATTTATTTATTCAT
Organism: Eucyclogobius newberryi; assembly: GCF_026437365.1. Classification (NCBI taxonomy): domain Eukaryota; kingdom Metazoa; phylum Chordata; class Actinopteri; order Gobiiformes; family Gobiidae; genus Eucyclogobius; species Eucyclogobius newberryi. Next base: position 8,216,712 of record NW_027316389.1, read on the forward strand.
TTTATTCATTTTATTCATTTTATTCATTTTATTCATTTTATTCATTGTATTCATTTTATTCATTTTATTGTCCAACATGTTTCATGCATTCAAACTTTTGGAACTACACCTTTGACAAATCATTTTAAATTGCTCTGACCATTGCTCTGACCCCGCGACGGCCTCCACGTCGTCACGGCGACACAAACCCTCTCGCGTCGCTGCAGCCGCCTTTCATTTGAACCGATTTGTTTCCCCTCAAATAACATTACAGTCTCACACTTACATCACAATCACCCAAACGAGATCATTTGCCATTTGTATTTTTCAGCCTTGAGTTTTCAGCCTTTTTAGCTCTTGCGCTGCTGTTTTCCCCCGTTTGTCTTTTCAAGCATTACATTCAGAAAGCGCATAAGCCCGTTTCATTTGACTCTCCATGTTTTTCAGACGCTTCAGAAGCCTCGTCCTCGGCGGACCCGATAAACTGTGAGAACGTCTTTGTACAAACATCCCACAGCGAGCACGCCGTGTACCCGAGGTGTTCTGGCCATTCTTCTTCTGACGCCGTAACCGATTCTACAGGTGCCACAAAAATCGCCGACGTTTGTACATCTCCGGTTAATCCCATTCCTTCCGTTACATAAACTGCATCTACAAAAGCGTCCGGGCAAAAGGGGAAGCCAGCCTCCGTAACCGTGAGAACGCGCAGTCCTCTCCAAGCACTACATCGACCGGGAAATAGAACTCGACACGTTGAGTCCTTAACATCTCTGCAGTTTGAACCCGAGCTCGAGGACGGTTAACATTTTTTTAGAAAATAGCTCATTCTGAACCTGAAAGATGCTGTTGTTGTAAGTGGAAAGGACTCGAGACGTTAAAATGGAAGTGGAGGTACAGTGTTGTGCATTACGGTGGATTTAATCTGTTTTTAGACCTGCTTTTGGTCACTTTGGGATTAGTATTTCGCATTTTCTAACTTAAAACAAGGTCTACATTTGTAAAAACACACTTTACAAACTGTAGCTCCATGTCTACATTAAGTATTTTGAGTGCCCTCTGCAGTGGGAATAGAAACATGCAAAACAGGCAAAGGTGAACACAATAAGCGTGAATGAAGCAAAATACAACTCCAAGTGTGTGTTTTTGACGAGGGGACAGCAACAAAAAGTACTCTAATATGTGTATAATTGTGTGCTGCTACTTTTCACTTCACCACGGATCAGCCGTTTAGCTCTCAATCGTTTTTTACCGGGTTAAATAAAGACTAACGATTAATAACAACATAATGATAGTTTAATTCATGCTGTTTTTGAGGTCCTCTGAGCAGATCATCCGCAGACTTATTCTGAGCATTTCTGCCTCAAATCAAATCATTACAACCGCTTGTTTCTAATAGCACGTCCGGGCAAGCTAGCTTTCCCCATGCTAATTCTCTCTGCTGCCACTAGATGACGCGCTAACTCCAAATCCTGACGAGGGAACGCCCTAGTTTCAGATAGTCAGTGTGTATTTTAAGGTCTAAAACGATAAGAGATGTCAGTGTCCAGATGTGGAACGATATACAAGTCACTTTGATATACATACAGTAAAAGTACTGCCATGACAAATGTTCCCGGTTTGATTTACGTTGGGGGAAATTGTTGCCCAAACCGTTCTTCCTTAAACGAAAATATACGACATGACCAAAAGACACGACTCGGCTTCACAACACGCTGAGTTTAAGCTTAAGGGAATTTCAAATGGACATGAGCAAATGGACATTGTCTTACGCAATCCCGGACAAACGATCCACGGCATGTCTGGTATGTTACAGTAGCAGTCGGAGTGCGGAGGACGGATCCAGTCGCTCGCTCGTGTTCATTGGCTTTTGCCCTTATCTCCAGAGGCAGACGGAGAAGCAGGAATGGTAATGTGCTCAGTGTCATTTCCATACGAGACGCTTTGTGCAGAAGACACTGGAATCTGACTCACCGTTTCGGTCCAAGCCGTGACCACTGCACTGTGGGAATAAACTGCAGCATCTGAATGAACCAGTTGCGTGACTTAAACCGTTTTTATGCTGCTGGTGGTTAGAGTCGTCACGAGACCGAATTCTGAAAATCAATGTTGATTCCAAGGATTGTGTTTGAGGGTGAATCCAGATTTCATCATTTTCAACACAAAATGAAAGTGCTTTATTTACCATGTGGTCTTCTCAAGCTGTTCAGCAAAGGTCACATTATGTCCTGTTTGTATGAATTTTTTCATTTTTTTTCCGGGCACTCAAATTAGTATTGAGTGCTGATACTAGTTAGAATGTATTTTATTTTTATTTTGTCATATTCATTTCATTTATTTCATTTTATTTATTTTATTAATTTATTGTTTTATTTTTTCGGGGCACTCAAATTAGTATTGAGTGCTGGTACTAGGCAGAATTGTATTGTATTAATTAAATTAAATTATATTTTATATATATATATATATATATATATATATATATATATATATATAATATATAATATATATATATATATTTTTTCTGGGCACTCAGTGCCCAGAATGAGTGCTGATATAAGTGTATTGTTTTTATTTTATTCATTTAATTTAATTTAATATGTTTGTATTTATGGTCGGAACAGTGCATGTTAATGAACATACATGACACACGCTCTCTGCAGCTGTAAACTATTGTACTAGTGTAGTTTAGTTTGGTAACAGACTTCCAATACTTTTGAAAACACTACTGGTAATACTCATTGAAGTAGTTAGTATTAGTACGTAGTTAGAAAATACGTTTCAAGTGCATTGGATAAATTTCACTAAAACATAAAAAATCTTGACATCTTTTTCTCTTTTTGGTGACGTTTCTTGTTTTAGTTCCTGGTTGACATGAGCAGCAGATGTGACATAAGTCTATTCCATAACCGTAATATAAAAATGAACAAAGCCATTTAATTTACACAATAGTTATTATCTGACAAATAAAAAGATATGACAACAGCTGTGTTTTCATAAGTTCATATTTTTAAGATTTGACCTAAACGTTTCGCCGTCGATCCAATTTCTACATTTTTGGACACTTTCTGGTTTGACAGGTCCAGCAAATATGACATAAGCAGAGGAAATTCCATTGTTCCAACTGTTACTTAGCAACCAGACTGTAAACAAGAGCCAAAATTCATTTAAATCATACAATAATTATGATTTCACAAATAACTACACCTTCACTTTTTTGTTGTGAAATTTCATAAAAAGGTGTACGTTTAGTGCAATTTTTCTCTGCTTTTTTCACGGAACGGCGCTTTTTGATGACATCACAGAGGGATTGTGAACTCAGCTCTACTTCCTGTCATTTCCAGCTTGTATTTGTCAAATTTTCTTCACAAACTGTAACTTGACAGACATTAAACTGTGATAATGATTCACCACAGGGACAAACTCACTAAACAACAACGTACATAAGAAAATCATGAAAACCAGTCACGTGGGCCTAAAGCGCCCCCTACATGTCGGACGACTCACTGCACAAATGCAGTTCAGATAAATACATTTAAAATTTTGCTAAACATGACACAAATGTTACCAAAGAATAGCAATTTATTTTAGGTTTATATAATTTCACTTCCTGTTTGTAATTGGATCGTTGTCTTTTTATGTTAAAGTGACGTATGACAGCTCTTTATGTTTTTTTATTTGACATATTTTTTTAACCATTTTCTAATTTTGACTGTATTTGGTGTATTTGTTCCTGTTTTACATATAAATTATAGTTTTCAATCCAATCCACTTTATTTATATAGCACGATTTATACAACCAGAGGGTTCCAAAGTGCTTCACAGCAAGGTAAAAGGCTACAGAGGCATAAATAGGATAAAAGTAATAAAATAAGATATAAAAACAAAATCAAATAGAAAATTAAATCAAACAAACACACGAATCAAGCAGCTATTTGTGGAGAAAACTTTTTTTTTTTAAGACATGACACTAGGCATTCCAGTCAAAGTTTCCGCACAATTATAATTATACACAAAGAAATATATTTTTTGACTCTCTAAACATTAATTCAACAAAATAAAATTACTGTCATATATTTTTATTTGTCAATTAAAACAAATTGTGACATTGGTGAGTTTTTTCCCAGTGTTTGTTGGGTAATTTCCTAGTGTGATGTCATCAATTGCTGTCATATACCGGAGCAGTGGAAATAAAGGAAAACAAAAACCTAAATTTGTCCATCCTGAAATTAGGCTGAATGTCATTTTCCCTGCATTTGTTTCCCCTCATAATTGAATATGATGCAGTGTTTGGTCAGGTGACTGCAGACAGAAGCGTTTCCCATGCCAGCGCACACAAATACACACACCCGACCTGCTCCTGCTGTGGCCACGTGCGTCGTTAGCGTGTGTCGTTAGCGTGCGGCGTTAGCTTGTGTCTGTGGAGGTGGTGGTGACACAGCAGGCTTACGGAACAGCCACAGCTCCCCCCAGAGGCCCGCCGCGTCACTCCAGCCTGACGCCGGGAGCTGCTGATTCCACCTAATCCCTGCAGAAAAGCTCGTTTGTCATCGTTTAACAAAGTGGTCGCGCCGAGTGGCAATTTAGACGCCGCTTTTTCTTCAAACGATCTGGTTTACAATGTCAATTATGCAACACGGAGCAGATGACGTGTCGGAATGCACGCCGAACGTTGACGGTTTTGCTGGTTTGCAGTTACTTTCTGTTCAGCCGTGGGCAGAAGCTGTGATTGTAAGTCAGAAGGATGCGCTAATAACTAATAATGATCTAAAACGAATATAAATACAAGTCAAGGTAGAAAATAAAATTGATGTTTGAAATGTGAAAAAAGAATCTTCATTTCGCACGAATGTTAAAATGTTGTTCGTTTAAGGCACAAATGAGTTTTGGAAGCTGCTTTTACTTTGAGGGAATTACGTACATCCTTAAAGTGACGTATGACAGGTTTGTACGAGATTCTAATTTTGACTTTATTTGGTGTGTTTATACCTGTCGTACATATTCATTATAGTTTTACACCGATTGAACAGGTGTTTGTGGAGAAAATGCTGAAAAATGTGTAGGAAATGACAGGAAGTGACATCACACTAGGGATAATCGTTCCAGTTTATGCAGAATTTACACAAAGAAACAACTTTTTTGACGCTCTAAACATCAATTCAACAAAATAAAGTTGCTCTCATCTATTTGTATTTGTTAAATTAAACAAAATGTGACATGAGTTTTTGCCCAGTGGTTGCTGGGTAATTTCCTAGTGTGATGTCATGTGATGTTTTGAGCAATAAACAAAATGTAATTAAATAAACGCAAAGCAATAACATCTCCATGGCAGCGGACCACCCTCCTCTCGTTTAGAAGAGCACATTAGACCAGATTTGACAGTGTTTTGGCTTACGTTTAAAGTCTGAACACCTAAACACGCACATATTCCGTAGTGCACGTGCTCGTTGCTTCTGAAACGGCTCGAGTCGGTTCTCAGATTGACAGTCGGCTGCAGAGACTCTTAACCTCACACCTCTGAACACCACAGCGCTCACACGTTCAGAGCTGCAGACAGCGAGAGAGGCACCTTCTGCCTCCTGTCGGGGCTCCGAGCTCTACGACAAGTACACGCCGTCCCCCGCAGGCTAAAGGGCGTTAATCGTGGCGTAATGTCAGGGCAATCAGGGCAAGCAGTGATTACCGTGTGTCACAATTACATTGTTGTCACCCTCACTTCTGCCGCTGAAGCTCGGCTGGAGTCGCAGTGTCTTTTAGTGTCCTCTACAGGCCGCTGAGCAGTACTGCGGGTCAGGAAGCTCGATTCTTCTTCTCCTACCGCCGTTCGGTCTCTCTAAATGAAGTTGCTGATACAGATATACAATGTATACAGATGTATTTTTTAACCTTAAATTAGAAACACTTAAAATTCCTTTTAAAACGCTACAACTTGAGTACCGTATTTTCTGCACTATAAGTCGCAGCAACAAAAAAATGCATAATAGAGAGGAAAAAAACATGGAGTATGAAATGCGGTTACAAGTGTGAAAATAACAAATAATACCACATATAAGTTGCTTCAGAGTATAATATAAGTATCATATAAGTATAAGTCGCACCCCGGCCAAACTATGAAAAAAGGTGCAATTTATAATATAAATTGCACCTTTTTTCATATGGTAAATATACGGTAATCCATAGTATATTTGCCAGTGTGACTTTATTTGAGGAAATGTTTTGCTTATTTTCCCTCAGTGAGTGACGCTGCCTTCAATGGTAATGAATTGATCAGTGAAGTGTGACTCGTAAGTCCATTCGGTACCAACGTTTTGTAAGGTTCCGTAAGGTTTCGTAAGGTTTCGTAAGGTTTCGTAAGGTTCCGCAAGGTTCCGTAAGGTTTCGTAAGGTTCTGTAAGGTTCCGTAAGGTTTCGTAAAGGTTCTGTAAGGTCTCGTAAGGTTCCGTAAGGTTTCGTAAGGTTTCGTAAGGTTTCGTAAGGTTTCGTAAGGTTTCGTAAGGTTTCGTAAGGTTCCGTAAGGTTCCGTAAGGTTTCGTACGGTTTCGTACGGTTTCGTAAGGTTCCATAAGGTTTCGTAAGGTTCCGTAAGGTTCCGTTCCGTAAGGTTTCGTAAGGTTTCGTAAGGTTCCGTAAGGTTTTGTAAGGTTTCGTAAGGTTCCGTTCCGTAAGGTTTCGTAAGGTTCCATAAGGTTTTGTAAGGTTTCTTAGGTTTCGTAAGGTTCCGTAAGGTTCCGTAAGGTTTCATAAGCAGTTAAAGCTTGGCTAGTGAGGCTGAAATGCTTGTTTGACAAAGTGAGTCTTTAGATGCTTTTAAAAGACATTCCAAATCGTGGGTGCGACATCGTTACAAGACCACTGCCCTCGAGTGTCAAAACAAGAGGGACCATCAGCAAATTCTGCCCGGACGACCCGAGGCTCCTGGGCGAGCTCCGGCGTTCACACACACACGGGTGTCTGTCCGCGAAGCGCCGAAGGGTCAAAACACAGAAAACGTTACACGAAATGTTCTCATCCACCTGCAGTGTCTCGCCTCAAGGTTTGAAAAGAAACCTCTCGTCATTACCGGGAGCTAAAAGAATTGCGCAGCTTACTTGAATGTACAGTACATGTGGGTAAATGTGTGGTACTTTTTCAGTCCTTCGGAACCCGCGAGCGCCGACTGAGCGCCGAGCGAGCGCCGACTGAGCGTGTTCAGGAGAAGAAGAAAAGAAGAAAATGAACCCCGGCATGAAAAGTAACGAGGCGGCGCCATTAAACTCACTTTGCTCTTACAGGGCGAGACCTCCGTGTGTATTTACTGCTTTTGAACACATCCTGCTTCTACTTCAGCCAGAACGCAGTACTTTTACTGCAGCGACGTCATCTCCAAGCTGCATTAGATCGGTATCTCGATGTTTGTCCGAACGGCGTCAAGGTGAGTGGGTCAATCGTGATCGTAACGGTCCAAGGAAGTCACAAAATCAAAGGTTATTATTATATTATGGACAGAAATAGTAATTATTCACGATTAAACAGGGACATTCTCAAAATGTGACAAATTTGTGGACAGGACTAAAAACTACATAAACCTAGACCGAACCAAGACTAAAGACCAACTAAACCAGGACTAAAGACCAACTAAACCTTGACCGAACCAAGACTAAAGACCAACTAAACCAGGACTAAAGACCAACTAAACCAGGACTAAGGACCAACTAAACCAAGACTAAAGACCAACTAAACCAGGACTAAAGACCAACTGAACCGAGACCGAACCAGGACTAAAGACCAACTAAACCAGGACTAAAGACCAACTAAACCGAGACCGAACCAGGACTAAAGACAAATTAAACCAGGACTAAAGACCAACTAAACTGAGTTCAAACCAGGACTAAAGACCAACTAAACCAAGACCAAACCCAGAAATAAACCAGTGAACAAGATTTTTTATTTTATCTTTTCAATATTTGTAAATTAGCTTGTGGGCCGGGTTTGATTTTTTCAGATTGTTACTATTATTATTTATTTTTTATGTATGAATAAAAGTGCTAGTATTCCTTTATCTTAAATGCGTCTTGAATACATATCGGCGCTAAACCAACCTCGAGGACACCTTTCTCACCTTGAGCAATCACGCTTTTTTCGTCCTCTTCACCCACATTGTTTGCATTTCGCCGCTGAATTATTGATGGGTATAGCCGATTACCGTGGTGACGGTTTGTCGCCTCTGCGCTCCTTCTCACGTCGCGTCACCGGCTCGGCGTCCTGCTGTTCGGCTCGTACGACACGACGGCGTTATGATCCCGAACCATGAGACGCAAGCTGTTCTCTACACAGCGCGTTATGAATAGACGACGGCATTAACACCCGCCATGTCGGCTAATGCTAATGATAAAACAGTCACAAACAAAAAAACGAGGCTTAAAAATCAAGGAACGCTCCATTTGGATTCGTCAAACACGTGCAACACGAGGTCATGACAAAAAAACTGGTAAAATAGTCGTGAAATTGGATTGAAACTCAATTTTTCCGCTTATTTCTTTCTTATTCAGTGTCCCGACTCAACCAAGTTCAGGCTAAACCATTATAAAGTAAGTCCACAATGAAAACATAGAGGATTAAATCATTTTACTGTTATTTTTTAAGGACAAACGTAAAGAAATCCTCACGCAAATTGATTTTAACCATATGAGAATGTCGTTCCATCATCTAAAACGTACGCAGTTGCATTTTACTCTAGTTTAGCCTTTATTTATCTATTTCATTACAATTAGAATATTTCATCATTAGCATTAGCTCAGTAAAATACACTGTAGAACTTCACCACGTCTAAAATTATGAATATACTGTATAATGTGTCCACTTTAGCCGTTTTAAATGATGGGAGATGTTTATTTTAACGCAGCAAGTGTTACATTGAACCCTGTGATCCCTAATTAAAGATCACCAGTGCGACCTACATTACATCAAAACGCGTGCCAAACTGGGGGCCGGCGGTTCAGCGCATCAGTAAACGCCCTTTTTCCGGTGGTTACACAACACAAACGGCTGCGTGTTTCGCCAGAACGGTCCCGCATCTATATTTGCCTCCGGGGCTCAGCTGCCTGTGGAGATGAAACGAGCGCTGCACGCTAGGTCATCTGGCCCGCGAAACGACGGACGCAGCCCCCCACTGCCCCTCGCCACGCAGCCCCGCAGCCCCCTCGCCCCACTCGCCCCGCCCCCGCTCCGCCCAAAGTCATCAACACGCGCGACATTAACGGGAGCGTGTGACGAGCGTCGTGATGACTGTATTTGCGAAATATTTGCCGGGATTTGTTTCGGTTGCCGTCGTTGAGGGGGTTTAGGAGCGCGGGGGGAGTAATTAACTCGATGGAAGAGGGCGAAACGGGTTATGCTTTAGCGCTCGGTCGTGGAGAACTTATGTGCGATCACCGCCGTCGATATTGATAAAGAGGGAGGCGGCGAGCGGAGGAAGGGTGATAATCCGCCGCGGTGGTTATCGGTGAGCTTCAAAGGACACTTATTATGGATTATCTGCGTTGTTAGCGGCCTCTGCTCGCTCTTGAGGGCCGTTACGTTGGCAGCGCTCGTTTTACAACCGAAAATAGCGTATGTATTGAAAACTACACATTGCCTTCCAACATTCAGACGACCCGGTGTTCATCTACTGGCATCTACTGGCGGCAGAGGGAATTGCCGCAGAGAAAAAACAGGAACAAAAAGCTAGCTTGCGTGCCGTTACGTTGGCAGCTCACGTTTTACAACCGAAAATAGCGTATGTATTGAAAACTACACATTGCTTTCCAACATTTACACAACTCGCTGTTCATTGCTGGCATCTACTGGCGGCAGAGGGAATTGCCGCAGAGAAAAAACAGGAACAAAAAGCTAGCTTGCGTGCCGTTACGTTGGCAGCTCACGTTTTACAACCGAAAATAGCGTATGTATTGAAAACTACACATTGCTTTCCAACATTTACACAACTCGCTGTTCATTGCTGGCATCTACTGGCGGCAGAGGGAATTGCCGCAGAGAAAAACCAGGAACAAAAAAGCTAGCTTGCCCTGATATGTTGATTTAAGCACGCAGTAACGAGTCTGGCAACGATTTATAGACTTAAAAAAAACGCACAATATACCTCAGAATTTCTGGAAATTTTAACCCGAGTGTGTTTTGAGGCTCAGAGGGAGAGCACCTCGCAAACAGGGTGAATGAAACAAGCGTGAATGAAGCAAAATACAAATCCAGGCGTGTTTTTGATGAGGAAACGACGTTATTACACGAACAAGGACATTTTGCATACTCTGTGTCGCGACCAAGCTCATATTTTAGATGCATTAATCGACGAGAGTTTGAGATGAAGACAAAATGAAGGACAAAAGTCGTCCTTGATCTGATTGTAGATAATAATAGTTCATGGTTTAACGTCGCATTATTCTAAAGAGCGGCGACGAGCGGCGTGTTTGTCGTTTAATAGCTGAACGGACTATAAGTCGCACCTGGTTTTTTCATAGTTTTGGCCGGGGTGCGACGTATACTTATACTCCAGAGCGACTTATATGTGATATTATCTGTTATTTTCACACTTGCAACCGCATTTCATTCCAGTGCAACTTATATATGTTTTTTTCTTCTCTATTATGCATTTTTTGGCTGGTGCGACTTATACTCCGGAAAAAATACGGTAAACATGTTTTGATCCGGTTTCTAAACAACGCCGTCTCTCCCACTGCGCTCGCTTCGGACTTCATCTGTCGTCCCGCCGGCGCCATGGGAACAGGTAATCAGGTTTTTTGTTTGTTTGGCGAGTTATTGTCCCGGACCGGCGCGTGCTAGCTGCCCGGTAATTGGAAATGAGTGAGCGTGATGCGGAAAGACCGTGACGCAGAGGTGGACATGTTTTTCGAGGAGTGCGGCGAGCGAGCGGAGAGTCGCCGAGACCGAGACGAACGCCGGCAGAGAAGGCGGACCGTCCCATCCCCCGGGGGTTTCCGCGGCGTCGATGGCGATGGCTGCGGCGCCGCGTCCTGCTCCCAGAGGAACTCCCGACAGACAGAACCCAAACACTGTCACCGGCTCGGCTCACTGATGCAACACGGCCCCCGAAGTTATCATCAGACTGGCTCAACTCGAGGCCATTCCACAGGTGCCCGAGGAATGAAATAGAGGAAATAACGTGGCAATGTCTGTGGAGGGTTAAACAGAGTCCACGAGCCAATTAAAATAGAGTTTGTTCACATTTAAACGTGACAAAAGGCGTGTTTATGTCATCGTGAGCTTGTTTTTGTGGGTTTAGTTGGTGGAAATAGGTTCAAATGCACGGTGTAAACCTATTTATCCTGCTATAACTCAATTACAGGCGTTTTGTTGCCGCCAAACTAAACAATACTTGGTGCATGTTTGTCTCCATGGCGATTGCAGTGTGTTTTTTTTGCTATTTTGTGGAACATTTCAGGCAAAAGGCAATCATTTTTGTGAAGAAAATAAGGTTTGAGACCCTTATTTTTCTTTTCTTCTTCTTAATAATACACAAAATAGAAAAAGAAACATGAGAAACAGCGAGCAAAGTGAAATAATAGTAATACACGTAATGACAAATAATAATAATGGCACAATATGATGATACGCAAATAGAATTACGGCACAATAAGTCAACATACATGTCCCATCTCGCCCAAAGTTTATCAAATTTGTTTTCAAATGTTCAAATCAAGTCTGAAAGTAAATGTTTCCCTGCTGCCAAAATTACATGACAAAGGTATCCATTTGTTGTGTCCATGGCAGGAGTTTTGAGGCCCAAATAGTTGGGTTAGTTCTGAAATCTAACCCTATATGTCGCACCTTTTTTCATAGTTTTGGCCGGGGTGCGACTTATACTTATATTTATACTTATATACTTATACTCCAGAGCAATTTATGTGTTTTTCTTCTTCTCTATTATGCATTTTTTGGCTAGTGCGACTTATACTTATACTCTGGAGTGACTTATATGTGTTTTTTTCTTCTCGATTATGCATTTTTTTGGCCGGTGCAACTTATAGTCCGGAAAATACGGTACACAACATGTGCATCGTATTTCCACTGCCCAGGTATTTTGTCGTCAGATCTGTCACCGAGCGACTCCGGGGAACGCGAAGGTCGGGGTGGTGGTCGGACGCTGATTATGGAGAAGCGAGAGAGAGAAGAAAATGAAGATGAAGAGGAGGATGAAGAGGAGGAGGAGGAGAGACAAACACAAGGGGCAGGAAAGGGAAGCGTGCCAGCTCTGCCCTCCACAGCTGCTCTGCTCGGCCTCAAAGACTCCAGTGATCTCTGCCACTGAGAGCGTCGTGTTTGGAGTGGATAATGGAGACGAGACTGGCGATGTAACGGGGGGAAATAAACTGTATCCAAACAAGTCGCTCGTGATCGTTTTAGTCGACGGTATCGATTTTAGACACGGAAATCAAGTAAAGCGCCGGAATTATGCCTCATTTGTGTCGTTATTGGCTCTTTTGCGTTGGCTTCTGGTGTTTTAGTGAATTATCCGTACGCGTTCCCTCCTCATCTGGATTTGGTGTTTGCGCTTCGTCGACGGGCGGCGGAGAGAAGTAAAGAAAAGCTAGCTTGCCCCGACGGGAAAAAACGTGATTTGTGGCAGAAGAGTCAAAGGAGGAGCGGAGAAGACAACATTGTGAATGGCATCGGTGTGAATGAAGCGAAATGCAGCTCCGGGTCGGTTTTTGGATGAGGGAACATCGTTAGAACGTAACATTTACCGTATTTTCTGGAATATAAGTCGCACCTTTTTTCATAGTTTTGGCCGGTGTGCGACTTATACTTATATTTATACTTATATACTTATGCTCCGGAGCGACTTATATGTGATATCATTTGTTATTTTCACACTTGCAACTGCATTTCATACTCCAGTGCGACTTAGTATGTTTTTTTCTTCACTATTATGCATTTTTTGGCTGGTGTGACTTATACTCCAGAAAATACAGGTACTTAAAATGTAGGTTTTAAGGCCTGTCACAAAATTTGACGTGACAGAACAAATCCTGCTCGGTGCCGCTTGCGGTCGAGTTGATAGAACACGTGGAGCGGGCCGCGGCGTCGTGAGTTCGAATCCCGCTCTCGACAATTTACCGCACGTCCTTCCCCAGTCTTGTCCCCGTTGCCCGCTGCACCGTCCCCTCAAATAAAGCCCACCGTGAGCTCAAAACAGTGTCCAGATGACTACCTTTGAAACCCTTTACCGTGATTATTTTACACCGTTTAGACCCGCAGTGGATAAGCGCTTATTATCGTCATCCCACACTTACTTCCTCACTCGTTTCCTCCCTCCTCGCGCTCTCTCTCCGGCTCCTCTCCCTCGCCCTGCCCATCTCCGTGGAGCCGTCAACCCCGTTTTAATTGACCGGGAGTGACACGCAGCTGGGACACTGGGTCGCTGTGGTCCTGTGGGGTCAAGTTCAAGATCAGGCCACCAGGGGGAGAGAGGGCAGCGTCGCCAACGTGCGTCCTATTACAGGAAAAGGGAGGTCGTCCATCGTCACGAGAGTGGCACATTGAAATATTTGGGTTATAATGGACCTTTTTCTTTATGATATTTCTCGTGGAAACATCTCCGACCGAATCTGAGAGAGACAAAGACGTCATAAATCTTCATGAATCAACACCGGACGCGTGGGAGACCGGCTGAAGTAGGCAGTAAGTACTTGGTGCAGTGATTGGCTGTTTTGTTTTACAGTATATATATGTCTTTGGAAGTGCTATTAAAGCGTCGGGAGCGATGCACTTTACGACGACGGTCTCCAGGGCCGCCGCCGTAAACAAGGATTCTCTAATCATCGTCACTAATGCGTTTAAAGATGAATTAGTTGACAAAGTTCTCAGCTAAAAGTGCCTCGTGCCGGACTATTAAAGACATTTGCGGCAGTTAGACTTAAATGTCCTTCAACAAAGCAGAAGTTTAAAGCTGAAAGTTCTTCTGCTAAAACTTCAGATGGAATTTTACACTCGACGTTTTACAGAAAATTGGCAACAAACATGACTATATCGAACAAAGTGCAGCCAGGATTATAATTGTGACTAAACCACAATTACTTACCGTATTTACCGGAGTATAAGTCGCACCAGCCAAAAAATGCATAATAGAGAAGAAAAAAACATATACAAGTCGCACTGGAGTATAAGTATATAAGTATAGATATCAGTATAAGTCGCACCCCGGCCAAAACTATGAAAAAAGGTGCAACTTATAGTTTGGAAAATACGGTATATAAATAAATAAAACTGGACTTGCAACAAACAATTACTTGAGTACTAAACTACAGAAGTCAGTGATTGTTTTTCCGTTTTGTAACAACTGGTCAAACTGTTATTTTTATTGTACAGTGAGACATTTTAAATAAATTTTGAACCAAGCAAAGACTGACATTTTGTGATTTACTAATTCCACTGCCTTTGTGACATTTTAAGAGTCTGTACTGTCCAGATAACAGTTACGATTGTTAAAATATGATTATCGCTCAACACAAACGTCATCTTGAGGGCACGAGACAAATATGGATTAAAGCCCATTTAAATTACACATTAAATCAGGAATTTTAACAGTACATTTTAATTGCAAAAGTACTTTTTTCATGAATTCCTCCACTGCAGAGTTCACACTTTGCCCCGATGTGACCACGATCATTTAGTTTTGACCTACTTTTTAGAGAGCTACATTAATTTCACTTTAATAACCTTTAGAGGACGTACAAATTGTTCAAAACCATGTGTTATTTCTGTTTTTTCATTAAACTCTTAACTGTTTCAGGATTTTTTCTTTAGTTTAGTCAACCTTTGGTCTTCTGCATATAGTATAATTTAAATAAACTAATGTGCAGTAAACAAATACATCACTCTGAGGCCCTGTTACAAATAACTGAGTAACTTTAGCGATAGCACTCCCCCTGCAGGCCCATTGTGAAATTACACTGACAGAGCACGGCCCTGAAAGCGCTTTTTCATTTTTATATTACTGAAACAAGGCAGTATAATTACATACAAACACTTAGAACACAGCCAAATATATGTAAAAATAAATATAAATAGGTATGGTTTCCCAGGATAGTTTAGATAGTTAGATAGTTTAGTTAGTTAGTTAGAAGTTTAGATAGATAGATAGTTTTAGGGTCAGCGTTAGCAGGGAAGAGACGACTAAATATGCAGGATTCAATTACAAATACAACAAACGTGGAAGAATCTGCGTGTGCAAAATACATGGCTTGCTTTTTGCGCACCTTTATAAAAAAATAAAAAAAAAAATCCAAAATTGTCAACCCACGCCACAGCTGCAGAAATAGGTCCGCCACCCGCTGGGCCCCGCGTTGGATCCGGAGCCTCCCGTTGCATCCCGTTGTTTCGCTATCGCAGGTCCATTGACAGCGATTGTGTGGATGGGCGTGTCACACGTCAAAAGGTCTACGGCTGTCATTAGAGCCGTGGATTCCACAGTTTTGCCCCGACGTTACATGGATTTTTTAAAAACGCATTCAGACATTGTCACTGTTGCTCGATGTGAGGACAATATTAGACAATTAGGACGGTAATCGTTTATTAAGAACATTTAGAACAGCTACAACTCAACAGTGTTACTCGCAAAAACAGCAAAGTTATGAAAGCGAAACGAGACCACCAGAAAATACCGTATTTTCCTGACTATAAATTGGACCAGCCAAAAAATGCATAATAGAGAAGAAAAAAACATATATAAGTTGCACTGGAGTATGAAATGTGGTTGCAAGTGTGTAAATAACTGGAGTATAAGTATATAAGTATAAATGTAAGTATAAGTCGCACCCCGGCCAAAACTATGGAAAAAGACTTATAGTCCGGAAAATACGGTACATGTTGTGATTTTTAATTAAAAGACACTTGTAACTATCGTCATTGGCCTTTGAATAAAATACTTTTGCTTTGGAAATTTCATGTTTTACAATAATTTAAATAATGCTTGTATTGAAGAGCTCACATTACTTTCTTTCAGTCGGGCGTTTCCCCATCAGGATTAATGTTAGCACGCCCTCTACTGGCAGCAGACGGATGAAACATGGCGAAATAAGCGAAAACAGGCAAATGTGAGCAGTCGTAATGGACGTGATTTGAGGCAGAAATTCAGATTTAAAAAGGGCAGAGAAGACCAGCTCATAAACAGGATTCATTAAACAAAGTTTTAATTAACATATACAATTAAATTAAATATAACTTTTTGATGAGGGAACAACTCCTCCATTTGCCATATTTTGCCTTTAAATATTGTGGAAAACCCTTTCTATTGGAGAAAGTTAAGTCTCCATCTGTCCATAGTATGTTACACAGTTTGGCAAATTACAGGTCAGATCTGTGGAGAGGTGGGCCCATTCAAAGTAAAAAAATAAAATGTTTTCTCTAGTATAAAATACACTTGTACTTGAGTAAACGATAGATCATTTTAATGTCACACTGTGGGACATTCAAGCTAAAGTGACAAAGTGCAGAATTCTAAGTCGACTGCTACAACATTGTTCATTTGTAGCCGTGGAAAATAAAGTTCTGGACAAAATTTGTCATTGAAAAAGGTTCAAATGTTTTGACTTTTATGTTCTGCATTAAATCCTCCTCTTTCGGTCCTGATGCATAATTTAAGCGTGGCGCAGAGTGGCTCCCCCGACGCTCCGTTCGAGAGCCGCTGGATTAAAAATGTATCAAGTGAAAATAAGACACCGCCAACTTTACTGCAAAACAAATTATGCAGAAAGTGTCTCGCCACATCGCGCGTACAGTGAGGAGGCATTTTCACTTCAACGTTTCCCGCCACTTTAACCCCGGCATTAATTATGAACCTTCTATTAGTGAAGAGTTAGCGACGTGCTACGCCTTGTTTGTGTAGCACGCCGCTAGCTTTTAACATTTTGCTTCTCGAGCGACTTCACTTAAAATGATGCATACGTTGGAAAGCACGCGTTGCTTTATGTCGGTCGGGCGTTCCCTCATCGGTGTTTGTGTTTGCGCTCCACCTACTGGCAGCAGAGGGTATTACAACGGGGAAATAAATCAAAAAGCGATTTGACGCGGACGTCTGGGGATGATTTATGGACTCAAAAAGCTCAAAATTTCTACCTGTGACGTCACAAATCTGGGAATTTTGAGACCGAGGGTTTTTGTGAGTCTCCGAGAACAACCAGAGAAGAGGACCTCGTAAACAGGATTAAAGGACAGTGTGAATGAAACTAAAATCCAACTCCGGTTATGTTTTTGACACGGGAACGAAGTTATAATACGGTTAAAAGCTAAAAAACAACAACAACAATGCCACAAAGCGATTACATCTCCATGGAAAAGTCACGCATGGGCACGTTTAATCATCGCAAACACAATGAATTGATCAGATTTCACCTTTCGAAAGCAATCCTCTAAAATAATGGCGTTGACACGACGAACGACACTATCAGAAATAATCTAAATTCACATACGGCTAATCCCGGCAGGCGGAGCATTACCTGGTGTTTGCCGAGGCGGCAGAGACGGCGCGACAGGCCTCTCGTGGAGGATTGAAAGGCGCCGGCGTGAAGGGAAAATGCAGAGGGGAGACGGAAGATTGTCGGATATTCGTGCGGGAAAGTTTAATCCGGCTCAATCTTTCTCTCGCAGACTGAAGATGCGGCGGAGGCAGACGTGAGGGGAAGGCCACGGGATCAAGTGCGATACGTTTGATGCATATGCGGAGGTTCATTCGTATGCGGACGGAGGAAGGATCCAGTTTTCTCGAGAGATAAGAGGTATATATTCACTCTTTAAACTTTAAAAATGCAAGCGGTGATAATTGAGTCTTGGGTAAAAGTAGAAATGGTAACAGAGTAGTAGTAGAGGTAGTAGTAGTAGTAGTAGTAGTAGTAGTAGTAGTAGCAGTAGTAGTAGTAGTAGTAGTAGTAGTAGTAGCAGTAGTAGAAACAGCAGCTACAGGACTGGACTGACATTAAAACAGACATTAGAAAAATGGAAAAACTAGCATTTGGACTGAATTTGGAAAATGGACAAATTTAACCGACTGTGGAAAAATGTTTTTAAAAAATGTGGTGGTATATTTTGTTATTCCTAATTTTGCTCTGGTTCTGTTCTGTCTGCTATGTGTTTTAGGTTTTAATTTTGTATAAAGAAACGGCAGCTACAGTTGTATTATGCAGCAGTTGGAGTAATCGTAGAGTTCGTAGCGACAGTAAAAGCAGAAGTAGACCATCCTTCCAGCTTGTTTTGTTCACATTTGTTCAACTGCAGGTGTTTTTTTTTGCTAGAACATGTTCTTTCATGAATGTGCCAATCATTCTGCTTGTATTACTTTGCAAAGAGACGCACGGACACAATGCCGTTCCCAGAGAAACGGCGCAGCGTTGGTCTTAACTAGGAGGAAAACCTGACTTCCACTGGTTTAAAGAGAGACTAAACTGGGTCAAAAGTCCTCCAATCCGCTGTATTCTGTTGCGTTTGGATGGCGGAAATGGCACCGCTCATCGTTTGAAATTGTCTCGGGAAACACACAGTCTCCGTCAAGAACTGTCACGTGAGGCGGCGGACCTACGGGCGAGAGATGTTTGACCCCCATGAAAAAGTGCGACGCTGTGACTTTTACTACTAGTACTGTGCTTCTCATCGACACTCGGCATCATCATCGATTGCTTCAAAAAACACGTTTTCGGGGTTCGTTCCCTTGAGACTTATGAAACCTGCGGAAATTCAACCTGGAAGACGTAACTCCATCTACGTCCACTGCTACGCCACCTGCTCCCCAGCTCAATCAACGTACCCAAACCGGGCGTCCGCCGGTCCCTCCTTGACGCGGAACTCCTCCAGGTTTCTACTTTTCCCAAGGAAGTTTTTTGTAGTTTTTCCTGGCCGAGAAGGAGGGTCTAAGGACAAGGGACTCCCGGGACATCGCCCCTCACACCTGCTCCCCATCCTCAATCAACGCACCCAAGTTACTCCTCCCCGTGGCACGGCGGACCTCCTCTGCTCCCAATCAGCGCACAGCCAGTCTCATTCATTTAAACCCTCAGGCAGTTGGCTCAGCCGCTTCAGACCGTACTGCGACCCACCACCTCCCCTCCTCCTCCTCTGCATTCCTCTCATCCTAATCATCCTCTCTACCGTCTCTCCACTTCTACCACAACCAGTCTCCACCAGGCCCTGGGGGAAGACATCTAATAAAAATAGATTATGGAGCGCCTATGATCGCAATGTCTTCTGCCGGGGTCTGAGCGCCAACCCACGTAATAAAGCTAAACGGTCCTTTCTGTGTTTGACTGAGTCTCTCCAGGGTGAATTATTGTTTCGCGCCGTTCTAAAGCACCACTCGCTCTTCTGTTCTTACAAAGCGCCGCCACAACCGCTGAACATTTCCTCCCGCATACCCGTCGATCAAACACAATGGTTTACTTCTGGTTTGCGCGGCGGCTCCGCACCCGGCGTCCAGGCGATCGAATAACGCGGTCGATACATCGCGTGGTCGTTGCCGTACGTCTCCTGAAGGCCGACCACGTCTCTATCGAAAAGCGCGTGTACGACGGCAAACAATGGGGGGGTTTGGCCTCGGCGTCGGGCTATTAATAATACATTTCCTCACAGATCAATGGCGTGTACGATGTGTGCGCCGCGGGCAGAATCGCAACGGAGAAATGCGCGCGTCGTTTCATCTGCATCAGAACCGTCGCTTTTGTTGTTTGGATTTGTCGACAAAGACTGGCCTAAATCAAGTGCGAAATGACGCTTGAAGATATTTATGTGGAGTAGCGTTTGATATTATATTCCTTTAATTCACAGCACTTTCTGGCTAGCAGGATCACAATATCGAATGTTAGCGTTCCGATTATTTTGGGGGGAAAAACATCACAATTTAACGATTGTTCACGATTGTTGAGACTGTGACCAAGCGGTGAAATAACAGATAAAATAAATGTTTTTTACTTTTAGGTCTTTAGCTATTTTGGGCTGCATATTGAACCAAAAATACCAATTCACGATTATTATCTTTTTGTTCTTACGATTATATTGTGAGCTGAAGAGTGAAGATTATGGATTAACCTAACAATCGTGACACCCTTAATTGTCACGAACGATTATTTTAGTGGTCGACTTGTCAAACCATTGTTTCTATTACATTTACTGTAAATAAGAGTGTCACTATGGTTATTATTATATACTATAAGAGGTTTTTTATAAGAGTTTTTCTATAAGAATAAATATCTGTTTTTTATTGTTTACTTCTGTGCCTACTTTGCGTTACAACACTGGAATTTCCCCATTGTGGGACAAATAAAAGCTTATCTTATCTTATTTAAGGCGTAATTGGTCCCTGAAGGCTTGATAGAGAATATTTACGGATAAAGTGTATAATTGAAAGAAATCTGAAAGGTAAATGCAACAAACCTAAAGCCATTTGAATCAGTATTTACACAATAAAGTATTACAATTCAACGTGAAAGTATTCTAAGTATTCTGACTACAGTACTCTTGATAAGACCATGGAACAGAATATGTTACAAAATATATTTTACTGCAGGTATTCAATATTCAGTATCTATAGTATTCCTCACAACCCTGGCAGTGGCGATAAGTTAAAATAAATAAAAATTTTAAAATAAATAAAACTTTAAAATAAATAAAGACCAGACAAACAATGCAGTGCTAAAAGGCAGGAAATAAAAAACTAATTGTATGCATTATTTGTGTTTAAACACTCAAATCCACTGGCTGCAGAGGGAATTACACACTTATTTTTATTTTGTAAACAGCGTCAAAGTGTTTTTGATGCTCAGACAGGAGGATATTTTCCACAGAGGATTAATCAAACCAGTGTGAATGACGCTAATTGCAACTCCAGATATGTTTTTGACGAGGCAACAATGTTAGAACACAGTTAAAAGCTAAAAAAAACACTAAGTTTAGCACAATATGTGTCTTTTAAGCCGAGACTTTCTGGATGAGAGCAAGAAAAGAAACCAGGAACACAGCTTTCCTCATAAATCTGTGCTCTTTCCCGTAACTTTTTTAATCTCAGCGCTATCTTGCCCCCTTCAAGCTCGTCCCTTCACCTTTCGAACGCACAACAAGCACATTAGAAAAGATACGCCGCCGCTTCTCGACAGCGGCACCGGCGATATTAACGCTCGCCATTACCCAAATCCACAAACTCGACCCTTGCACTTCCGTCTGGCATCCGCAATCGTTTTTGTTTGTCGGGGGGCCGCGAGAGAGGAAGCGGAATGAGCTCCACAAATCCCGGCGTCGCGCGGCTCTCGCCGCCTCTGCGCCCCGGGTGACCTCGGCGGCCAATTACGGGGACCGGCTAATGCTTCGGGCTGACACGTCCGTTTGACTGGTGCGATGTTTTTGGCTCTCGCGCTGACACGGGAGATCACAAGCCCATTAGCATCCACGATATCCGCGCGCACAGACCTCGCGCAAATCCGACTCCGGCGCCGCGCATTAGCTTTGTGTCCGGAAGAATGGGAAGAGGAGGGCGATTCTTGCACGTCGCGGGCCAGAAATGAGTTTGAGACGACTGAACGAGGTCATTTGCGCCTTTCGCTAGGTTGATGAGCGCCGAGTTGCAGCGTGGTTAGCCCTGGCCTTTCTATAACCGCGGGTTCTTGACGACTTCCAATGCGTTTTGCGAAGTCGTGGGAGTCTCGTGCGTGTTTCGAAAGGCACGTATTATGCCGAATTTACCGTTTTATTCCCTCGTCGAAAAATGTGTCTGTAGTGTCATAAAAACACTCGGTTTCAAATGTCTCTGATTTGTGGCGTCATGGTTCGAGGTCCGGAGGTCTTCTGTACTGTTTTTAAGTCCACGAATCATCACGAGAATCAGAAAAGGTTTCAGAATCGAAATCGGAAAAAGGTTTATTCTCATTGTCAGCGAATAAGAACAAGAGTCACAAACTAGGCAAGTTCTTCGGTGAAAAGGTGCAACATGAAACAACAGTATAATGGCAAAATATACTGAAAAAGAGTCATAATATGGCATGAATTTAAAAAATGGTTAACTCAAAAAGATAAAAATAAAACGTATACTAAATACTTTGACTAAATTACACACATAATCTACAATTTAGTCGTCATTTGACTCGTTCTGAGCTTTTCTGCCGCAAAGTCCTGTGTCCGGAAGAATGGGAAGAGGAGGGCGATTCTTGCACGTCGCGGGCCAGAAATGAGTTTGAGACGACTGAACAAGGTCATTTGCGCCTTTCGCTAGGTTGATGAGCGCCGAGTTGCAGCGTGGTTAGCCCTGGCCTTTCTATAACCGTGGGTTCTTGACGACTTCGGATGCGTTTTCCGAAGTCGTGCGAGTCGCGTGAGTGTCAAAGGTGAACTCTGAGTGTTTCGAAAGGCACGTGTTATGCCGAATTTACCGTTTTAGAGTTGGAAAATGTGTCAAGAGCCTCATAAAAACACTCAGTTTCAAATGTCTCTGATTTGTGGCGTCATGGTGCTGTTTTTAAGTCCATGAATCATCACGAGAATCAGAATCACAATCAGAAAGAGGTTTTTTGCCATTGTCAGAGAATAAGAAGAATAATAACAAGAGTCACAAACTAGGCACGTTCTTCGGTGAAAAGGTGCGACATGAAACAACAATATAATAGCAAAATATACTGAAAAAGACTAATAATAAGGCACGAAAAAAAAAATCATACTAAATACTTTGACTGAATATACACTCATAATCTACAATTTAGTCGTCATTGGACTTGTTCTGAGCATTTCTGTCTGTCCTGTTCATTATTTATGGGTTTTATTAACAACTATTTTTGATGTTCATCTTTGTGTGTCTGCTGGTGCGTCTTAAGCGCTGTAAGAATCTAAAAAGACTTAATTTCCCTCGGGATTTACGAAGTATGTCTGTCTTTTGTCAATATCTCTCCGTCTCCATCTATCTTTTGTTCATTTGCCCGCGGTAATTCCCTTTGTGGCCAGTGGGTGTCATGGTAACGCTAAATCCTGATGGTGGATCGGGATCACGGGAAGTCACGCGTGATTATCAATGCACTTTAGGCTTTATTTTAAGTTCTAAAACGCTGCCAAAGCAAAATGTACTCGAGAGCGTATTAAAAAAAAGTCTAATGACGAAACGAATAATGCGTAATACTTGTCCTTTAATGTGCGGCGGGTCTCGAACTGCTCCTCCCCTTTAGCCCGCCAGACACGCCCAGTTTTACAGCTCGTTTCTCATTTCATCTTCTCAAACCTATCTTCTTTTGCTATTTTATCCTCGTTCAGCCACAAACAGGAAACACCAGACAGTTGTGTCGAGAAGTGAAACCGTTATGAAGCCACTAGATCAAATCACAGCTCAAAAAAGATAATTAGGTCAAAATGTAAAGGCCAAATAACGATGTTTGACTGTGTTGAATGTAAAATCTGACCACATTTCTTTTCTTTGTCTCTTTTCACCGTCAGGCCAGTCTCGGGTTTTACAGTGTGTAACGTCAGGAGTCTTTGAGGATTTCCAGGTCTTTCTCACCAGAGAGCACCTTGTGAACTGAAGTAGGACAGGCACATTGGCCCCAGGCTGAGGGAGGGAGGGAGGAGCGAGGGAGGGAAGAGCCAGGGAGGGAAGAGCCAGAGGGAGGGAAGAGCCTGAGAGAGTAAAGAGCCAGGGAGAGGGAAGTGCAAGGGAGGGAAGAGCCAGAGAGAGGGAAGAGCCAGGGAGGGAGGAGCCAAAGAGAGGGAAGAGCCAGGGAGAGGGAAGTGCCAGGGAGGGAGGAGCCAAAGAGAGGGAAGAGCCAGGGAGAGGGAAGTGCAAGGGAGGGAGGAGTCAGAGAGAGGGAAGAGCCAGGGAAGGAAGAGCCAGAGAAAGGGAAGAGCCAGGGAGGGAGGAGCCAAAGAGAGGGAAGAGCCAGAGAGAGGGAAGAGCCAGGGAGGGAGGAGCCAAAGAGAGGGAAGAGCCAGGGAGAGGGAAGAGCCAGAGAGAGGGACGGGCAAGGGAGGGAGGAGCCAAAGAGAGGGAAGAGCCAGGGAGGGAAGAGCCAGGGAGGGAAGAGCCAGAGAGAGGGAAAGGAAGGAGGATAGAGAAAGAGAGAGAGAAGAGGGGGAGGGAAGGAGAGGGAGAGAAAGGAAGGAGGATAGTCTCTGTATCATCACCGTTACCAGGGAGACGGCTGACTCCAAAGCCGAGGGGGATCGTCTTGACATTTTAACTCCAATTTCTTTTGTTCCGACTCTGTCTTGCAACTTGTTTTGTGACCGGCGCGTCTACCTTATTCTCGTCTGTCTCTTCTCGTCTGTCTCTTCTCGTCTGTCTCTTCTCGTCCGTCTCTTCTCGTCTGTCTCTTCTCGTCCGTCTCTTCTCGTCCGTCTCTTCTCGTCTGTCTCTTCTCGTCCGTCTCTTCTCGTCCGTCTCTTCTCGTCTGTCTCTTCTCGTCTGTCTCTTCTCGTCCGTCTCTTCTCGTCCGTCTCTTCTCGTCCGTCTCTTCTCGTCTGTCTCTTCTCGTCTGTCTCTTCTCGTCCGTCTCTTCTCGTCTGTCTCTTCTCGTCTGTCTCTTCTCGTCCGTCTCGCCTCGTCTGTCTCGTTCCGTCTGTCTCGTTCCGTCCGTCTCTTCTCGTCTGTCTCTTCTCGTCCGTCTCTTCTCGTCCGTCTCTTCTCGTCCGTCTCTTCTCGTCTGTCTCTTCTTGTCTGTCTCTTCTCGTCTGTCTCTTCTCGTCCGTCTCGCCTCGTCTGTCTCGTTCCGTCTGTCTCGTTCCGTCTGTCTCGTTCCGTCCGTCTCTTCTCGTCCGTCTCTTCTCGTCTGTCTCTTCTCGTCTGTCTCTTCTCGTCTGTCTCTTCTCGTCTGTCTCTTCTCGTCTGTCTCTTCTCGTCCGTCTCTTCTCGTCTGTCTCTTCTCGTCTGTCTCTTCTCGTCCGTCTCGCCTCGTCTGTCTCGTTCCGTCTGTCTCGTTCCGTCCGTCTCTTCTCGTCTGTCTCTTCTCGTCCGTCTCTTCTCGTCTGTCTCTTCTCGTCCGTCTCTTCTCGTCTGTCTCTTCTTGTCTGTCTCTTCTCGTCTGTCTCTTCTCGTCCGTCTCGCCTCGTCTGTCTCGTTCCGTCTGTCTCGTTCCGTCTGTCTCGTTCCGTCCGTCTCTTCTTGTCTGTCTCTTCTTGTCTGTCTCTTCTCGTCTGTCTCGTTCCGTCTGTCTCGTTCCGTCCGTCTCTTCTCGTCTGTCTCGCCTCTCGTCTCCTGTAACTATTAATCCAACGTTCAGTTTGATGGACGCTGGTCTTAAGGGTCAGTTTTAGCCTCGTGGATCCGGTTCAATCCAATTCTTCCAATGAAAGTCGATGGGATCAGTCAGAACGAGGGCTAAAGTGTTAAAACGCTCTTTTCCAGCTCACGGCAGAAATGAGCGCCTCACGGAGCCTGGGTGGAGCCTGGGTGGAGCTTGGGTGGAGCGTGTGTGGAGCTTGGGTGGAGCGTGTGTGGAGCTTGGGTGGAGCGTGGGTGGAGCTTGTGTGGAGCTAGGGTGGAGCTTGGGTGGAACTTGTGTGGAGCTTGGGCGGAGCGTGTGTGGAGCTTGGGTGGAGCGTGGGTGGAGCTTGTGTGGAGCTAGGGTGGAGCTTGGGTGGAACTTGTGTGGAGCTTGGATGGAGCTTGGGTGGAGCTTGGGCGGAGCGTGTGTGGAGCTTGGGTGGAGCGTGGGTGGAGCTTGTGTGGAGCTAGGGTGGAGCTTGGGTGGAACTTGTGTGGAGCTTGGATGGAGCTTGGATGGAGCTTTCAGAGGACGAGGTCATGCCTGTGATGGAGACGCTTCAGCGTTCCTCAGAGAGCATTCTGGGAAACAGTGTGAGCTCCTCTAGAAGACGAGAACAGAAACTTTCTCTTGAAACATTCTTCGACTCCAGATTTAAATTGATCCGTTTCAGTGCGAGATAATCAGACCAATGAGGCTCAAGGCTCGAGTCAGAATGAGGCTCTTGGGGCTCTTGGGGCTCCAGAGCCAAAAATAGTCAAATGTGATGCTGGATGCAGAGATAATTATGTAGATGGAGCAAACGGCCCCTGGACTGATACTGGTAGTGGCTCAGTTCATAAACTAATACAAGAATCACGTTTGTCTAAAGTAAGTTTCAGGTTTTACTCAGAATATTAAGAATATTATGTTTCAATCTCAAGGTGAAACACTGCGGAACATTTTGAAACGTTTTCATTTATAACCAAGGCATTTTGTGAGTAAAACTGACTAAACCAGGACTAAAGCGGGTCTAAAGCAGGACTAAAGCAGGTCTAAAGCGGGTCTAAAGCAGGACTAAAGCAGGTCTAAAGCGGGTCTAAAGCAGGTCTAAAGCAGGACTAAAGCAGGTCTAAAGCAGGTCTAAAGCAGGTCTAAAGCAGGTCTAAAGCAGGTCTAAAGCAGGTCTAAAGCAGGACTAAAACAGGACTAAAGCAGGATTAAAGCAGGTCTAAAGCAGGTCTAAAGCAGGTCTAAAGCAGGTCTAAAACAGGACTAAAGCAGGTCTAAAGCAGGTCTAAAGCAGGACTAAAGCAGGACTAAAGCAGGTCTAAAGCAGGACTAAAGCAGGTCTAAAGCAGGTCTAAAGCAGGACTAAAGCAGGACTAAAGCAGGTCTAAAGCAGGTCTAAAGCAGGACTAAAGCAGGTCTAAAGCAGGTCTAAAGAAGGTCTAAAGCAGGTCTAAAGCAGGACTAAAGCAGGACTAAAGCAGGTCTAAAGCAGGACTAAAGCAGGACTAAAGCAGGTCTAAAGCAGGTCTAAAGCAGGACTAAAGCAGGTCTAAAGCAGGACTAAAGCGGGTCTAAAGCAGGTCTAAAGCAGGTCTAAAGCAGGTCTAAAGCAGGACTAAAGCAGGACTAAAGCAGGTCTAAAGAAGGTCTAAAGCAGGTCTAAAGCAGGACTAAAGCAGGACTAAAGCAGGTCTAAAGCAGGTCTAAAGCAGGTCTAAAGCAGGACTAAAGCAGAACTAAAGCAGGTCTAAAGCAGGACTAAAGCAGGTCTAAAGCAGGACTAAAGCAGGACTAAAGCAGGTCTAAAGCAGGTCTAAAGCAGGTCTAAAGCAGGACTAAAGCAGGACTAAAGCAGGTCTAAAGCAGGTCTAAAGCAGGACTAAAGCAGGTCTAAAGCAGGACTAAAGCAGGTCTAAAGCAGGTCTAAAGCAGGACTAAAGCAGGTCTAAAGCAGATCTAAAGCAGGACTAAAGCAGGTCTAAAGCAGGTCTAAAGCAGGATTAAAGCAGGTCTAAAGCAGGTCTAAAGCAGGACTAAAGCAGGTCTAAAGCAGGACTAAAGCAGGACTAAAGCAGGTCTAAAGCAGGTCTAAAGCAGGACTAAAGCAGGTCTAAAGCAGGACTAAAGCAGGTCTAAAGCAGGACTAAAGCAGGACTAAAGCAGGTCTAAAGCAGGACTAAAGCAGGTCTAAAGCAGGTCTAAAGCAGGACTAAAGCAGGACTAAAGCAGGTCTAAAGCAGGTCTAAAGCAGGTCTAAAGCAGGACTAAAGCAGGACTAAAGCAGGTCTAAAGCAGGACTAAAGCAGGTCTAAAGCAGCTCTAAAACAGGTCTAAAGCGGGACTAAAGCAGGTCTAAAGCAGGTCTAAAGCAGGACTAAAGCAGGTCTAAAGCAGGTCTAAAACAGGTCTAAAGCGGGACTAAAGCAGGTCTAAAGCAGGTCTAAAGCAGGATTAAAGCAGGACTAAAGCAGGTCTAAAGCAGGTCTAAAGCAGGATTAAAGCAGGACTAAAGCAGGTCTAAAGCAGGACTAAAGCAGGACTAAAGCAGGACTAAAGCAGGTCTAAAGCAGGTCTAAAGCAGGACTAAAGCGAAGAGTAATCTTTTCGCCTGTAGTAACACAAAGACTATAATACTGCGATGACGCGTTGTGACGTACAGGCCTATTTTCCTCTGCACCCCTTCACTCCTCTGCACCCCTTCACTCCTCTGCGCCCCGTCACTCCTCTGCACCCCTTCACTCCTCTGCACCCCTTCACTCCTCTGCACCCCTTCACTCCTCTGCACCCCTTCACTCCTTTACACCCCTTCACTCTACACCCCGTCACTCTTCTGCACCCCTTCACTCCTCTGCACCCCTTCACTCCTTTACACCCCTTCACTCTACACCCCGTCACTCTTCTGCACCCCTTCACTCCTCTGCACCCCTTCACTCCTTTACACCCCTTCACTCTACACCCCGTCACTCTTCTGCACCCCTTCACTCCTCTGCACCCCTTCACTCCTTTACACCCCTTCACTCTACACCCCGTCACTCTTCTGCACCCCTTCACTCCTCTGCACCCCTTCACTCCTTTACACCCCTTCGCTCTACACCCCTTCACTGCTCTGCACCGCCCCGTCACTCCACTACACCCCGTCACTCCTCTACACCCCGTCACTCTTCTGCACCCCTTCACTCCTCTGCACCCCTTCACTCCTTTACACCCCTTCGCTCTACACCCCTTCACTGCTCTGCACCGCCCCGTCACTCCACTACACCCCGTCACTCCTCTACACCCCGTCACTCCTCTACACCCCTTCACTCCTCTACACCGCCCCGTCACTCCTCTACACCCCTTCACTCCTCTGCACCGCTTGCCTCCCCATCATTGTCACTCCCTGTTTTTAATGACCCTCACGCTGGGCCTGTCTCTGTGAAAAGTTCAGTCGGGCCCGTCAGCCTCCCTCCCTCTGGCTCCCGCTCCCTCCCTCTGGCTCCCGCTCCCTCCCTCTGGCTCCCGCTCCCTCCCTCTGGCTCCCGCTCCCTCCCTCTGGCTCCCGCTCCCTCCCTCTGGCTCCCGCTCCCTCCCTCTGGCTCCCGCTCCCTCCCTCTGGCTCCCGCTCCCTCCCGCTCGCTCGCTGTGATAATTGAGGGCCCCGCTCGTCGTTTTCAGATGGACTAATTTGCTGCCTTTGTCGCACTTTGTTCTCTGCTCTTTTTCCCGGGCATTACTCGCTCCACCTGTCATACACTTCAAGATGTCTTTTCAGACGAGCCCGGCCTGCCCTTCACTCCGACAGCTCCGAGCCGACGGGTTCACTGTCCGACACTGCCCTCCGGTGGCCGCGGTGCAGATGACAGCGAAACACGGATGACACAGCAGCAAAGCAAAGCAAAATGGCAGATTATTTTGAATTTTTTTACTTCATTAATTTATTTATTTGATAGGGATTTCCGACATATTCGACGGCTCTTTTGAGATTGAGTTTGTCGTTGCCCTGGTGATGGAGGACGGCGAGATTGAGCACGCGTAGCTTCACATTGAAAGTATTTAGTGTCATATTATGCGTGTACAGTAGATTCCAAAATGTGGCAAAAGTATGAAAGAAACATGCAGCGAGCAATTATTTTAGTCATAGTTTAGTTATTTTACCATAGCTTTTATTTTACACAGAATTTATGTAACAGAATGTTTTTGCATTTGAATCTAGTGAACTGAATTTTCATTAAACAAGTGAAAAATATTGATTCAATATGAAAATTAGGTAAAAAAAAAAATATCTATGGAAAATAATCAAATGTCTAATATTCAGTTTGTACTTTGTTTTAAAATTGAGTGTATAAAAATGACAATGTCTTAAAATTCGGTGCATGAAAATACGGTTAAATGGTAATAAAAACCCAACATAACCTTCATAAAATGTGATTTAAAACACAATGGAAAAGTGTCTTAAGAGCAGATTTAAAGAGGTAAATTGTCCCACAGTTTTGTTTGTAGCCACAACAACATCTGCTTTTCTGACTGACAAATAGAAATGATAAAAGCTCAGTCAGGTTTACAGGGGCCAATCCAGAGCCAAGATCCTCAAAAACAAAGAAAAACGATCATAACCGGGTTTTTATCTCACGTAAACGCGCTCATTATCGAGCAAAAAAAGATCCTTCACTACAAATCCACCTTAAACGTCCTTCACTATCGCTGCCTCTCCACAGCTCCGGCTCGGATTACTGCTCCTCTTCTTGTAAGACATCTGGCCCGCTGCCACGGAGACCGGCGTCGTGGCTTTGTGCAGCTGCTTTTTGGACGGCACCGCGCGGGGGAAGAGGATGATGCAGTGCAGCTGGTCAAAAGGTTCGCTACAGTGAGTATTGAGAGCCTCCCCGGGTGAGTCTTTGTGCCCAGAGTCACTTGTGCCACTGCCGAAAGTTGGCAGGTGCACACAGAGCAGGGCCAGGGGAGCGCCAGGACAATGACTTTGCTTCACGGAGCTACACTGCAAAGGAAAAAACATGAATGCAGTACACAGTATGTGCAGTATATATATATATATATATATATATATATATATATATATATATATATATATATATATATCCAAACAATAAGTCGCACCAGCAAAAAAAATGCATAATAGAGAAGAAAAAAACATATATAAGTCGCATTTTTGGGTGAAATTTATTTGAAATCCAAGACCAAGAACAGACATTTCATCTTGAAATGCAGTTTAAAGTAATAACAGATTAAAGAACATGGTGAATAGGTGTAAATATGCTAACGCTAACACCTTCAGCTACATGACGTATGCTAACGCTAACACCTTCAGCTACATGAGGCACAGACAGAACTGTGGTAAGTGTCTGGTATGTTAACGTAACATATGAACAGTTATTCAGATAACTATAGCATAAAGAACATGCTAACAAGTTTAGCAAAGCATCAGTTTTACCCCAAATCACTAAATCCATTGAATTCTTCTTTCTCTGTGTCACTTCGAAACAACTCCACAAACTCCAGAGGAAGAGGAAGTGCAGATTCTTCTTCTGCATCGCTTAGAGCCTAGAGCGCCCTCTTGTGGTTGTCAGTGTGAAAATAACGTACAATATCACATATAAGTCGATCCGGAGTATAAGTCGCACCCCGGCCAAACTATGAAAACAGGTGTGACTTATTGTTGAAAATACAATATTTGATTCGGCGATGGATACACAATTACTCAGTTAGAATTTGTACATCTTGTAGTAGTTTTCAGATACCATACTTGTACTCTTATTTTGAGTAATACTGTACATTGCTTAAAATTACAATCTCCTGTTTGCCAGTTCCTCCACTTGCAGATGATTTTTTCTTACAAACAGAACTAAAAATCAGACTAACTATTCAGACTTAACATAAATCTGGTCAAATAATAGGGCAAATAGATAGTAAATATTAAATGAAGATAAGTTTGTTATCTTAAGTTCGGGAGCAGGACCACGCCCCTTCCTGCGGCTACACTATTTCATCATCCAGATCACATACCTGTGTTCATGACGTCGTGCCCCTCCCTCCGTCCCACCCTCTTTTAAATTGTTCTAATTATTCTAATGTATCTCGTAGATGGGGGTATCGAGGCCCGGGAGCCTTCAGCCCTCATCGCAAGAAGCCCCAAAACGACGTCAACTTCTGTACATTTGTGTTGTTCGTGTTGTTCCAATAAACACTTTGCATCGTGGCTGGGGGCGTGGTCCTCACCTGCCTGCTCACAAAAGCAGAAGTAGGTATTAAAATCTGTCAATCTCTTTGGCCCATTGTTAATATTCAAAAGATTTAATTTCTGAGCTTGTGCTTTAAAACTGGGGTGGACCGCCCAAGAACAGCCAATCGGATTCTCTTACTTCCGGGTTGACGAGACACAAAATACTTTATTATAAGCTGCAGACAGTGGTCTCATTTTGCTTTTACAAAAACGTCAGTGGAAAATACAAAATGCACTCAAAAAGTCGGTTTTACCCAAGCTTTGGAAAGATGAAAACTGCTTCATAAAAATAACATAGAGATGGATTAATTTTGATTCAATAAGATTATTTTTATTTTGATGAATTTATTCTAGGGCTGAGCAAAATAATATGTCTGTTTGCCGTAACCCGACCGACCCGGCGTGAAACTAGCCGACTACACAATTTCTATCAGCATTTTGTTGAAAAAACGTTGAATTCTTTTATTTTCAATTATTTCGCCGACTCATCGACTGGACTTCCCTTAACCACCGTGTCGAACATTTTTATCACGCTTGTTATCCTTATAGCAAAGATTTAGAGTCACTCCCCCACATGTGTCTGTGACGAAACAGACCACAAGTAAGTGCTACTCCGTCGGTGCCACTCAACTGTCCATAGTACATGCCAGGCTCTGTCAGGGTGTCTTACGCAATGCATTCTGGGATTGACACACGCCCAGTAGCGTCATCACAACAAACATGGCGGCGCCCGTGTCCCCCGCATGTTCCCCCCGTTCGCCTTCGCTACCAAAATAAAGGATAGCTGCGTACAAAAGGTCAATTGAAATGTCTTAAAATCGTGAGATTTAGTCTCCGATCGGGTTGATCGAGACGTTTTCCGTCATTGACTGTTGAAGCCTGACCCCTGGTGGTCACTCCGACTCAAAAATGGCAAAATTTTGATCTTTTTTTTGCCTTCAAAGTAAAAAAAATGAGAATTTGCCTACCGTCCGACCCAGATGAAAAATGTTGACTCGGGTTACAGCAAACAGACAATTTATTTGGGGTAGCCTCATGTAATAGCTTTTTCTTGCATTTGAATTATGTTAACACATTTTTTTCAGACATCCAATCAAGTAAACAATATTAAATATGAAAATTATGTAACAAAAAAAGTCAAAAAACGGCTTCATAAAAAATGCATAAAGATAGATTCATTTTGATTCAATAAGATTATTTTTATTTTATTAATTCAATTTAAAGTAACTGAATTATTTTGCATTTAATTATGTGAACTGAATTTTTTAAATATCCAATCAAGTAAACAATATTAATTAAATATGAAAATTATGCAACAAAAAAGAGTCAAAAAACTGTTTCATAAAAAATATATAAAGATTAATTTTGATTCAGTAAGATTATTTTTGTTTTATTAATTTAATTTAATATGTTGTCTTTCTTTGTGCATTTGAATTATGTTAACTGATTTGTTTTCATTTTAAACATCCAATCAAGTGAATTTTTTTTTTTTTTAAATTATGTAACAAAAAAAATATTGTCTAAAAAATGGCTCCATATAAAATTACATAAAGATAGATTAATTTTGATTCAGTAAGATTATTTATTTCTTATTAATTGAATTGAATGTGTTTATTTATGTTGATTAGTTGTTGTCTTCTTCAGAGCAGGAGCGGTCTCACACTGTCGCTGGGAAAAGGCTCATTTACTGTCCATTTTGCTCTAATAAGAACAGGAAGCCCAGATGAAGCGGTCTCCTTCAGGCTGAACCTCCAGAATAATGGCCCCTGACATCAGATGGATCACCCTGACTTCGTTTGGAAAGGACGCCTCGTTCATCCCGTCGCCCTCTGCTGCTCTCGCCACTCCAGGTCCGAGTTGAACTAGTTGTTAGACAGTTTCGTACCAGTTCTGAAAAGCCAACGTTATACTTTTGTTTTGCACTCACACGGTTTGAAGTGCGGTTTGTTACATTTAAATGTCAATGCACGATCATATTTACCGTATTTTCAGGACTATAAGCAACTTTTTTCATAGTTTTGGCCGGGGTGCGACTTATACTATTTATACTTATATACTTCCGGAGCGACTTATATGTGATATTATTTGTTATTTTCACACTTGCAACTGCATTTCATACTCCAGTGCGACTTATATATGTTTTTTTTCTTCTCTATTATGCATTTTTTGGCTGGTGCGACTTATTGTCTGGTGCGACTTATAGTCCGGAAAATACGGTAACACTACTTTATGACACTGACACAACGGAATCCGCAAAATCCCGTTGAACCCTTTTATAAATGTATAAAATCTTTTTAAAAAACACGAGTTGAATCAAACACTTATTTAGTTATTTGTTATTAGCATCTATAATTTGTCGTAGAAGTTGCATGTTTGACTCTCCATAACTAATGATAAAAAAGTAAACACACACAATATAGAGACCCCAAAAATATTGTTTCAGTTACTATTTATTATATTTACACAAAGGCAAATGTTGTATTGTCTATCAACTGTATTTCATTATCAGGGCCAGTAACACCTTTTATAATTACAACGTTCTTACGGGAACATATTGCAAGTTCAATTTTGGGGTGCCGCAAGGATCAGTACTCGGACCACTTTTGTTCCCAGCTTTTGTTGGGTTTAGATGTGTGGACAGTGTTTCTATGTTATTTTCAGTATCAAGAGTTTGCACGGAATCAAACTGGAATCATTTACAAAAGTTCTGGAAACTAAGGGATTCTTCGCTCTTGTCCAATCGTTTAGTTTTGGCTTTAGTCCTGGTTAGGAATAGGATCTGTGATTTGAAAGATTTTATTGATTTTTTTTTTATTTTATGAAAAAATTATCAGTAATCTCAAT
This sequence comes from Eucyclogobius newberryi, assembly GCF_026437365.1. Classification (NCBI taxonomy): domain Eukaryota; kingdom Metazoa; phylum Chordata; class Actinopteri; order Gobiiformes; family Gobiidae; genus Eucyclogobius; species Eucyclogobius newberryi. The sequence goes on from NW_027316389.1 coordinate 8,250,945, forward strand.
GGGACTTTCCTGGTTAAATAAAGGTTAAATGGCACAATATGCATAATTTGTATTGTTATCAGCCTTTAAATATACTCTTGAGAGCCTTTACTTTGGTGTCTCATGTTTTAGAACGTTGAAAAAAGTGTCTACTAAAAGCCCTCGTTACTTCACACGTCAGGATTTGAGTTAGCGCTCCATCTACTGGCTCCAGAGAGAATTACAAGGGGGAATCGAGCAAATCTAGCTCATCCATGCTAATGTGGGCACGCAGTTGTGATTAACGCTAAAATGCTCAGAAAGGGTGTTTTTTGTGGGGGTTTTTTTTATGTTTTTGTGAGGCTCTACGGGGAGAGGGTTTACTAACTAATGTTTCGTCAATGGTAAATTCAATTCCTGGTGTAACAATGTAATAACATGGTGAAAAGCTAAAAAAAAAAACTACATTTTGCCTCATACATGTCTTCAAAAAGAGGAAAAAACATCTATAAAATTTGAACTATATAGATTAAGTCGTTTTAATTTTACCTGGTTAAATAAAAGGTTAATAAATAAATAAATGAAATAACATAATCATCTTGTTAATAATGCTTGTACATTGCCCATTGCTCATAGATACCGGATGATAAATTAACATAATGTCCTCTTATAAAAGTTTAAAAGTAGGAAGTGAAAGACCAAGGACATGTAGCTCCTTTTGAAGTGTTATTTTGTACGTATAAAAGTATTTTCATCTTGACGCACCGAAGGGTCTCACTGAAGTGTCAGCGAGTGGAACGGGAGGAAATGAAGCTCGTCTCTGTGGAGGACACTCAACGTTTCCTGTGTCATTTTTCATAGAGCGAAGTGTCGTGTCGGAGCAGAGAGTTTTGTTACTTTAAAAGCGACTGCAGTGGGTTCGGTTTCATTCTTTTGGGTTTTTTTCACAAACACACAGGACTTTACATAACTGACATTATTACCAGCTTTGATGTATTTGTGGTGAAGTATTTATTATTCTTTATATTTACATTTCAACCTCTGACAATGTACTATATAGACTTACAAATCACTGTATTCATTAATGAAGTGTTGGATTTATACAGCACGGTTCTGTTGTTCTGTGTCCATGTATTAATGTGTTTTTTTTAACGTTTTTTACCGTTTGAAAAAAAAATAAACGAAAAAAAAACAAAATGGATAAATTTGAAAATAAGTTTACAAAAAGAAAAGGCATCCTAAAGAAAATAAAGGTTTAGGCACACAAGGTCCAAAATAACAGTCCCATTTAGTCCAGATTTTTCAACTTTCCAAGTGTCTGTGCGTGACTTTTTTAATTAAAAATTATTGCTGTTTCTACTCAATGTTTTTCCCATAAGTAATAAACTACAATACAAAGTGACTAGTTAAAGTTACTTTTGCACGATAATCGACACTGCAGACGACAAGCTGCATTTTTTTAATTGGATTCTTTTCAAACTATTTTTATTTTTTTACTTAAAGGCGGTATGGACGATTTTTCGGCGATTTGAGAACGCAGGCGGAAGTGCGCATGCCACTCCCCCGTGCGGACTGATACAACACACACGTGCCTTTGTTTATTAGCGCGACGGATCGCATCGCATCTCTCGTCTCCCGTAGATTTCTGTCCACTTCTGCGTCAGCTCGAACTGTTTTTCTCCGTCTTCATTTTGCCCCGTACACTGAGGGAACTATATTATGATAGATCCATGCGCTTAGGCACGCGGAAACGTGGGGACGAGCCTGACGCGGCTGCAGGTGAGCGGTAGGTGCGTTTTATGATTGATACGTGGCAGGACAAATGATTTATCCACGCCACGAGGGAATATGATAAAAAAATTTGCTGAAAAAAATCGTCCATTCCACCTTTAATTAAACTAGTTTGATCATTTGAGTGAAACATTTATCCGAACAGAGGCTCAGGTGGTTTAATCATTTGCATAATTTCTCATCAGTTCACGCACTTTTTCAGCACATGAACACACAGCGCTCATTTAGAAAGATACTTAGTTCGTTTTTCATTACTACGAGCTTGTTCGCACCTGGTAAACGACTTTGACCGTAAGAAACTCAAACATAACATTGTAGAAAAAGCTTCAGTTGTAGTCATCTAACTAAGTCCAGATGACTACAACTGAAGCTTTTTCTACAATGGAACACGCCTGGACGAATGAGGGATTACACTGTCAAATATAACAGCAAAAAAGTACTATTCGTGCACCCAAAATCAATCAACAAATACGCAAAGACTTTCTGAGCTGCAATTTTCAGCGTGAAACTGCATTTTGCAGCGTTAAATTGTATTCAGAAAAACTGTAACTCTGCTAAGGATTTTGTGTGAATTCTTTTTCAAATGCCAACCTGTCAAAGCGATCGAAAAACACTTTTGTTCTTATTTCAATCGAGAAAATAATCTGTTCCTAAATAATGAAACAAAAAAAAAAACACTTTTACTGTATACACCATATCTGTTCTTTTCTTCTGTATCTGCCTCTGTATCTTCCTGCGTTGCACCAATGAAATTTCCCCATGTGGGACAATAAAGGATTATCTTATTTTATCTTATACAACTAAAAAAAAACACCCTTTTTACGATATAAAAAAAACAACGTTTTACTATATATACCATATTAACAAAACAAAAAACACTTTTTACTATATACACCATAACTAAAAAAACAAAACATTTTTTACCATATATACCATATTAACTCTAAAAACCCACCTTTTTTACTAATAATACCATATTAACTAAAAAAAAACACACCTTTCACTATATACATCATATTAACTAAAAACAACACACCTTTCACTATATACATCATATTAACTAAAAAAAACACACCTTTCACTATATACATCATATTAACTAAAAAAAACACACTTTTTTCTGTATATACCATATGCAAAGTATTCAAAAAGACTATTCCACTGTGTTTTTAACAGATCTAAATATCTATAATCAGCTCTCTTTGAACAAAAACATGTATCCTTCCTCTCGCAAAGCCAAAGTTGCCGAAGTTACAAAAGTTCAGATAAAATATTTGCGGTAATTAGACGGTGAGAGGCTGAAGAAAAGCGGCGCCGTCGGGACGCACTCGAACGCACGCCGCATTTAGACCGGCTGCAGGTTAGTCCCCGCGGATTTGTTTGTTCTTCAAAATTACATATTTTCCAGCCTAATTAGTTTTACGAAACCTCAAAGTAGAAGTCATTACGTTTCCCTTTCACGCGATGCATCCACGTCTGGCTCGGCTCCGGGGGACGTTTCTCTCCGTTGTATCGGGGAAAGTTTTGTTTGCCGAGCGCCTTGAAAGCCGTCTGAATCGGCGTTTGCACATTTCTTGTTGCAGGGGGGGGAAAAAAAACGTTTCTATTCCGGGGTTCAAACGATGCAGCGGGAACAGCGGGAACGTGGCGGCGGTTTGTGCTTTGTCTTCAGGCTTTTGCGGGTTAAGTGGTTCCCCCGCGTCTTTTATTGATTCTCTTTGTATTTATTTAATTGGCGTGTGTATTTTAATACTCGTGAAGGGTCCGACAGCTTCTTGTCTATTGCTGTAACCGGAATCTTCCCCAGTGTCACGTTTATTCTTGAAGAGCACAGTTTGTACTCAAAATAATTCACAAATCAGGAAAAGATGCATCGAAGTCACGACACAAACATGAATAATCATTATAAAACCGACTTTAAAATGTAAATGTGTGTCTTTAAGTCAAATCAAATCAAATCAATTTATTTTTGTAAGGCCCAAAATCACAACAACAGTTGCCTCTGAGGGCCACAGGGAGAAATGAATCAACAATGTCTGTGGTGGCGAGTGAGTCAGACAATGTCTGTGGTGGCGATGAAGTCAGACAATGTCTGTGGTGGCGATGAAGTCAGACAATGTCTGTGGTGGCGAGGGACGATGTCCCAGGGTCCTCTGTCCTTAGACTCTCCTTCTCGGCCAGGAAAAACTACAAAAAAAACCTCTTTGGGAAAAAAGCGTAGAAACCTGGAGGAGTTCCAGTGAAGGAGCGATCCGACTCTCACAGACGGACAGACGGACACGAGGAGACTGGAGCTGGACCCACTCTTCAGGCAGAAGAGGGACCGTCTGAGTCGAGCTGGACCCACTCTTCAGGCAGATGAGGGACCGTCTGAGTCGAGCTGGACCCACTCTTCAGGCAGAAGAGGGACCGTCTGAGTCGAGCTGGACCCACTCTTCAGGCAGAAGAGGGACCGTCTGAGTCGAGCTGGACCCACTCTTCAGGCAGAAGAGGGACCGTCTGAGTCGAGCTGGACCCACTCTTCAGGCAGAAGAGGGACCGTCGGAGGCGAGCTGGACCCACTCTTCAGGCAGACGAGGGACCGTCGGAGGCGAGCTGGACCCACTCTTCAGGCAGATGAGGGACCGACTGAGGCGAACTGGAGCCACTCTTCAGGCAGATGAGGGACCGTCCACACAGGGCAGGGACCACTTCACCAGGGGAGGGGCATCTGGGTCCACAGGTCCTCAGGAGTGAGAGAAAGAAAAGAAGGCGGTGAACAGTTTGCAAGTGGAATCAAAAAATAAATATTGTTTGATAGCATAAGTAGTCAGAAGAAGAAGAGGATAGTGCTCAAGCTGTCATACTTCCCCCAGCATAGTTACTCCTAGGGCAGCGTAGCTGAAGCTGTGGGTTTATGTTTCTGTTCCTAACTACTCTGACCATAAGCGATTTCGAAGAGGAACGTTTTAAGCCTGGACTTAAATGAAGAGACTGTGTCAGCATATTTAACATGGGTCGGGAGCTGATTCCATAACACAGGAGCTTGGTAGCTAAACGCTCTACCTCCTACAGTACTTTTAGAGACTCTTGGCACCACCAGAAGGCCAGCATTCTGAGAGCGAAGAGCTCTGTTTGGATGATATGGTTCTACAGCATCTTTGAGGTAGGATGGGGCCATGTCATTTATGGCTTTGTAGGTCAAGAGTAGAATTTTGAATTTGATTCTGGACTCGACGGGGAGCCAGTGAAGAGACTTCAGCACTGGCGTAATGTGCTCTCTTCTTTTTGTTCCTGTTAGTAATCTTGCTGCTGCATTTTGAACCAGTTGAAAGCTTTTTATGGAGCTTTTAGGACACGCTGCAAGCAGGGAGTTACAGTGGTCTAATCTAGTCGTTACAAATGCATGGATACGTTTTTCGGCATCACTTTTAGGCAGGATTCTTCTGATTTTGGCGATGTTGAGCAAATGGAAATAGGCTGTTTTACAAGCTTGATTTATATGAGCTTTAAATGAGAGCTCCTGGTCAAATAAGAATCCAAGGTTTCTTACAGTAGAACTGGAGGCTACACTGACATTGTCCAGTGTGACTATCTGCTCAGATAGAGCGTCTCGTAGATGCTTAGGGCCAAGCACAATGACCTCGGTTTTTTCAGGGTTAAGAAGCAGGTAGTTTAGTGTCATCCAGGTTTTTATCTCCTTCACACAAGTACTAAGTCTGTCTACTTGATCGCTCTGATCAGGTTTCATTGATAAATACAGCTGAGTGTCGTCTGCATAGCAGTGGAAGTAAATGCCATGCTTTCTGATAATGTTGCCTAATGGTAGCATATAAAGAGTAAACAGAATTGGACCGAGTACCGAACCCTGTGGCACACCGTAAATTACTTTAGAGCTTGGTGAGGAGCTCTGGTTTACATTAACAAATTGGAACCTATCAGATAGATAGGATTTAAACCAGCTGAGGGCTGTTCCTCCAACACCTACATCACATTCTAACCTCTGCAGTAGAATGTTGTGGTCAATGGTGTCAAACGCTGCGCTGAGGTCCAACAGAACCAGGATTGAGACCAGTCCATCGTCAGCGGCTAATAACAAATCATTTGTGACTTTAACTAGTGCAGTTTCAGTGCTGTGGTGGGCTCTGAACCCTGACTGGAAAACTTCAAATAAGTTATTGTCCTGCAGGTGGCGACAAAGCTGTTTTACTACAACTTTTTCAAGGATTTTAGAGACGAAGGGAAGATTTGAAATAGGTCTGTAGTTTACCAATAGGTCGGGATCTAGATTAGGCTTTTTCAGAAGAGGTTTAATGACACAAAGTTGGATGCACAACACAGCGCTGAAGGTTTGTCCAAAACATTGACACTAAAGATCAATACTAAATCAATACTAAACTAGTATCGATATTAGATATTCATTTGAAGGCATTGGTATTGAAAAAAGTACGTAAATAAAACAAATAAATAGAGAAAAAAGGCTTTATCCATAGCAAAACTAGTATAAGACTACGTGGAAATATGAATTAAACTACTTTTATTCTGTGTTAAAAAATTACAATCAATTCCTGTGAGATGGGAAATATATCAAATGTTCGATAATATTGTGAATGTTGTTTTGAACGAATGCAAAATGTGAGTATCGAGGAAAAAATTGCAAAATGAGAAGATAAAAAAAGGATGTCGTAAACGTTCAAATAAGGGTATAAGATGATATTTTTGCACTTTTGTGAAGTTTTTCAGACATTTCACATTTTTCCGATAATTAAACCTAAACTAATGCGTTTAAAAACATGTTTTTACACATTTTTGCTGTATTGACACACTATTGTCTGACCACAGTGGATATTCATTAAAAAATACAAATAAAAAAAACTACGCTGTCTTTATTGCACCAAAACACCTAGAAAATTACACATCTACATCTAGAGCTAATGACAACAAAAGACGAAACTCACTTATTGCATAACGCACAAATGTAATAACACCGAGTTAATAAATCAACTTAACTGACCTTTTGGTTGATTTGAGAACTTTCCTGGTGTTTATTATTTGAATTGAGTCGTTACTAAACTGTAATGTATTGCTCATATTTGTCCAACTTAACCGTTAAAACATGGAAACTCTGCAAAAACTGGAGCGTTCTCACTCATAAAGCATGCGAACCTGCAGAAATATTGCGTATGTGCGTTTCCATGTTAAGAAACTTGACATGGAAATGAGCCAAAAATGGTCCAAAAACTCAGATCTGTACTTTGAGGGTTTCAGGAAGAAGAATCTGAGCTAAATGCAATTAGAAGTTTGAATAAGTTTGCGCGCACATTTTGAGTAAGAATACCATGTTCAGTTTTAGAAATGAGAACTTACACCAAAAAAAAGATTGCACCTTTGTTTTATTTTTTTATTTTTTTTAGAGCATTTTTCGCTCATTTGATTTATTTAATAGTGTAATGAAGCCTCGACACGCTAAAAAGACAAACATATTCTGTATTGTGTGTCATTTTTGCATTTTAACTTAGCAGAATACGACTTTATACGATCAGAACACTCACTTCGGAGTGAGCGCACATATTTTGGAAAGAGTTTGTGTCAAGCTTGACTGAAAGTGTTTTTATTGTCCTGTTAAGGGCGTGTTCGTGAGCAGCCTTATCTCTCATGTGCACTTTAAACTTCACACGCTGTAATTACTCGTATTGTGAGTTGTGGTAGAAAGGCCTTTTTCGGACACCAAGCCGTTTTCTGTGCACGGCTTGTCTTCTTAAAAGCGAGCATTGATCCAAAAGCCGATGTTTTCACTGTGAGTCTTGTTGAGCAAATGGACCGACGCTGTCTCGACACTCCGTCCCGCGCCTCCCATCGCTTTCATCGTGTTGTTGCGGCTATAGGACCGGCCGCCGTCCACACCGCGGGGACTTTAGAGCACGTATACGGTCCCTATTCCCCTCGGCTCTGAGAGGGAAGTGCAGATGCGTGTAACGAATGTCCACTTGCTTTTGACCCCGAGGACTCGCCGTAGCCGCCTGTCCATCACTGTCCAAGCGCCACAGGGGAGACGACAATTGAGGGTAAACATGGGCTGCTGGACGGAGCGAGCGCTATTTGTACGGACACATTTCAGAGAGGCTTTGATGGAGGCTGGAGTGAACTTTTGGTATCATTAAAAAACATTCAGGTTTTGATTCAAGATCATTTAATATATTGTAATATTGTTAGTTAACACTTTGTTGGTTGTCTAAGTCAGAGATTCCCAAACCTTTCAGGCAAAGGAACCTTAGTGAATTATCATTAAATTGTTATTATTAAAGGTTGTTCCGACCTGCCACTTACCTGTCAATGATCTCAGGAGACCTACAAGCCAGAGTGGCCTGATGTGCCTCCTTCTTCAGTCCGACGACATCTCTTACTTCTGGTGTCCACCACCGGGGTTGGGGGTTACCGCCACGACAGGCACCGGAGACCTTGCGACCACAGCTCCGAGCAGCCGCATCAACAATGGAGGCGGTGAACATGGTCCACTCGGACTCAATGTCCCCAACCTCCCCCGGGACATGGGAGAAGCTCTCCCGGAGGTGCGAGTTGAATACCCTACTGACAGAGGGCTCCACTAGACGTTCCCAACAGACCCTCACAATGCGTTTGGGTCTGCCAAGTCTGTCCGGCTTCCTCCTCCGCCAGCGGATCCAACTCACCACCAGGTGGTGATCAGTTGACAGCTCTGGCCCCCAGAGTTCAGTACTCAAGTAAATCCTACCTGCCTTCACCGTCGTCACGTGAACAAGCTCCCCCTCTCTCACCTCTGTGCCTTGCATCTCTCTTTTCCCTCTCTCTGTTTTTTTCATGTTGACAGAGTCTTCGGACTGTGGTGAATCATATGTATTTTGTCCGTGCTTAGTGATCCGCCTGATGGAAAACCAGTGTTAGGCGCAGTCAGAGAGAGTCTGACAGAGAGATGGATGCAGGTCAACAGGCCGTCACTGCCCTGATAAAGTCAATTCAACGTAGCCTGAACCAGTTTTTAGAGAAGGTCCATGAAAAGCAGAAACAGACCAGAAAACAGGCTCAGGACCTGGTCCAAAAGCTGGAGCAGGAGATCAGTGAGCTGGAGAAGAGAGGCACTGAACTGGAGAAGCTCTTATGTTCTGAAGACCATTTCTACTTACTACAACGCTCCACTTCACTGCCTCTCATTGAAGTGAAGGATTTGAATGGCGTCAGCTCAGCCAGCTTCTGTCTGAGCTGAAAGAGCTGATCACTGCACAAATAAATAAAAATGTCCTTGAGAGAGCCCAGCAATTTGCTGTGGATATCGTTCTAGATTCAAGTACAGCTAATGCTAACCTGACTCTGTCGAGCGATCTGAAACAGGTCAGATGGACCTGTTTCAGGTCGCTCGACGAGGAACACGTTCCCAGAGTCTACACAGAGGTTCTCCGATTGTCCTGGGGTACTTGGGAGGCAAGGTTTCTCTTCTGTCAGGTTTTACTTTGAGGTCCAAGTCAGAGAGAAGACTGAGTGGTATATAGGCGTGGCACTGGAGAGTGTGAGCAGAAAGGGTTCCATTAGTCTCGACCCCGATTGCGGATACTGGAGCATCGGAATGAGAAAAGCGAGTGAGTACTACGCATGCACTGGTGACCGTCTGTTCCTCAAGTCTGCTCCTCTTGAGGTTGGGGTGTTTGTGGACTGTCCCAGGGGCAAAGTGGACTTTTATGATGTGCATACAGCAGATCTCATCCACTCCTTCACCGACTGTAAGTTCCCCCAAAATCTGCTGCCTTTCTTCAGCCCTGGCTATAACCACGGAGGCACAAACTCCGCCCCTCTGGTGCTCAAGGCCGTGAAGAACCTGGGCAATCCATCAAAGAAAGGGAAACGGTAGAGCAGACCTGGACAGACCTGGACAGACCTGGACAGACCTGGACAGACCTGGACAGACCTGGGCAGTGACTCAAATGGTGATCATCCACCAACCCGGAGGTCAGCAGTGCACATACTGTTTTATCTTTGGGTCTTATGTTTATGAAGAGGTGTGTGAGTGTTTGGTGGACAGAGGTGGGAATACTTAATTATTTACTTACATTTGGTCTATTTATACAAAGAAAGTTTGCTCTGCTTTGTGTATACATACTCTTTTAAACAATGCTTTTTTTCGAGTTTGGTTATGTTGTTTAGTTGCAAGTTTTTCAGTTTATTATTTTCTTTTTACTTTAATGAAAAGTAAATAAAAGTTTATAATTTAAAATTTAATAAAAACTAAAGTGTAAGACGTCAAACTACAGTAGGTAGCGGAAATGTAACACTTGGAGACCAACCGCCATAAAACACCAAAGAAAAAGAAGATCCAGATTCAGCTGAAGTAATGCTTATGTGTGCTTATGTGATTGTTCTATTGAATGTGACTCTCCATAATCCTTTGCGTACTTGTCTGTTTATGGACCTGTGGTTATGGACCCAGGTGGTGTGTGCTGGTTTATGAATATGTAATAAAGTGTGGATACAAACCCCAGTCACATGGACTCTTTTGTATATTAATCAACAGTATAACAGGAAAAGACTAAGCCAATCTTCCTCTGAGGGATCTGTTTAACCTGATCCTGCATCTTCCTTTCATGGCCAGTGTAATATGGAATGGGGATGAGAGCGGGAAGGACATCACGCACATGTTTGGAGCGGGATCTGAACTCACAACACTGCGGCCTTCCCACTAAGAGCCTGGCATGCTTTTATTTATGTTTAATGCACAGTCTCTCCATTCTGCTTCCTCTCTCTGCGGCTCCTGGAGGTCCCCGGCCCCTGTGTAACGACTCAGTGTGATCCCCGGCCCCTGTGTAACGACTCAGTGTGGTCCCCGTCCCCGTGTAATGACTCAGTGTGGTCCCCGTCCCCGTGTAATGACTCAGTGTGGTCCCCGGCCCCTGTGTTATGACTCAGTGTGGTCCCCGTCCCCGTGTAATGACTCAGTGTGGTCCCCGGCCCTGTGTAATGACTCAGTGTGGTCCCCGTCCCCCGTGTAACGACTCGGTATGGTCCCCGACCCCCGTGTAATGACTCAGCGTGGTCCCCGGCCCCCGTGTAATGACTCAGCGTGGTCCCCGGCCCCCGTGTAACGACACAGTGTGGTCCCCGGCCCCCGTGTAATGACTCAGTGTGGTCCCCGGCCCCTGTGTTATGACTCAGTGTGGTCCCCGTCCCCGTGTAATGACTCAGTGTGGTCCCCGGCCCCGTGTAATGACTCAGTGTGGTCCCCGTCCCCCGTGTAATGACACAGTGTGGTCCCCGGCCCCCGTGTAATGACTCAGTGTGGTCCCCGGCCCCCGCGTAATGACTCAGTGTGGTCCCCGGCCCCCGTGTAATGACTCAGCGTGGTCCCCGGCCCCCGTGTAATGACTCAGCGTGGTCCCCGGCCCCCGTGTGATGACTCAGCGTGGTCCCCGGCCCCCGTGTGATGACTCAGCGTGGTCCCCGGCCCCCGTGTATTGACTCTGCCGGGATTAACTCTGAATAATTGCGCGGCTGCATGATTGTAATCTACCTTTCAATTAGAGCTCCGGTGAGGTTCTGCTCCGACTCGTGATCAGCTCATTTGGAACCAGAGCTTTTGTCTTTCTCTCGTCCTGCGAAATCATCTGAAAAGTTCTCGTTTCACAAAAGGATAACAATCTTTTGATTCGGTTTGACTGAGAAACTGAAACCTCCCCACACAGATCATTTATGTTTTTTTTCTACAGCCAAGCCAACTGTAATCTTTGTATGATTAAACATTTTAAAGCTGGGAAATGCATAAAGAGAACAGACAACTTTGATGTAACAGAGCTTTATGTAATGCACATGTGCAATGGAGTCAGAAACACAAGGCTTATGTTATTGAAATATCATTTATCACAATTATTTAGATTTGATTAGTGTGCTCTTTGTTGTGTATTTTCTGTATTGTTACGTTTAGTCATGTACATTTACTGCGCATTGTAGTAACTTTTCTATAAGATTAGAAGACACCATCATTTTAACCGTTGGCCTGAATAACTAAGCTTTATGTTGGCTATTAAATGATTTGGTCTATTCTTTAAAAATACCTCACAAGGTCTACGGTGCTTGTCGCGGCAGCAACCCCCGAACACTGTGGTGGACACCGGAAGTAAGGAATGCCGTCAGGCTGAAGAAGGCGTTGACAGGTATCGGTGGGCCAGGCGTGCCGCAGCTTGTACGGACGGTGCAAGGAATAAGTTGAGGACCTCCTTAATCCCACCGTCACGTCTCCTGAAGAGGAAGCAGAGACTGGGGACTCAGAGGCTGACTCGTCCATCACCCAAGCTGAAGTCACTGAGGTTGTTGTCAAACTCCTCGGTGGCAGGGCTGCAGGGGTGGCAGAGATCCACCCTGAGTACTTAAAGTCTCTGGATGTTGTAGGACTATCTTGGCTGACACGTCTCTGCAACATTGCGTTGAATGTCTCAGGGACAGTGCCTCTGGACTGGCAGACCGGGGTGGTGGTCCCTCTGTTCAAGAAGGGGGACCGGAGGATGTGTTCCAACTACAGAGGCATCACACTCCTCAGCCTCTCCGGTAAGGTCTATTCCAGGTCCTGGAGAGGAGAATCCGACCGATAGTCGAATCTCGAATTCAGAGTGGTTTAGGTCCTGGTTGTGGAACACTGGACCAGCTCTATACTCTCCATCGGGTGCTCGAAGGGTCCATGGGAGTTTGCCCAACCAGTCCACATGTGCTTGTGGATCTGGAGAAGGCTTTCAACCGTGTCCTTTGGGATGCTCTTTTGGGGGGTGCTCTGGGAGTACGGGGTCCGGGGCCCTTTGCTCAGGGCTGTCTGGTCCCAGCATGACTGGAGCAGGAACTGTGTTCATTGTCGGCAGTGTGTTTTGGACTCCACCAGGGCTGCCCTTTGTCAGAAGTTCTAGGCGCAGTCAGGGGACCCGGCCCCGGATAAGCGGACGAAGATGGATGGATAAAAAACACGAGACATATCATTCAAGTTTTGATTCAAGATCATTTAATATATTTTAAAACTATATTATTAATTAACACTGTGTTAGTTGTGTAAGTCCCAAACGTTTCAGGTGAAGGAACTTTAGTGAATTATCATTAAATTATTATAATTAAATGTTGTCCACTTGCCTGTTCATGTCACTGTGCCTCCTCTCCAGAGTTCAGTACTCAAGTAAATCCTACCTATCTTCACCGTCGTCACGTGAACAAGCTCCTCCTCTCTCACCTCTGTGCCTTGCTCACCCCCGCAGCTCTCTTTTCCCTCTCTCTGGTTCTTTTCATGTTCACAGCACAGTCTTCAGACGGTTGTGGTGTAGGAGGAGTCAGAAGGCACATGGATTAGGTTTCACCGTCTGCCTTCTGTAAAAGCCGCTGCAGTAGGTTTCGTTTTCAGGATGTGTACTTGCGTCATTCTAATGTCATGCAAAAGGCCACTCCCCAGATCTGCACCTCTTAGGAACGATATAACAGAAAAGTTATCAGGAAACAGAGTCCACACTCAGCAGAGATCAAGCTCGCAGTCTCTGGAACAGTTCCACAGAACAGGTTCTGTCCTGGTTTTGCTGCCGGGTGAGTTCACAGTTCCTTGTTTCTATGCCTGAGAAATTAGTTGTAATTTTGATTTATACAGTTCAGTCCTTATATACTTCAGGTACTTTTATTGCTGTTTTTTTGTGTATGACTGGATTGGCTGAATCCTGTGTCTTCCGTGTTGAAGCAATATTGTGCAAGAGCATTCTCTCCTCTTTCTCTGCCTTTTTCTAGTAAGTTCACTCCAAATGATACAGATATATTTAATATGAGATCTCTTCCAAACGTCCTTGATACTCTGGAGTGACTGATGCTGTTATGCAAACGTATGGCTGTATAGAACCTGATTAAAGGTTCTTGTGTGTGGATATAACGCCTTTTTCTAAATGATTCAAATAATTAACTCATAATTAAAAAGAAAGTAATAAACTCATTGTGTGGAGGTATTTGTTTCAGGAGACAGAATGGCTGAAGGTGTCGACACTGAGGACCAGTTCAACTGCTCTATCTGTTTGGATCTGTTTAAAAAACCAGTCACCACTCCATGTGGACACAACTTCTGTCAAACCTGCATCACCGTCAACTGGGACCTGAACCGTCCTCATGTGTGTCCACTCTGTAAGCAGAGATTCTCCTCCCGGCCCTCTCTGAAGATCAACACTCTGCTGGCAGAAATGGTGGCTAAGATAAAAAGCAAACACAAAGCCTGGGCGGGACCAGGTGAAGTGCCCTGTGATGCATGTCCTGAGCCTAAGCTGAAGGCCCTGAAGTCCTGCCTGAACTGTGTGGCTTCATATTGTGAGAGCCACTTGAAGCCGCACCAGGTGGCGCCCGGGTTAAAGACACATGAGCTGATAAAGCCTGTGCAGAACCTACAAGACCGAGTGTGCTCCAAACATAACCTGCCTCTGAAGCATTTTTGTCAAACTGACAAGCTTTACCTCTGTGTAATGTGTTCTCATCTAGATCACGGCAACCATAAAAGAGTTACTCTGAAGGAAGAGTATGAGAGGAAAAAGTCTTCTCTTCTGCTCACTCAGACAAAGAACCAGGACTTGGTAATGAAGAGGAGGCAGAAGATCCAGGAGATCCAGTGCAGTGTTAGGCGCAGTCAGAGAGAGTCTGACAGAGAGATGGATGCAGGTCAACAGACCGTCACTGCCCTGATAAAGTCAGTTCAACGTAGCTTGAACCAGTTTTTAGAGAAGGTCCATGAAAAGCAGAAACAGACCAGGAAACAGGCTCAGGACCTGGTCCAAAAACTGGAGCAGGAGATCAGTGAGCTGGAGAAGAGAGGCACTGAGCTGGAGAAGCTCATATGTTCTGAAGACCATTTCTACTTACTACAGCACTCCACTTCACTGCCTCTCTTTGAAGTGAAGGATTGGAATGGCGTGAGCGTTGAGATGGAGACGTGTAAGGCAGCCCAGCTTCTGTCTGAGCTGAAAGAGCTAATCAATGCACAAATAAATAAAAATGTCCTTGAGAGAGCCCAGCAATTTGCTGTGGATATCGTTCTAGATTCAAGTACAGCTAATGCTAACCTGACTCTGTCGAGGTTAGCTCTGAAACAGGTCCATCACACGGACACGAGGAACACGTTCCCAGAGTCTACACAGAGGTTCTCCGATTGTCCTGGGGTACTTGGGAGGCAAGGTTTCTCTTCTGTCAGGTTTTACTTTGAGGTCCAGGTCAGAGAGAAGACTGAGTGGTATATAGGCGTGGCACTGGAGAGTGTGAGCAGAAAGGGTTCCATTAGTCTGAACCCTGATTGCGGATACAGGAGCATCGGAATGAGAAAAGCGAGTGAGTACTACGCATGCACTGGTGACCGTCTGTTCCTCAAGTCTGCTCCTCTTGAGGTTGGGGTGTTTGTGGACTGTCCCAGGGGGAAAGTGGACTTTTATGATGTGCATACAGCAGATCTCATCCACTCCTTCACCGACTGTAAGTTCCCCCAAAAACTGCTGCCTTTCTTCAGCCCTGGCTATAACCACGGAGAAACAAACTCCGCCCCTCTGGTGCTCAAGGCCGTGAAGAACCTGGGCAATCCATCAAAGAAAGGGAAACGGTAGAGCAGACCTGAACAGACCTGGACAGACCTGAGCAGACCTGGACAGACCTGGGAAGACCTGGGCAGACCTGGACAGACCTGGGCAGTGACTCAAATGGTGATCATGCACCACCCGGAGGTCAGCAGTGCACATACTGTTTTATGGTTTGGTTTATTTTGTGGTTTTATGGCAGATTGGCAGATTAAACATTGTAAAGCTGGGAAATGCATAAAGAGAACAGACAACTTTGATGTAACAGAGCTTTATGTAATGCACATGTGCAATAGAGTCAGAAACACAAGGCTTATGTTATTGAAATATCATTAATCACAATTATTTAGATTTGATTAGTGTGCTCTTTGTTGTGTATTTTCTGTATTGTTACGTTTAGTCATGTACATTTACTGCGCATTGTAGTAACTTTTCTATAAGATTAGAAGACACCATCATTTTAACCGTTGGCCTGAATAACTAAGCTTTATGTTGGCTATTAAATGATTTGGTCTATTCTTTGAAAATACCTCTTTGTGTGTTATGTTTTGTCTGTCCAATTACATTATCCTACATGTATATATTTCCACACTCTTACAAATACTTTCCCCAAATATTTTACCTCTAATTAATAAGTAATTTCTGATACCACTAATTTGTACTGAAGTAATGTTATTTTGACAGTTCCTCAGTTACATTACATAAAAGTACCGTTTTATAACCAAAACTGAACTCTAGTAGCTGTCAAATGTAATACTGATACACATAGTGCTATACAGTCCTACACTATTATTATTATTTTTTATTAGTAACTAATTCAAACTATTTGGTTAGAATTTCTCTCCATTTCAAGAACAGGTTTTAAATCTAGTCATAAACAAAGTCACGTGGGTTCCATCCACACGTGAGCATTTCTTGTGCAGTGATTGTTCAGGGAAGTGTGAGGTCTGAAACAGCAGGGGGCGCTATAACCTCACACATGACTGTCTCCTGCACCAGCACGAGGCACATGAAGCAGGTTTATGATCATCTCTCACACAGAATACACTGCAGAGCTTTAAGAGCGTTTGTTTTACAGGCGCCATGACAACTACCCATAATGCTTTGCTTGTGAAGTCAGGGGAACGCTCTTTCTCTCTTTTTCTCTCTCTCTCTTGTTTTTTTTCGTGGTACAGCGTAAAACACATACTTTGAAGACGTACAATTACAGAAAAAGTACAATTACACTTAAAACAGATACTGTATTTTCCGGACTATAAGTTGCACCTTTTTTCATAGTTTTGGCCGGGGTGCGACTTATACTTACATTTATACTTATACTTATACTCTGGAGCGACTTATATGTGATATTATATGTTATTTTCATACTTGCAACCGCATTTCATACTCCAGTGCGACTTATACATGTTTTTTTTCCTTCTCTATTATGCATTTTTTGGCTGGTGCGACTTACTCTGGAAAATTCAGTACTTAGAAGAAGTACAACTACAGAAGAAGTACAACTACAGAAGACGTTCAACTACAGAAGACGTACAACTACACTTAAAACACGTACTTTGAAAACGTACAACTACAAAAGACGTTCAACTACAGAAAATATACAACTACACTTAAAACACGTACTTTGAAGACGTACTACTACAAAAGACGTTCAACTACAGAAGACGTGCAACTACACTTAAAACACATACTTTGAAGACGTACAACTACAGAAGACGTTCAACTACAGAAAATATACAACTACACTTAAAAAACATGTACTTTGAAGACGTACAACTACAAAAGACGCACAACTACAAAAGACGTTCAACTACAAGAGATATACAACTACACTTAAAACACGTACTTTGAAGACATACAACTACAGAAGACGTTCAACTAGAGAAGACGTGCAACTACACTTAAAACACATACTTTGAAGACATACAACTACAGAAGACGTGCAACTACACTTAAAACACGTACTTTGAAGACGTACAACTACAGAAGACGTTCAACTAGAGAAGACGTGCAACTACACTTAAAACACATACTTTGAAGACATACAACTACAGAAGACGTGCAACTACACTTAAAACACGTACTTTGAAGACGTACAAGTACAATAGGTGGCGGTAAGGTATTAATTTATGGATACCAACCACAATAAAACACCAAAGAAGAAGAAGAAGAAGAAGAAGAAGAAGAAGAAGAAGAAGAAGAAGAAGAAGAAGAAGAAGAAGTCAGGAGAACGCCCTCTGAGCTTGAAAAGGTCAAAAGTTGCCCTTGCTGGGTTAAGGTTAGGGTTTTGCTGAATTGGAACTCAAGGACAAGAAAACAGTAATTTTGCTTCCATTTTACTGTTGGGATTGTTTCAAAATAAAACAGTCAGCTATAGATATGCCCAATGTGATATGATCAGTGACAGACGACGGCTGTGGGGATCTTTAAGGAGAACACTGAAACAGAAACGGGTCTGGAGCACGTTATTTTCATTTCTTTGCGCGACACAGGAGGATTAATTATAAGAGTAGACTGTAACGCTGTCTTCACAGGCACGGCGCTACACCCTCCGATACAGTAGGTGGCGATGTGCACCTTTTTTCCTGGTTTGCTGTGCGCCAATTCAACCAGAAGAAGAAAAAGAAGGAAAACAGCCAACAGTTACAAGTGTTTTTATGAATATTCGTATTATTTGTGCCACAATAAACCCCTTTACACAACAGTAATAATATCAACAACAATCTGCACACCGCTGTGGCTTTATTTCCTGTTAAGTCGTAGCAAAGAGATCGTAAAAGTCGGATCTGCTCTCGAGCTGCATTGTTTTGATTGTGTAAAGACACGCTCTCGTCCGCAAAGGTAGGTTTATTAGCTTTATTTTAAGGATTACACACTTCTACCAGGCGCGCGATGATAACCCGGTCACATTCTATGTTTTATTTAGATGATATAGCCAAAATAGACAGTGCGTGTTCCGTTTTCTTGGGCTGTGGTGTCAAATAAAGCTAGAACAGTCGCAGCTAGCATCCACGTTAGCATCCACGTTAGCATTCAGTTTTCGCGTTTTACTTCTATTTACTTCTGTTTGTTCTAAATGCAGTGTGTGGAAATATTCCGGGTGGAGTTTTGCTTGTTATGCCAACTGATCTGCAACTGAAGCCTATATTTTTAACACTTTTAAAAAAAATGTATTGTTGATTTTGACATGCTAGTGGTGAGCTAGCATCATGTGGCTAGTAACAACAGGCTAACAGATTCGTCTCGCAGGGGGTAAACAAATCACGTTTATTTATCCTTATCTTCTCTTGGATTTATTATTAAAATATCATACTGTGTTTCTGATAATTACAAAAGCTGATTTTAACAAACTTTTTTATTAAGACACCACCAATGCGCTTTATTATCAATTATTCCATTGTCCAAAGTCGGTATTGTACGTAATGTATGATATCTTATGTAAATGTGTTCATGTAAATGCGTGTTGGATTAATTAATTAAAAGGTGTTGTCATCAAATCTTCAAATTAAATACAATAAAAAATAAGCCAAATGAAGTAGAGCATAATACATTAACTATTATGTTAACATTAACGTGTCTAATTGCTAATGGTTTGAGAGAAAAACACAGTAAACAACATTTTTGCATAAACCAGGCTCAAAATATTAGTTTACTTTTCATATTAAACATATTCCAGCCTCCAAATGATAATTGAGCTTGACTTAAGGTACAATTTGTGGTAAAATGTGTAATATATTGTGTTTGTCCAGTAAAATCAGATGTATTTATGTTTCCGATCATCAAAAATTGGTCATAATCTCCTTTTTTTTTTTTAAATGAACAAATAATGGAACATACAATGGTACATGTTTTTTATTGTTGATGAAGGCAAAATCTTGACCTTTACTGAACTATGGCTCACACAAACGTTGACCCTGCAACACTTTTTCGACTTGGGAATCAATTTTGTGCCAACCGTAATATTTTTCCAACCAGAGAAGCAAACCAAGGTTATTTTTAATACTCGGGCTGGGAAATTATTATTCCTGTCATATGAGTTTGTTATCTGTAGAGGGCGTGGTAGGACTAAGAAATAACCCTAACCCTCGCTTCCAGATTAAAACACATATAAATCTGATTCAAATTAGAATAACCATCTATGAACAGTGTGTTTTTGAGTACATTTATATTTGTAACGTATCAAACCCTCTTCCTGTCGTTGTTTCAAAAGGTCAAGGGTTGAACTTAAATATTATTGTTGCTATTTTCAGCCCAGACCGTCGTAAATGTTCTCTAAACGTGGAGCGGTCCTCGTTATTTTTGTACGTTATTTTTGTGTGTTATTTTGTGCGTTATTTTTGTGTGTTATTTTTGTACGTTATTTTTGTGCGTTATTTTTGTGTGTTATTCTTGTACATTTTTGTACGTTATTTTTGTGCGTTATTTTTGTGTGTTATTCTTGTACATTTTTGTACGTTATTTTTGTACGTTATTTTTGTACGTTATTTTTGTACGTTATTTTTGTACGTTATTTTCGTATGCCAGGCTGAATCTGAAGCTTCCTAAAACGCTTTAGCACTGCATTATTAGTCATTTATCTAGCACAAAAACTGTTCCCATCTGTTGAAACTGAGCATTGTTTTAATAAAGATAAAGATTGATGGCAACTCTGACATTTCTATTAGAGGAAACGTGACTCGCCGAACGGAGTGTTACGCCAAAACCGGGCGGGGCTTGGAAAACGTGGTCCCCATTGTTCTGAAGTAAAACAAAAGTATTTATGAGGGAAAAAGGTCAAATAACATCGACACGTCTGTTTACATTTCGAGCGACCTTTTGGAACGTGTTTATTGTCGCCGAAAATATCACGATTAACCTTGACGTTGAATAGACTTTGGGATAATTCCATTAAAAGTTCTATTTTTAATAAACTGTAACATTTAAAAGATGTGAGAAGCAATGAGTAAATGTCAGAATGAAACTCTTAATTAGTCGGTAACAGTAATGAGTCGCACGTGTTAATTATTTGGCGCTAGAAAGTTTAAATATTAGAAATTAACTATAAAAAAAATAAGAAAAGTTTCCCCTGTGAGTGCGTAGAAAAGATATACGTATTATAATAAAATGTTGCCTCTAAATATATAGTTCTAACTTTCGTTTATTGAAAATTCGATGCAGTGGAGAACGATATAGACAAAAATTAATATCTCTATTTTCTTAAATCTTTTTTTTATGGTTTGTAGAAAAAGATTCAGTTGTTTTCTTTTTTGATAACGATATTCAGACGTTTTTTTAAGAACTCGTCGGGATTGTGTTAAAATGTCCCTAAATGTCTTGGTTTAGGTTCAAGTCTTGCACTAAAAGTATTTGGATTTATAAAGTGAAATTAAGATGATTAAATGAACCCCAAACTGCAGAAATATTACTTTATACTCTCTGTTTTTAAAATTACTATGACTATAGACGATACGCTCATATTCTAAAGACGATACGCTCATATTCTAATTCTGTATTTCTCCAAAACTATTGAGATATTATGCATTTTTCACTGTATTTCCCACCTAAATTAATGTAATAATTGTGATGGGCCTAATTGTTAGTGACCCTTTGTAAACGATTGTACAAAACGCATCATCGTTTTAATTCTGACATTAGTTTAGTCTGACCTTTGCTTACAAAATCAATCAGTGCACACTTTTGTACACATTAGGTTACAAATATTTCTTCACAAAACTACAAATAAACGCTGTATTTATCTGTGAAAAGGCAGACTAAACCCACAAGTCACTCTCAAATCTGAAGCTAACTCACTCCAGGCCATCTCATTTCTGCTCTCGATTAATTAGATGAATAATAACGATTTTGGTCGACCGAGACGGCGTCGATTGTTCAACTGACTAAAGGTCGACGGCCCTAATTCGTCGACTGCATCGTTTTCGCGGCTGTAACTTTTGCACTTGACGCGCTAATAACATTTGTCCCTGTTTTTGTCGCCGCAGTTTTGAACGTTTGTCGCGATGGACGAGCAGGCGGCTTCGCCCGGGCCCAACGCCGACAACAACTCCCAGAGAAACGGGGACGAGGTGAGACGCCGGCGAAACGTCAATTTTAATTCTTACCACGTGTTTTGGGACTGTCCTGTTGCTCAAAAATATTGGACGGAAGAGTTACAGACTGTATTTGACTGACATTATAACAGACATTGGAAATATGGAGAGAATGACCTTCAGATTTGACCTGAAAACAGACAAATTTGAACAACTTTGGGGTGAGATGGAACGTTTATGTTGGACTTAGTACACCCTAACTTTATGTTTAACCATATGCTGCCTTTATTGTTATTTATCATTACTTGGATCATTGCTACTTTCTTTTGCTCTTATGTTGTGTCCCAGCTGTTTTCTGTGTCTGTAAAATGAAAAACTTAATACCGTATTTTCCAGGATTATAAATCGCACCAGCCAAAAAAGGCATAATAGAGAAGAAAAAAACATTAGTCGTACTAGAGTATAAGTCGCATTTTGGGAAATTAATTAAGAACAGACATTTCATCTTGAAATGCAGTTTAAAATAATAACACATGAGAGAACATGGTGAATAGGTGTACGTATGTTAACGCTAACACCTTCAGCTACATGACGTATGCTAACGCTAACACCTTCAGCTACATGAGGCACAGACAGAACTGTGGTAAGTGTCTGGTATGTTAGCGTAACATATGAACAGTTATTCAGATAACTATAGCATAAAGAACATGCTAACAAGTTTACCAAAGCATCAGTTTTACCCCAAATCACTAAATCCATTGAATTCTTCTTCCTCTGTGTCACTTCTAAACAACTCCACAAACTCCAGAGGAAGAGGAAGTGCAGATTCTATATAAGTCGCACCCTGGCCAAAACTATGATAAAGTTGTGTTTTATAGTCCAGAAAATACGGTAATAATACTTAAAGAAAGAGCACAGAGAGAGGCTCGACATGTCAAAAACCGCGTGCGTGTTTCAGAAGCTGAGGCGCGGCAGCTGGACCAAGGGGAGGAAGAGGAAGAAGCCGATGAAGGACAGCAACGCCCCCAAAGCGCCGCTGACCGGCTACGTGCGCTTCATGAACGACCGGCGCGAGCAGCTCCGGGCTGAGCGACCCGACGTGCCCTTCCCGGAGATCACGCGCATGCTGGGCAACGAGTGGAGCAAGCTGCAGCCCGACGAGAAGCAGGTCGGTCCGCAGGGTAACAAAGGAGATGAAAAGTGGATTTGCACGACACGGCGGTCATCGTTGAGATGCGAGCCCGGCTAAACGACGGCTCAGATTCACTTTAAAATCAAATCAATTGGAAATAGTCGCAATGAATTAGCTGTTTAGACTAAGGATCTAAAACGATATGGAAATCTCACAGTGCGACGTCAGGAAATTGTTCAAATCTGACTTTTTCCCTTTAAAACGAGCCTTGACAAGCGTTTGTGTTAATTTTTCAAAGAACTGAGATATAAAAGTGCTTAAAATATGTTATTTCGTCGTGTCGTCTGCACTGAAAAGTAGCAAAGGATCATGGTCCGTGTCTGGGCTCTTCAACATAATCTAGACAAATCAAGCCCTCCAAGCGATTTAATCTGGCCCACCTCCATCTTTCAAGTAATAATATATATAGATACATATTGTTTACAGGTTTAAGTCTGGGTTAGCATTAGTTTAGACCTGGTTTTGTCCTTGTTTAGTTCTGCTTTGGACCAGTTTTGATTCTTAGTCCTTTTGATTTGGTTAGTCCTGGCTCAGACCTGGTCGGGTTCTGCAAAGCAATGTTAGTAAATCATTTTTGTAGGTTATTTCTCACTAATTTGTAGGTAATTTCTCACTAATCCATCAGTTCTTTTAGCCGTTGCTGCGTTGAAACCATGAATGTAAATAAATACGCTTATTCTTTGTTGTATTGTGACGGCCCAGCGATATCGCCGTGAGACTTTCGACGATCCGACTCCACAATGTTTCGGTTCTTGTCGCATCCCAACGCTCTGTTGAACGTTGCCACATGTGAGTCTTCTAGCCGCAGTTTGGGTTATTCCTCAGTCAAACTCGGGCACAGCTTCGGTCGGTTTTAGAGCCGAACATTCGATCTCCAAATCGCTCTTTCTCGCGGCCCAAGGGAAGTCACGCATTGAGGGATTTCGCCTCTTCGATTTGCCATTTTTCCTGTGGATAAATTTACCGAGCAGTTCAGGAACAAACTTGTCATTAAATATAATATCAATTTGCCTTCAAAAGTCGAGCGGACGATGCTTCGCGCGCGTTTCAAACCTCATCGCGTGTCTCTTTGCGCAGAGGTACTTGGACGAAGCTTCACGTGTGTTCTGTTCTCAAACCTCTCTTTTTGCAGAGGTACTTGGACGAAGCGGAGAAGGACAAAGAGCGCTACATGCGAGAGCTGGAGAAGTATCAGAAAACTGAGGCCTACAAGCATTTCACCAGGAAAGTCCAAGAGAAGCAGAAGGGCAAACGACACAGAGGTGAGATGAACACCAGCCGCGCTGACGTTTCAGCAGGACATCCCAGGACGAGGACTTCACTTCCTCTATTACTTCTACTACTTCTACTTCTTCTACTACTTCTTCTACTTCTACTTCTTCTACTACTTCTTCTACTTCTACTTCTTCTACTACTTCTACTAATTCTCTTTCTCTTTCCAGATGTTGGACATCAGGCGGCCAACGAGGCTCTTCATGAGGTGATGACACAAGCACAACACATTTTTACCATTATATTTGAAACACAGGCTGATGCATCCAAAGCGCCCCCTACAGGCCGGACCACTCGCTGAACTAAAACAGTTAAATGCATCTACAGCGCCCCCTACAGGCCGGACCACTCGCTGAACTAAAACACAGTTAAATGCATCTAAAGCGCCCCCTACAGGCCGGACCACTCGCTGAACTAAAACACAGTTAAATGCATCTAAAGCGCCCCCTACAGGCCGGACCACTCGCTGAACTAAAACACAGTTAAATGCATCTAAAGCGCCCCCTACAGGCCGGACCACTCGCTGAACTAAAACACAGTTAAATGCATCTAAAGCGCCCCCTACAGGCCGGACCACTCGCTGAACTAAAACACAGTTAAATGCATCTAAAGCGCCCCCTACAGGTCGGACCACTCGCTGAACTAAAACACAGTTAAATGCATCCAAAGCGCCCCCTACAGGCCGGACCACTCGCTGAACTAAAACACAGTTAAATGCATCCAAAGCGCCCCCTACAGGCCGGACCACTCGCTGAACTAAAACACAGTTAAATGCATCTAAAGCGCCACCTACAGGCCGGACCACTCGCTGAACTAAAACACAGTTAAATGCATCTAAAGCGCCCCCTACAGGCCGGACCACTCGCTGAACTAAAACACAGTTAAATGCATCTAAAGCGCCCCCTACAGGCCGGACCACTCGCTGAACTAAAACACAGTTAAATGCATCTAAAGCGCCCCCTACAGGCCGGACCACTCGCTGAACTAAAACACAGTTAAATGCATCTAAAGCGCCCCCTACAGGCCGGACCACTCGCTGAACTAAAACACAGTTAAATGCATCTAAAGCGCCCCCTACAGGCCGGACCACTCGCTGAACTAAAACACAGTTAAATGCATCTAAAGCGCCCCCTACAGGCCGGACCACTCGCTGAACTAAAACACAGTTAAATGCATCTAAAGCGCCCCCTACAGGCCGGACCACTCGCTGAATTAAAACACAGTTAAATGCATCTAAAGCGCCCCCTACAGGCCGGACGACTCGCTGAACTAAAACACAGTTAAATGCATCTAAAGCGCCCCCTACAGGCCGGACCACTCGCTGAACTAAAACACAGTTAAATGCATCTAAAGCGCCCCCTACAGGCCGGACCACTCGCTGAACTAAAACACAGTTAAATGCATCTAAAGCGCCCCCTACAGGCCGGACCACTCGCTGAATTAAAACACAGTTAAATGCATCTAAAGCGCCCCCTACAGGCCGGACCACTCGCTGAACTAAAACACAGTTAAGATAAATATGTTTTGAATTTTGCTTAAAAATAAATTATCAAGGAATAGCAATTTTTTTAGGTTTATAATTTCACTTCCTGTTTGTAATTGATGACATTACACTAGGAAATTACCCAGCAAACACTGAAATTTTTTTATTTGACAAATAAAACCATATGAGAGCGACTTTATTTTGTTGAATTCATGTTTAGAAAGTTTAAACATTTTATACAATGAAATGCCACTTCTAACTCAAAATAACAGCAGCTTCTTTATTATTTTAATGCCGTCTTGTATTAGTTTTGATTTTATTCTAAAACGATTCAGAAATGATCAGGTTTTTGTTATGTTTATGTGATTTTCCTTTCCCGTTAGCTTCTAAGCTTCTAATAATGCTAGTTTTACAGTGGGTCAGTATTTTTGTATCAATAACGAACATTGAAACCACAAAAAACCACGCGTCTGTGCAGTTTTTATTTCGCTTTCCTGATTAGAAACAAATGCAAACGAACGTTGTGGTCCGCACCAAGCCGCGTGGAGCCGCGATCGCGCTTTGAGTGATTAGCTTTAGCTTTCTTTTGGGGACATAATTGCGTCTGCACGAGTTCACAGCCAGGAGTCCTCCTTCTCGATGGGGAATGAGAACAGATGATGTTTCTCTCGTACAAAGCTCTGTTCTAACCGCGTTCTACGTCGCGAGCCGCCTTCCATATCTCAGCGGATGAGATTACCCCCGCGTTTTTAAAAACTCGTGTCTGGATTCCCCCCGCGGGCAGGTGCAAAGTCAGTTACTCGCCCACGACAGGCGGCGAGATGGACGAGCGCGCCGGCAGCCAGCGTTTCCTCTGCGTTTATCACGTTCTGAAAGACTTTCCACAGTGTCCCGAGCCGTTTTTATAGATTTATGTGAGTGTCTGACCAAACATGATGACAGAATTTAGTTAGGAAATCATTAAGTTTTTTGACCCCTAATCTTGAAACCATGGCCTTTTTCTTTCTTTCTTTCTTTCTTTCTTTCTTCTTCTGTCTTTCTTTCTTTCTTTCTTCTTCTTTCTTTTTCTTCTTCCTTCTTCATCCTTCTTTCTTTCTGTCTTTCTTTCTTTCTTCTTATTCTTTCTTCTTCTTCATCCTTCTTTCTTTTTCTTCTTCTTTCGTCTTTCTTCTTGTTCTTTCTTGTTCTTCAATTTAAATGTATTTATTTTATTTATTTTATTTATTTTATTTATTTTATTTTATTTATTTATTTTATTTATTTTATTTATTTTATTTATTTTATTTATTTTATTTATTTTATTTATTTTAATTTATTTTAAGTTTTTTATGTTTTATTGTATTTTTTTATTTTTTGTTCCCAGACTTATTATTTAAAGAGAATAAAACACATGATACAAAGTTCTTAATTTATCATATTTATTAATTTTTAAAGATTTTTTGTTATTATTTGGCAAAAACCTTTGACCCCCAACACACAGACCAATGATTTACTGCGTTTATAGAGTACAACACTTTCTCCTAATGATCATAGTTGTGTTTGTCTTCATTTTGTTGAGACAGAAGGACCTGGAGGGGAAAGACAGGACTGTGTTTGACATCCCCATCTTCACAGAGGAATTCCTCAACCACAGCAAAGGTGAAACACCAACAAAGTCTCCTCTTTTTTAAGCATCAAATTAAACCAAATGCCAGCCAAAAAGCAAGTTTACCAAAGCATCAGTTTTACCCCAAATCACTAAATCCATTGAATTTAGTGATTCAAACGTGTTCTCTTTAAACGTGTTCTCTTTAGACGTGTTCTCTTTAAACGTGTTCTCTTCAGACGTGTTCTCTTTAAACGTGTTCTCTTTAGACGTGTTCTCTTTAAACGTGTTCTCTTCAAACGTGTTCTCTTTAAACGTGTTCTCTTTAAACGTGTTCTCTTTAAACGTGTTCTCTTTAGACGTGTTCTCTTTAGACGTGTTCTCTTTAAACGTGTTCTCTTCAGACGTGTTCTCTTTAAACGTGTTCTCTTTAAACGTGTTCTCTTTAGACGTGTTCTCTTTAGACGTGTTCTCTTTAAACGTGTTCTCTTCAAACGTGTTCTCTTCAAACGTGTTCTCATTAAACGTGTTCTCTTTAAACGTGTTCTCTTTAAACGTGTTCTCTTTAAACGTGTTCTCTTTAGACGTGTTCTCTTTAAACGTGTTCTCTTCAGACGTGTTCTCTTCAAACGTGTTCTCTTTAAACGTGTTCTCTTTAAACGTGTTCTCTTTAGACGTGTTCTCTTTAGACGTGTTCTCTTCAAACGTGTTCTCTTCAAACGTGTTCTCATTAAACGTGTTCTCATTAAACGTGTTCTCTTTAAACGTGTTCTCTTTAGACGTGTTCTCATTAAACGTGTTCTCTTTAAACGTGTTCTCATTAAACGTGTTCTCTTTAGACGTGTTCTCATTAAACGTGTTCTCTTTAAACGTGTTCTCATTAAACGTGTTCTCTTTAAACGTGTTCTCTTTAAACGTGTTCTCATTAAACGTGTTCTCTTTAAACGTGTTCTCTTTAAACGTGTTCTCATTAAACGTGTTCTCTTTAAACGTGTTCTCTTTAGACGTGTTCTCTTTAGACGTGTTCTCTTTAGACGTGTTCTCTTTAGACGTGTTCTCTTTAGACGTGTTCTCATTAAACGTGTTCTCTTTAAACGTGTTCTCTTTAGACGTGTTCTCTTTAAACGTGTTCTCTTTAAACGTGTTCTCTTCAAACGTGTTCTCTTTAAACGTGTTCTCTTTAGACGTGTTCTCTTTAAACGTGTTCTCTTTAGACGTGTTCTCTTTAGACGTGTTCTCTTTAGACGTGTTCTCTTTAAACGTGTTCTCTTTAAACGTGTTCTCTTTAGACGTGCTCTCTTTAAACGTGTTCTCTTTAGACGTGTTCTCATTAAACGTGTTCTCTTTAGACGTGTTCTCTTTAGACGTGTTCTCTTTAGACGTGTTCTCTTTAGACGTGTTCTCTTTAAACGTGTTCTCTTTAAACGTGTTCTCTTCAAACGTGTTCTCTTTAGACGTGTTCTCTTTAGACGTGTTCTCTTTAGACGTGTTCTCTTTAGACGTGTTCTCTTTAGACGTGTTCTCTTTAGACGTGTTCTCTTTAGACGTGTTCTCTTCAAACGTGTTCTCTTTAGACGTGTTCTCTTTAGACGTGTTCTCTTTAGACGTGTTCTCTTTAGACGTGTTCTCTTTAGACGTGTTCTCTTTAGACGTGTTCTCTTTAGACGTGTTCTCTTTAGACTTGTTCTCTTTAAACGTGTTCTCTTTAAACGTGTTCTCTTCAGACGTGTTCTCTTTAGACGTGTTCTCTTTAGACGTGTTCTCTTTAGACGTGTTCTCTTTAGACGTGTTCTCTTTAAACGTGTTCTCTTCAGACGTGTTCTCTTTAGACGTGTTCTCTTTAGACGTGTTCTCTTTAGACGTGTTCTCTTTAGACGTGTTCTCTTTAGACGTGTTCTCTTTAAACGTGTTCTCTTTAGACGTGTTCTCTTTAGACGTGTTCTCTTTAGACGTGTTCTCTTTAGACGTGTTCTCTTTAGACTTGTTCTCTTTAAACGTGTTCTCTTTAAACGTGTTCTCTTCAGACGTGTTCTCTTTAGACGTGTTCTCTTTAGACGTGTTCTCTTTAGACGTGTTCTCTTTAGACGTGTTCTCTTTAAACGTGTTCTCTTCAAACGTGTTCTCTTTAGACGTGTTCTCTTTAGACGTGTTCTCTTTAGACGTGTTCTCTTTAGACGTGTTCTCTTTAAACGTGTTCTCTTTAGACTTGTTCTCTTTAAACGTGTTCTCGTTGGCGCTCAGCTCGGGAGGCGGAGCTTCGGCAGCTGCGTAAGACCAACATGGAGTACGAGGAGCGTAACGCGGCGCTGCAGAAGCACGTGGAGAGCATGCGGGGCGCCGTGGAGCGACTGGAGGGGGACGTGATGCAGGAGAGAGGGCGGAACAGCCTCCTGCAGCAGCACCTGGAGACCCTGCGACAGGCGCTCACCTCCAGCTTCTCCGCGGTGCAACTGCCAGGTCAGATCTGCGGCCGCGGCGACCGTCGAAAGCAAAAACAGTTCTCAAAAATGTCTTTGAAAAAACGATTTACGCGCAGGGAATTACGTTTTCAGGCAGGTTAAAGTGCCCCCTACAGGTCGGACGACTCATTGAACTAAAATGCAGTTAAGATGAATATATTTAGAATTTTATTAAGAAGTTATTAAAATGTAATCACAAAATAGAACATTTTTAAGGTTTATAATTTAACTTCCTGTTTGTATTTGATGTCATCACACTAGGAAATGACCCAACAAACACTGGGAAAAACTCATCTAATGTCACAATGTTTTTTATTTGACAAATAAAAATATATGAGAGCGACTTTATTTAGTTGAATTAATGTTTAGAAGGTTTAAAAAGTTGTTTCTTTGTGTAAATTCGGCATAAACTTTGACTGGAATGAGTGTCTCTGGTGTGATGTCACTTCCTGTCAATTTTTTACAGATTTTTCAACGTTTTCTCCACAAACACCTGCTCGATTGGTGTAAAACTATCTATATATATGCACAACAGGTATAAATACACCAAATAAAGTCAAAATTAGAAAATCGTTTAATAAAAACGTCATACGTCACTTTAAACATAATTTTTAAGTTAATTAAAGTTGTCTTATATGTTAAATGCTCTACAGTTATAGATTTCACATCTGTTTGCCAAAGCTGTCAACTAAGAAGTCACATTTTCTGTTAATTCTCAAATATAATTATTCAATCAAAGTTTGAGGCGGACAAATAATTAAAATAGTTGGATTCAACCAATCACAGCGAAGTGTGAAGTCTCAGAAGAAGCAGATGAGCATATTTACCAGTTTGTCTTTAAAGGCATTAGAAAAAAAGCAGACGACATAAATCGGGATCAAATCAGAAAAAGAAAATCGTGATGTAATTTTTCATTTTTATTTTTGCCATATGCCCAGCTAGTATTTTTATTTTTATTTAAAAAAAATCAATTCAATTTAAATTTTAAATGTTTTTTAATTTAAATGTATTTCTTTTTATTTTGACGTTATTTTACTTTCCTCATATTTAAAAATCTGTTCTTTCTTGTTTTTTGGGAAGAAAATAAAAATAAGAAAAAAGAAAAGACCCTTTGTCAAAGTGAAGAAAATGTGAAATTTCCTTAGTTGTACAATGACCTTTTTAAGCTTTATCAGAGCAAAGACGACATGGAAACGTAATAAAAGTACTAATATTTTGTCTCTTATCTTGTTGTGGTACTGAGCCCAACAGTATTTCTCTCATTTTGACGCGTTGCTTGTCCTGAAGTTGATTAATTCCATCACACATAAAACGATTGTGATTGACGGTTTCGTTAGCGTCTGCCCGTAGCTCTTTCGACGTTGACCGCCCAAAAACGCCACGCAGGCCACACCCTGAAACGCTCACTGTGTGTCCTGTGACTTTCAGGAAGCGGAGAGACGCCGACCCTGGAGACCATCGATGTTTACATGAAGAAGCTGCACAGCGTCATCATGAGCAGCCCGCAGGACCACGACGGCCTCATCTGCACCGTGCGCGACGTGGTCAACCGCTTGGACAGGTGGGCGCGGCCAGAGGGGCTAAACTCGGGCGGAAAGAATTGTAATATTTGATTCCAATCCAATCTACTTTATTTAGATTGCGAACGAATAGTTTCCAAAGGGCTGCACAGAGACACAGTGTAGACTAAAGATAATGATGTTTGAAGACCTTGGTATAGGCTAGCATAATGATTTTATTCATTTTATTCATTTTATTCATTTTATTCATTTTATTCATTTTATTCATTTTATTCATTTTATCATGTATTTATTTTTTCATGTATTTATTTTTTCATGTATTTTTTCATGTATTTATTATTTTCATGTATTTAATTTATTTCAGTTTCTTTATTTGTATTTATTTATTTATTTGTATTTATTGTAATATTATTGTTTTATTATATGTTTTATTAATTTTATTTTATGTTTTTATTATTTAATTTCCAGACACATCCATAAAAACACAAGACAAAGTTATTTATTTAATTTACCATTTTAATAATTATATATTTTTTGTTATTAAATGGCCAAAACAATTGCGATGAATGATAATATCACAATAATGATTATGGACTTATTATGGGCAGTAATATTCATAATTTTCATATCACAAATACGTAACATGTTCAAACCACTTTTCTAAAATCTAGAAAAAGAGAACATCGTGTTTAGTCTTTTTTTTAAATGCACAAACGGAGGTAAAATGTCGATTATCTCACACAAAATGTACCACAAACGTCCCTTTTTATACCAATAAACGATGATATTGTATATTTACCCATTCCTACCGCACAATAGTATTATAAACATACCGTATTTTCCGGACTATAAGTCGCACCTGCCAAAAAATGCACAATAGAGAAGAAAAAAACATATATAAGTCGCACTGGAGTATAAGTCGCATTTTGGGGAAATTTATTTGACAAAAGCCAAGACCAAGAACAGACATTTCATGTTGAAATGCAGTTTAAAATAATAACAGATGAGAGAACATGGTGAATAGGTGTACGTATGCTAACGCTAACACCTTCAGCTACATGACGTATGCTAACGCTAACACCTTCAGCTACATGACGTATGCTAACGCTAACACCTTCAGCTACATGACGTATGCTAACGCTAACACCTTCAGCTACATGACGTATGCTAACGCTAACACCTTCAGCTACATGACGTATGCTAACGCTAACACCTTCAGCTGCATGACGTATGCTAACGCTAACACCTTCAGCTACATGAGGCACAGACAGAACTGTGGTAAGTGTCTGGTATGTTAACGTAACATATGAACAGTTATTCAGATAACTATAGCATAAAGAACATGCTAACAAGTTTAGCAAAGCATCAGTTTGACCCCAAATCACTAAATCCATTGAATTCTTCTTCCTCTGTGTCACTTCTAAACAACTCCACAAACTCCAGAGGAAGAGGAAGTGCAGATTCTTCTTCTGCGTCGCTTAGAGCCTAGAGCGCCCTCCTGTGGTTGTCAGTGTGAAAATAACAAATAATCTCACATATAAGTCGCTCTGGAGTATAAGTCGCACTCCGGCCAAAACTATGTAAAAAGGTGCAACTTATAGTCTGGAAAATACGGTAATTAAGTTGAACAAACCGTAAAAGATGGAGGTAGGTATTTAACTTGATTTGACTTGTTTTTACCTTGTTGACACATCTTTTTTAAAATAAAATCGAATACGAGTGTGTTTGTAAGGTCTCTTTTTGCACGTTAATTTAAAGTATTTCTCATAATCTCGTACAAAAGAACAGGTTTAACAATCACACTTTTCTGCTTTTGATCGCTCTTTTTCCTCCAGATAATTCCACGCCATCGGCAGAAGATCGACCACGTTCGCCATGAGTCGGTTTCTCTAAACTCCGCCCTTTTTCTTCATCTAACTGTGTCTTTTATCGTCTTGAGTAGATGAAGGTGACTTTGCATATCCTATTTATTATTATTTTTTTACCGTTTTAAGCCGTTTGCTGTTGTTACACTTTAATACAAAGACGAGCGGTTTCACGACGACATCCGAAGCGGCAACGTGTCAAAATGTGTCCTCAGTGTGCAAGAAATATTGTTGAAAATTTTGTGTTTCGCGTTGAAAAACTTGTGCCATTCAGTCTCTGTGGAATTCTGTGTTCAATAAAAACATTTGCACCCTTAAAATGAGCTTTTGCTGCATATTTTTCGACTTTCCGTGCTGTTTTTTCTTCCAGTTTTGTCTCAGATTTAATTGCTGTGTAAATTGAATCTCAAATTTCAAAGCTCGTTCTTAAATTTCATTTGGATGGTTAGTTGTTGAGGCGATTGTCCAAAGGTTTTTCTCCAAAAATTTTAAATAAAAATGCTCATGACAAGTTCATTTATTCCCACCAGATGATGCCAAAAGTAGGAAATATTTTATACTTTTTAAACTCTCCTTTTTGATTCAGATACACTTTTTGTTACACGTTATTGCTTATATTATTGGTCGGTTTAATGAGTTGAAAAATGCACGTTTAAAAAAAATTTGTCACATTCGATCACAAAATAGTCAAACTACTTATTTCTATTAAAAGTGGAAATATTTCAGTAGAGACGAATCTAGTTCATTTAAAAAATATATGTATTTTTATGTTTTTGAATGAATAATGACGACTAACAATCGCACAAAGACGGTAAGAAGGTAATACATTTATGGTAAATCACACTTTTTTTACGTTTTTGAATTAATAACTGTTCAACAAAGACAACTATCAATGAAACAATAATTATTTCAATAAACATGTAATTTGATAATACATTTCAGGCCCGTCACACAGTCAAAGGTCATTTAAACCAGAAGGGGGACATTATAAAAATGTTAAATGTGATATAGATAGGAATTAGTGTATAATTTCACTTCCTGTTTGTAATTGATGACATCACAGTAGGAAATTACCCAGCAAACACTGGGCCAGAACTCATCTAATGTCACAATTTGTTTGATTTGACAAATGAAAATATACGAGAGCGACTTTATTTTGTTGATTTAATGTTTAAAGCGTCAAAAAAGTTGTTTCTTTGTGTAAATTTTGCATAAACTTTGACTGGAATGAGTGTCCCTGGTGTGATGTCACTTCCTGTCATTTTCTACAGATTTTTCAACGTTTTCTCCACAAATACCAGCTCGATCGGTGTAAAACTATAATATATATGTACAACAGGTATAAATAAAATAAATACAAATTAGAAAATCTTATAAAATCCTGTCATACGTCACTTTAAACTCTGCTTGTTGTTTTTTTTCTTCTTTTTTTTCACTTTTTAGCTTTGGCTTTGTTGTTTTGCAGGCGTTTGATTCAGATTATTTCCCATTAAAGACATTTTTAAAAATCGTGGCACCGTTTCTGTACGTGGTTCGTTCTGCGCTGTTAAAAATCAAATGAACGTGACTTTTCCCTGTTCAGACTTTAGTCACTTTACACTCGCTTCTGATCTGAAATCTGACTCGCGCTGTCATG
The DNA here is from genome assembly GCF_026437365.1 of Eucyclogobius newberryi. NCBI lineage: Eukaryota > Metazoa > Chordata > Actinopteri > Gobiiformes > Gobiidae > Eucyclogobius > Eucyclogobius newberryi. The sequence goes on from NW_027316389.1 coordinate 8,285,288, forward strand.
GAAACGATCTGATGGAGGTCACTGCAGGCTCGAGGCTCCATCACACTGTCTTGACCTTGATCTGGGGGTTTTCATGACGGTGCAAAGAGCTCGTGTCTCAGACTTTGAAATGCGACCCGGGTCATTTTCATATGGGTCAGGGTCACAGGTCACATCGGCCAATCGGAAGGAAGAACACTAACTTCAGACATCGTTTGGTTTGACATTGTGCTCTTTGCTGTCTTAAGGTCAAATCAAAGTGTTTAAATCTTCAGTTTGTCTGTGAAAGTTCAGTCACTTCAATTTCTCTCAACATAGAAAACCTCTCTTTTTTGAATCATGTGTTTCAGTCTAAAATGTCTGTTAAAGTAAAGGAAACCGACACGTGCAGAGGATGTCATACATTTAGACTTTCACAATAATGTCTCTGTTTTATAATCAATATCAACTTAATCCACCCTTAAAAATGTTTAGAAGAATATCAATAAAAAAAACTTTAAATAAATAAAAAAGTTTGATTTTATAAAATTGGTCTCAAAATAAAGGTTTGGATTACCAAGTGATCACATAGACCTAAGTGATCACATAGACCTAAGTGATCACATAGACCTAAGTGATCACATAGACCCATGTGATCACATAGACCCAAGTGATCACATAGACCTAAGTGATCACATAGACCCGAGTGATCACATAGACCCGAGTGATCACATAGACCCAAGTGATCACATAGACCTAAGTGATCACATAGACCTAAGTGATCACATAGACCCGAGTGATCACATAGACCCGAGTGATCACATAGACCTAAGTGATCACATAGACCTAAGTGATCACATAGACCCATGTGATCACATAGACCCAAGTGATCACATAGACCTAAGTGATCACATAGACCTGAGTGATCACATAGACCCAAGTGATCACATAGACCTAAGTGATCACATAGACCTAAGTGATCACATAGACCCATGTGATCACATAGACCCAAGTGATCACATAGACCCGAGTGATCACATAGACCCAAGTGATCACATAGACCTAAGTGATCACATAGACCTAAGTGATCACATAGACCCGAGTGATCACATAGACCCGAGTGATCACATAAACCCGAGTGATCACATAGACCTAAGTGATCACATAGATCCAAGTGATCACATAGACCCAAGTGATCACATAGACCCAAGTGATCACATAGACCCAAGTGATCACATAGACCCAAGTGATCACATAGACCTAAGTGATCACATAGATCCAAGTGATCACATAGACCCAAGTGATCACATAGACCTAAGTGATCACATAGACCCATGTGATCACATAGACCCAAGTGATCACATAGACCCGAGTGATCACATAGACCTAAGTGATCACATAGACCCATGTGATCACATAGACCCGAGTGATCACATAGACCCGAGTGATCACATAGACCCGAGTGATCACATAGACCTAAGTGATCACATAGACCCAAGTGATCACATAGATCCAAGTGATCACATAGACCTAAGTGATCACATAGACCCATGTGATCACATAGACCTAAGTGATCACATAGATCCAAGTGATCACATAGACCCGAGTGATCACATAGACCCAAGTGATCACATAGACCCAAGTGATCACAATAGATCTGAGTGATCACATAGACCTAAGTGATCACATAGACCTAAGTGATCACATAGACCCGAGTGATCACATAGACCTAAGTGATCACATAGACCTAAGTTATCACATAGACCTAAGTGATCACATAGACCCATGTGATCACATAGACCTAAGTGATCACATAGACCTAAGTGATCACATAGACCTAAGTGATCACATAGACCTAAGTGATCACATAGACCTAAGTGATCACATAGGCTCTCGGGTCGACGGGCCGGACGCTGCAGAAAGTGGGTCAAATTATCAACTGCTTTGTCGGTTACGCTACGATGCAACGATGATTGATTTTTAAATGCCTTTTCAGCGTTGGAATCGATTCAAAAGATCGGGCCACAGTTGGTCACCCCTGACCTCATTAGTAGAAATAGTTTGACATAATTGGCATGTTTCCAATAGGACGATGTACGGGACGTTAGGATCGCACGAGGTGTTCGAAATATGATACAAAGATACGAATGAATGCATTTTTGCTGCTGTATAAAGTCACCAAAGCATCACATCATCGAAGTATATCAAAGGTCTGTAACGATTTTGTCCATTGGTTTCGAGCGTCGTCATGGTAATTCAACATTTAAAATCTACGGTAATATTAAACGTTGTGAAGTTGTAAAAGTTCTCAAAAAGAACTTAAAATCTGGAACATATAGTGATATTTTTATGTACATTTAATACGTGAAATAAAAATACATAGTTGTTGTGTTGCTTTTATCGCCGAAAAAGGTGCCTTTACCACCCCCTACTGGAGTTGTACGTTTTACAAGTATGTGTTTTATGCTATACCATTAAAAAAGAAAAGAAAAATTAAATAAAAATAAAAGTATGTTAGCTGTAAAGTGTTCACAAGACCATTATCTCAAAGTAGGAAAATATATAGATTTAGATACAATTTAGATACAGTTAAAATGACTAAATTATTTTATCAAGAAGATAAGGTGAATATTTCTTACTGTTTATGTCTTATAAAAATATGTTATTAATGAATCCTATGATAACTCCTGTCCCATATCCATGTAGTGACCCTAGTTTTATTCTTTAAACACAAACATGATTATTTTCTTTCATATTTTACTATACAATATGTACTTTATTAAAGGAAAAGAGTTATTAAGGAACCTCAGAACTATATTTCAGTGATCTTTCAATATAAATATAAACCATCTGCTCAAATCTTATTCTTGTTTTGCCATTGATTTGCATCTAAAATAGGGATTTTCCAGATGAAAAACCGGGACATCCGGGTTGAGCTGGGGATGGGGGGTAATGATAAAATTGTAAAAAAGCGTGTGTAATTAAGAACATGTTTACGAGCTCGGTCCATTCACGGCTCTTTCACTGCTCAGTCGTGGGTCAGTTTATAATCTGAGCGTCTTCAATCACTGGAACTGAGCGAATCTTTTGTCTTTTGCTTATTCTAACGCCAGAATTTCTCTATTTTGGCTAAAGAAACGAAAATATATATCGCCTTCTTTAGCGTCGGCACGGCTCAAAATGGTCAAAATCCGGGACGATCAGGACACGTCTTGTATAAAACAGGGACGATCGGGACGCGTCTTGTATAAAACAGGGACGATCGGGACGCGTCTTGTATAAAACAGGGACGATCGGGACGCGTCTTGTATAAAACAGGGACGATCGGGACGCGTCTTGTATAAAACAGGGACGATCGGGACGCGTCTTGTATAAAACAGGGACGATCGGGACGCGTCTTGTATAAAACAGGGACGATCGGGACGCGTCTTGTATAAAACAGGGGCGATCGGGACGCGTCTTGTATAAAACAGGGACGATCGGGACGCGTCTTGTATAAAACAGGGACGATCGGGACGCGTCTTGTATAAAACAGGGACGATCGGGACGCGTCTTGTATAAAACAGGGACGATTGGGACACGTCTTGTATAAAACAGGGACGATCGGGACGCGTCTTGTATAAAACAGGGACGATCGGGACGCGTCTTGTATAAAACAGGGACGATCGGGACACGTCTTGTATAAAACAGGGACGATCGGGACACGTCTTGTATAAAACAGGGACGATCAGGACACGTCTTGTATAAAATAGGGACGATCTGGACACGTCTTGTATAAAACAGGGACGATCGGGACACGTCTTGTATAAAACAGGGACGATCGGGACGCGTCTTGTATAAAACAGGGACGATCGGGACGCGTCTTGTATAAAACAAGGACGATCAGGACACGTCTTGTATAAAATAGGGACGATCAGGACGCGTCTTGTATAAAACAGGGACGATCGGGACGCGTCTTGTATAAAACAGGGACGATCGGGACACGTCTTGTGTAAAACAGGGACGATCGGGACACGTCTTGTATAAAACAGGGATGATCAGGACACGTCTTGTGTAAAACAAGGACGATCGGGACGCGTCTTGTATAAAACAGGGACGATCGGGACGCGTCTTGTCTAAAACAGGGACGATCGGGACATGTCTTGTGTGAAACAGGGACGATCGAGACGCGTCTTGTATAAAACAGGGACGATCGGGACGCGTTTTGTGTAAAACAGGGACGATCGGGACACGTCTTGTATAAAACAGGGACGATCGGGACGCGTCTTGTATAAAACAGGGACGATAGGGACGCGTCTTGTATAAAACAGGGACGATCGGGACGCGTCTTGTATAAAACAGGGACGATCGGGACGCGTCTTGTATAAAACAGGGACGATCGGGACACGTCTTGTATAAAACAGGGACGATCAGGACACGTCTTGTATAAAATAGGGACGATCAGGACACGTCTTGTATAAAACAGGGACGATCGGGACACGTCTTGTATAAAACAGGGACGATCGGGACGCGTCTTGTATAAAACAGGGACGATCGGGACGCGTCTTGTATAAAACAAGGACGATCAGGACACGTCTTGTATAAAATAGGGACGATCAGGACGCGTCTTGTATAAAACAGGGACGATCGGGACGCGTCTTGTATAAAACAGGGACGATCGGGACACGTCTTGTGTAAAACAGGGACGATCGGGACACGTCTTGTATAAAACAGGGACGATCAGGACACGTCTTGTGTAAAACAGGGACGATCGGGACACGTCTTGTATAAAACAGGGACGATCGGGACGCGTCTTGTATAAAACAGGGACGATCGGGACGCGTCTTGTATAAAAACAGGGACGATCGGGACGCGTCTTGTATAAAACAGGGACGATCGGGACGCGTCTTGTCTAAAACAGGGACGATCGGGACACGTCTTGTATAAAACAGGGACGATCGGGACGCGTCTTGTATAAAACAGGGACGATCGGGACGCGTCTTGTATAAAACAGGGACGATCGGGACGCGTCTTGTATAAAACAGGGACGATCGGGACGCGTCTTGTATAAAACAGGGACGATCGGGACGCGTCTTGTATAAAACAGGGACGATCGGGACACGTCTTGTATAAAACAGGGACGATCGGGACACGTCTTGTATAAAATAGGGACGATCGGGACACGTCTTGTATAAAACAGGGACGATCGGGACACGTCTTGTATAAAACAGGGACGATCGGGACGCGTCTTGTCTAAAACAGGGACGATCGGGACATGTCTTGTGTGAAACAGGGACGATCGAGACGCGTCTTGTATAAAACAGGGACGATCGGGACGCGTCTTGTGTGAAACAGGGACGATCGGGACGCGTTTTGTGTAAAACAGGGACGATCGGGACACGTCTTGTATAAAACAGGGACGATCGGGACGCGTCTTGTATAAAACAGGGACGATAGGGACGCGTCTTGTATAAAACAGGGACGATCGGGACGCGTCTTGTATAAAACAGGGACGATCGGGACGCGTCTTGTATAAAACAGGGACGATCGGGACACGTCTTGTATAAAACAGGGACGATCAGGACACGTCTTGTATAAAATAGGGACGATCAGGACACGTCTTGTATAAAACAGGGACGATCGGGACACGTCTTGTATAAAACAGGGACGATCGGGACGCGTCTTGTATAAAACAGGGACGATCGGGACGCGTCTTGTATAAAACAAGGACGATCAGGACACGTCTTGTATAAAATAGGGACGATCAGGACGCGTCTTGTATAAAACAGGGACGATCGGGACGCGTCTTGTATAAAACAGGGACGATCGGGACACGTCTTGTGTAAAACAGGGACGATCGGGACACGTCTTGTATAAAACAGGGACGATCAGGACACGTCTTGTGTAAAACAGGGACGATCGGGACACGTCTTGTATAAAACAGGGACGATCGGGACGCGTCTTGTATAAAACAGGGACGATCGGGACGCGTCTTGTATAAAAACAGGGACGATCGGGACGCGTCTTGTATAAAACAGGGACGATCGGGACGCGTCTTGTCTAAAACAGGGACGATCGGGACACGTCTTGTATAAAACAGGGACGATCGGGACGCGTCTTGTATAAAACAGGGACGATCGGGACGCGTCTTGTATAAAACAGGGACGATCGGGACGCGTCTTGTATAAAACAGGGACGATCGGGACGCGTCTTGTATAAAACAGGGACGATCGGGACGCGTCTTGTATAAAACAGGGACGATCGGGACACGTCTTGTATAAAACAGGGACGATCGGGACACGTCTTGTATAAAATAGGGACGATCGGGACACGTCTTGTATAAAACAGGGACGATCGGGACGCGTCTTGTATAAAACAGGGACGATCGGGACGCGTCTTGTATAAAACAGGGACGATCGGGACGCGTCTTGTATAAAACAGGGACGATCGGGACACGTCTTGTATAAAACAGGGACGATCGGGACACGTCTTGTATAAAATAGGGACGATCGGGACACGTCTTGTATAAAACAGGGACGATCGGGACACGTCTTGTATAAAACAGGGACGATCGGGACGCGTCTTGTATAAAACAGGGACGATCGGGACGCGTCTTGTATAAAACAAGGACGATCAGGACGCGTCTTGTCTAAAACAGGGACGATCGGGACATGTCTTGTGTGAAACAGGGACGATCGAGACGCGTCTTGTATAAAACAGGGACGATCGGGACACGTCTTGTATAAAACAGGGACGATCGGGACGCGTCTTGTATAAAACAGGGACGATCGGGACGCGTCTTGTATAAAACAAGGACGATCAGGACACGTCTTGTATAAAATAGGGACGATCAGGACGCGTCTTGTATAAAACAGGGACGATCGGGACGCGTCTTGTATAAAACAGGGACGATCGGGACACGTCTTGTATAAAACAGGGACGATCAGGACACGTCTTGTATAAAACAGGGACGATCGGGACACGTCTTGTGTAAAACAGGGACGATCGGGACACGTCTTGTATAAAACAGGGACGATCGGGACACGTCTTGTATAAAACAGGGACGATCAGGACACGTCTTGTATAAAATAGGGACGATCTGGACACGTCTTGTATAAAACAGGGACGATCGGGACACGTCTTGTATAAAACAGGGACGATCGGGACGCGTCTTGTATAAAACAGGGACGATCGGGACGCGTCTTGTATAAAACAAGGACGATCAGGACACGTCTTGTATAAAATAGGGACGATCAGGACGCGTCTTGTATAAAACAGGGACGATCGGGACGCGTCTTGTATAAAACAGGGACGATCGGGACACGTCTTGTGTAAAACAGGGACGATCGGGACACGTCTTGTATAAAACAGGGATGATCAGGACACGTCTTGTGTAAAACAAGGACGATCGGGACGCGTCTTGTATAAAACAGGGACGATCGGGACGCGTCTTGTCTAAAACAGGGACGATCGGGACATGTCTTGTGTGAAACAGGGACGATCGAGACGCGTCTTGTATAAAACAGGGACGATCGGGACGCGTCTTGTGTGAAACAGGGACGATCGGGACGCGTTTTGTGTAAAACAGGGACGATCGGGACACGTCTTGTATAAAACAGGGACGATCGGGACGCGTCTTGTATAAAACAGGGACGATAGGGACGCGTCTTGTATAAAACAGGGACGATCGGGACGCGTCTTGTATAAAACAGGGACGATCGGGACGCGTCTTGTATAAAACAGGGACGATCGGGACACGTCTTGTATAAAACAGGGACGATCAGGACACGTCTTGTATAAAATAGGGACGATCAGGACACGTCTTGTATAAAACAGGGACGATCGGGACACGTCTTGTATAAAACAGGGACGATCGGGACGCGTCTTGTATAAAACAGGGACGATCGGGACGCGTCTTGTATAAAACAAGGACGATCAGGACACGTCTTGTATAAAATAGGGACGATCAGGACGCGTCTTGTATAAAACAGGGACGATCGGGACGCGTCTTGTATAAAACAGGGACGATCGGGACACGTCTTGTGTAAAACAGGGACGATCGGGACACGTCTTGTATAAAACAGGGACGATCAGGACACGTCTTGTGTAAAACAGGGACGATCGGGACACGTCTTGTATAAAACAGGGACGATCGGGACGCGTCTTGTATAAAACAGGGACGATCGGGACGCGTCTTGTATAAAAACAGGGACGATCGGGACGCGTCTTGTATAAAACAGGGACGATCGGGACGCGTCTTGTCTAAAACAGGGACGATCGGGACACGTCTTGTATAAAACAGGGACGATCGGGACGCGTCTTGTATAAAACAGGGACGATCGGGACGCGTCTTGTATAAAACAGGGACGATCGGGACGCGTCTTGTATAAAACAGGGACGATCGGGACGCGTCTTGTATAAAACAGGGACGATCGGGACACGTCTTGTATAAAACAGGGACGATCGGGACACGTCTTGTATAAAATAGGGACGATCGGGACACGTCTTGTATAAAACAGGGACGATCGGGACACGTCTTGTATAAAACAGGGACGATCGGGACGCGTCTTGTATAAAACAGGGACGATCGGGACGCGTCTTGTATAAAACAAGGACGATCAGGACACGTCTTGTATAAAATAGGGACGATCAGGACGCGTCTTGTATAAAACAGGGACGATCGGGACGCGTCTTGTATAAAACAGGGACGATCGGGACACGTCTTGTGTAAAACAGGGACGATCGGGACACGTCTTGTATAAAACAGGGACGATCAGGACACGTCTTGTGTAAAACAGGGACGATCGGGACACGTCTTGTATAAAACAGGGATGATCAGGACACGTCTTGTGTAAAACAAGGACGATCGGGACGCGTCTTGTATAAAACAGGGACGATCGGGACGCGTCTTGTCTAAAACAGGGACGATCGGGACATGTCTTGTGTGAAACAGGGACGATCGAGACGCGTCTTGTATAAAACAGGGACGATCGGGACACGTCTTGTATAAAACAGGGACGATCGGGACGCGTCTTGTATAAAACAGGGACGATCGGGACGCGTCTTGTATAAAACAAGGACGATCAGGACACGTCTTGTATAAAATAGGGACGATCAGGACGCGTCTTGTATAAAACAGGGACGATCGGGACGCGTCTTGTATAAAACAGGGACGATCGGGACACGTCTTGTATAAAACAGGGACGATCAGGACGCGTCTTGTATAAAACAGGGACGATCGGGACGCGTCTTGTATAAAACAAGGACGATCAGGACGCGTCTTGTCTAAAACAGGGACGATCGGGACATGTCTTGTGTGAAACAGGGACGATCGAGACGCGTCTTGTATAAAACAGGGACGATCGGGACACGTCTTGTATAAAACAGGGACGATCGGGACGCGTCTTGTATAAAACAGGGACGATCGGGACGCGTCTTGTATAAAACAAGGACGATCAGGACACGTCTTGTATAAAATAGGGACGATCAGGACGCGTCTTGTATAAAACAGGGACGATCGGGACGCGTCTTGTATAAAACAGGGACGATCGGGACACGTCTTGTATAAAACAGGGACGATCAGGACACGTCTTGTATAAAACAGGGACGATCGGGACACGTCTTGTGTAAAACAGGGACGATCGGGACACGTCTTGTATAAAACAGGGACGATCGGGACACGTCTTGTATAAAACAGGGACGATCAGGACACGTCTTGTATAAAATAGGGACGATCTGGACACGTCTTGTATAAAACAGGGACGATCGGGACACGTCTTGTATAAAACAGGGACGATCGGGACGCGTCTTGTATAAAACAGGGACGATCGGGACGCGTCTTGTATAAAACAAGGACGATCAGGACACGTCTTGTATAAAATAGGGACGATCAGGACGCGTCTTGTATAAAACAGGGACGATCGGGACGCGTCTTGTATAAAACAGGGACGATCGGGACACGTCTTGTGTAAAACAGGGACGATCGGGACACGTCTTGTATAAAACAGGGATGATCAGGACACGTCTTGTGTAAAACAAGGACGATCGGGACGCGTCTTGTATAAAACAGGGACGATCGGGACGCGTCTTGTCTAAAACAGGGACGATCGGGACATGTCTTGTGTGAAACAGGGACGATCGAGACGCGTCTTGTATAAAACAGGGACGATCGGGACGCGTCTTGTGTGAAACAGGGACGATCGGGACGCGTTTTGTGTAAAACAGGGACGATCGGGACACGTCTTGTATAAAACAGGGACGATCGGGACGCGTCTTGTATAAAACAGGGACGATAGGGACGCGTCTTGTATAAAACAGGGACGATCGGGACGCGTCTTGTATAAAACAGGGACGATCGGGACGCGTCTTGTATAAAACAGGGACGATCGGGACACGTCTTGTATAAAACAGGGACGATCAGGACACGTCTTGTATAAAATAGGGACGATCAGGACACGTCTTGTATAAAACAGGGACGATCGGGACACGTCTTGTATAAAACAGGGACGATCGGGACGCGTCTTGTATAAAACAGGGACGATCGGGACGCGTCTTGTATAAAACAAGGACGATCAGGACACGTCTTGTATAAAATAGGGACGATCAGGACGCGTCTTGTATAAAACAGGGACGATCGGGACGCGTCTTGTATAAAACAGGGACGATCGGGACACGTCTTGTGTAAAACAGGGACGATCGGGACACGTCTTGTATAAAACAGGGACGATCAGGACACGTCTTGTGTAAAACAGGGACGATCGGGACACGTCTTGTATAAAACAGGGACGATCGGGACGCGTCTTGTATAAAACAGGGACGATCGGGACGCGTCTTGTATAAAAACAGGGACGATCGGGACGCGTCTTGTATAAAACAGGGACGATCGGGACGCGTCTTGTCTAAAACAGGGACGATCGGGACACGTCTTGTATAAAACAGGGACGATCGGGACGCGTCTTGTATAAAACAGGGACGATCGGGACGCGTCTTGTATAAAACAGGGACGATCGGGACGCGTCTTGTATAAAACAGGGACGATCGGGACGCGTCTTGTATAAAACAGGGACGATCGGGACACGTCTTGTATAAAACAGGGACGATCGGGACACGTCTTGTATAAAATAGGGACGATCGGGACACGTCTTGTATAAAACAGGGACGATCGGGACACGTCTTGTATAAAACAGGGACGATCGGGACGCGTCTTGTATAAAACAGGGACGATCGGGACGCGTCTTGTATAAAACAAGGACGATCAGGACACGTCTTGTATAAAATAGGGACGATCAGGACGCGTCTTGTATAAAACAGGGACGATCGGGACGCGTCTTGTATAAAACAGGGACGATCGGGACACGTCTTGTGTAAAACAGGGACGATCGGGACACGTCTTGTATAAAACAGGGACGATCAGGACACGTCTTGTGTAAAACAGGGACGATCGGGACACGTCTTGTATAAAACAGGGATGATCAGGACACGTCTTGTGTAAAACAAGGACGATCGGGACGCGTCTTGTATAAAACAGGGACGATCGGGACGCGTCTTGTCTAAAACAGGGACGATCGGGACATGTCTTGTGTGAAACAGGGACGATCGAGACGCGTCTTGTATAAAACAGGGACGATCGGGACACGTCTTGTATAAAACAGGGACGATCGGGACGCGTCTTGTATAAAACAGGGACGATCGGGACGCGTCTTGTATAAAACAAGGACGATCAGGACACGTCTTGTATAAAATAGGGACGATCAGGACGCGTCTTGTATAAAACAGGGACGATCGGGACGCGTCTTGTATAAAACAGGGACGATCGGGACACGTCTTGTATAAAACAGGGACGATCAGGACACGTCTTGTATAAAACAGGGACGATCGGGACACGTCTTGTGTAAAACAGGGACGATCGGGACACGTCTTGTATAAAACAGGGACGATCAGGACACGTCTTGTGTAAAACAGGGACGATCGGGACACGTCTTGTATAAAACAGGGATGATCAGGACACGTCTTGTGTAAAACAAGGACGATCGGGACGCGTCTTGTATAAAACAGGGACGATCGGGACGCGTCTTGTCTAAAACAGGGACGATCGGGACATGTCTTGTGTGAAACAGGGACGATCGAGACGCGTCTTGTATAAAACAGGGACGATCGGGACGCGTCTTGTCTAAAACAGGGACGATCGGGACATGTCTTGTGTGAAACAGGGACGATCGGGACGCGTTTTGTGTAAAACAGGGACGATCGGGACACGTCTTGTATAAAACAGGGACGATCGGGACGCGTCTTGTATAAAACAGGGACGATTGGGACGCGTCTTGTATAAAACAGGGACGATCGGGACGCGTCTTGTATAAAACAGGGACGATCGGGACGCGTCTTGTATAAAACAGGGACGATCGGGACACGTCTTGTATAAAACAGGGACGATCAGGACACGTCTTGTATAAAACAGGGACGATCGGGACGCGTCTTGTATAAAACAAGGACGATCAGGACACGTCTTGTATAAAATAGGGACGATCAGGACGCGTCTTGTATAAAACAGGGACGATCGGGACGCGTCTTGTATAAAACAGGGACGATCGGGACACGTCTTGTGTAAAACAGGGACGATCGGGACACGTCTTGTATAAAACAGGGACGATCAGGACACGTCTTGTGTAAAACAGGGACGATCGGGACACGTCTTGTATAAAACAGGGACGATCGGGACGCGTCTTGTATAAAACAGGGACGATCGGGACGCGTCTTGTATAAAAACAGGGACGATCGGGACGCGTCTTGTATAAAACAGGGACGATCGGGACGCGTCTTGTCTAAAACAGGGACGATCGGGACACGTCTTGTATAAAACAGGGACGATCGGGACGCGTCTTGTATAAAACAGGGACGATCGGGACGCGTCTTGTATAAAACAGGGACGATCGGGACGCGTCTTGTATAAAACAGGGACGATCGGGACGCGTCTTGTATAAAACAGGGACGATCAGGACACGTCTTGTATAAAATAGGGACGATCAGGACACGTCTTGTATAAAACAGGGACGATCGGGACACGTCTTGTATAAAACAGGGACGATCGGGACGCGTCTTGTATAAAACAGGGACGATCGGGACGCGTCTTGTATAAAACAAGGACGATCAGGACACGTCTTGTATAAAATAGGGACGATCAGGACGCGTCTTGTATAAAACAGGGACGATCGGGACGCGTCTTGTATAAAACAGGGACGATCGGGACACGTCTTGTGTAAAACAGGGACGATCGGGACACGTCTTGTATAAAACAGGGACGATCAGGACACGTCTTGTGTAAAACAGGGACGATCGGGACACGTCTTGTATAAAACAGGGATGATCAGGACACGTCTTGTGTAAAACAAGGACGATCGGGACGCGTCTTGTATAAAACAGGGACGATCGGGACGCGTCTTGTCTAAAACAGGGACGATCGGGACATGTCTTGTGTGAAACAGGGACGATCGAGACGCGTCTTGTATAAAACAGGGACGATCGGGACGCGTCTTGTGTGAAACAGGGACGATCGGGACGCGTTTTGTGTAAAACAGGGACGATCGGGACACGTCTTGTATAAAACAGGGACGATCGGGACGCGTCTTGTATAAAACAGGGACGATCGGGACGCGTCTTGTATAAAACAGGGACGATCGGGACGCGTCTTGTATAAAACAGGGACGATCGGGACGCGTCTTGTATAAAACAGGGACGATCGGGACGCGTCTTGTATAAAACAGGGACGATCGGGACGCGTCTTGTATAAAACAGGGACGATCGGGACGCGTCTTGTATAAAACAGGGACGATCGGGACACGTCTTGTATAAAACAGGGACGATCGGGACACGTCTTGTATAAAACAGGGACGATCGGGACGCGTCTTGTATAAAACAGGGACGATCGGGACGCGTCTTGTATAAAACAGGGACGATCGGGACACGTCTTGTATAAAACAGGGACGATCGGGACACGTCTTGTATAAAACAGGGACGATCGGGACACGTCTTGTATAAAACAGGGACGATCGGGACGCGTCTTGTATAAAACAGGGACGATCGGGACGCGTCTTGTATAAAACAGGGACGATCGGGACACGTCTTGTATAAAACAGGGACGATCGGGACACGTCTTGTATAAAACAGGGACGATCGGGACACGTCTTGTATAAAACAGGGACGATCGGGACGCGTCTTGTATAAAACAGGGACGATCGGGACGCGTCTTGTATAAAACAGGGACGATCGGGACACGTCTTGTATAAAACAGGGACGATCAGGACACGTCTTGTGTAAAACAAGGACGATCGGGACGCGTCTTGTATAAAACAGGGACGATCGGGACGCGTCTTGTCTAAAACAGGGACGATCGGGACGCGTCTTGTATAAAACAGGGACGATCGGGACGCGTCTTGTATAAAACAGGGACGATCGGGACGCGTCTTGTATAAAACAGGGACGATCGGGACGCGTCTTGTATAAAACAGGGACGATCGGGACGCGTCTTGTATAAAACAGGGACGATCGGGACGCGTCTTGTATAAAACAGGGACGATCGGGACACGTCTTGTATAAAATAGGGACGATCAGGACACGTCTTGTATAAAACAGGGACGATCGGGACACGTCTTGTATAAAATAGGGACGATCAGGACGCGTCTTGTATAAAACAGGGACGATCGGGACGCGTCTTGTATAAAACAGGGACGATCGGGACACGTCTTGTGTAAAACAGGGACGATCGGGACACGTCTTGTATAAAACAGGGACGATCAGGACACGTCTTGTGTAAAACAGGGACGATCGGGACACGTCTTGTATAAAACAGGGATGATCAGGACACGTCTTGTGTAAAACAAGGACGATCGGGACGCGTCTTGTATAAAACAGGGACGATCGGGACGCGTCTTGTCTAAAACAGGGACGATCGGGACATGTCTTGTGTGAAACAGGGACGATCGAGACGCGTCTTGTATAAAACAGGGACGATCGGGACGCGTCTTGTGTGAAACAGGGACGATCGGGACGCGTTTTGTGTAAAACAGGGACGATCGGGACACGTCTTGTATAAAACAGGGACGATCGGGACGCGTCTTGTATAAAACAGGGACGATCGGGACGCGTCTTGTATAAAACAGGGACGATCGGGACGCGTCTTGTATAAAACAGGGACGATCGGGACGCGTCTTGTATAAAACAGGGACGATCGGGACGCGTCTTGTATAAAACAGGGACGATCGGGACGCGTCTTGTATAAAACAGGGACGATCGGGACGCGTCTTGTATAAAACAGGGACGATCGGGACACGTCTTGTATAAAACAGGGACGATCGGGACACGTCTTGTATAAAACAGGGACGATCGGGACACGTCTTGTATAAAACAGGGACGATCGGGACACGTCTTGTATAAAACAGGGACGATCGGGACGCGTCTTGTATAAAACAGGGACGATCAGGACACGTCTTGTATAAAACAGGGACGATCGGGACACGTCTTGTATAAAACAGGGACGATCGGGACGCGTCTTGTCTAAAACAGGGACGATCGGGACATGTCTTGTGTGAAACAGGGACGATCGGGACGCGTCTTGTGTGAAACAGGGACGATCGGGACGCGTTTTGTGTAAAACAGGGACGATCGGGACACGTCTTGTATAAAACAGGGACGATCGGGACGCGTCTTGTATAAAACAGGGACGATCGGGACGCGTCTTGTATAAAACAGGGACGATCAGGACACGTCTTGTATAAAACAGGGACGATCGGGACACGTCTTGTATAAAACAGGGACGATCGGGACGCGTCTTGTCTAAAACAGGGACGATCGGGACATGTCTTGTGTGAAACAGGGACGATCGGGACGCGTCTTGTGTGAAACAGGGACGATCGGGACGCGTTTTGTGTAAAACAGGGACGATCGGGACACGTCTTGTATAAAACAGGGACGATCGGGACGCGTCTTGTATAAAACAGGGACGATCGGGACGCGTCTTGTATAAAACAGGGACGATCGGGACGCGTCTTGTATAAAACAGGGACGATCGGGACGCGTCTTGTATAAAACAGGGACGATCGGGACACGTCTTGTATAAAACAGGGACGATCGGGACGCGTCTTGTATAAAACAGGTACGATCAGGACACGTCTTGTATAAAATAGGGACGATCAGGACACGTCTTGTATAAAACAGGGACGATCGGGACACGTCTTGTATAAAACAGGGACGATCGGGACGCGTCTTGTATAAAACAGGGACGATCGGGACGCGTCTTGTATAAAACAGGGACGATCAGGACGCGTCTTGTATAAAATAGGGACGATCAGGACACGTCTTGTATAAAACAGGGACGATCGGGACACGTCTTGTATAAAACAGGGACGATCGGGACGCGTCTTGTATAAAACAGGGACGATCGGGACGCGTCTTGTATAAAACAGGGACGATCGGGACGCGTCTTGTATAAAACAGGGACGATCGGGACGCGTCTTGTATAAAACAGGGACGATCGGGACACGTCTTGTATAAAACAGGGACGATCGGGACGCGTCTTGTATAAAACAGGGACGATCGGGACGCGTCTTGTATAAAACAAGGACGATCAGGACACGTCTTGTATAAAATAGGGACGATCAGGACGCGTCTTGTATAAAACAGGGACGATCGGGACGCGTCTTGTATAAAACAGGGACGATCGGGACACGTCTTGTGTAAAACAGGGACGATCGGGACACGTCTTGTATAAAACAGGGACGATCAGGACACGTCTTGTGTAAAACAGGGACGATCGGGACACGTCTTGTATAAAACAGGGATGATCAGGACACGTCTTGTGTAAAACAAGGACGATCGGGACGCGTCTTGTATAAAACAGGGACGATCGGGACGCGTCTTGTCTAAAACAGGGACGATCGGGACATGTCTTGTGTGAAACAGGGACGATCGAGACGCGTCTTGTATAAAACAGGGACGATCGGGACGCGTCTTGTGTGAAACAGGGACGATCGGGACGCGTTTTGTGTAAAACAGGGACGATCGGGACACGTCTTGTATAAAACAGGGACGATCGGGACGCGTCTTGTATAAAACAGGGACGATCGGGACGCGTCTTGTATAAAACAGGGACGATCGGGACGCGTCTTGTATAAAACAGGGACGATCGGGACGCGTCTTGTATAAAACAGGGACGATCGGGACGCGTCTTGTATAAAACAGGGACGATCGGGACGCGTCTTGTATAAAACAGGGACGATCAGGACACGTCTTGTATAAAATAGGGACGATCGGGACACGTCTTGTATAAAACAGGGACGATCGGGACACGTCTTGTATAAAACAGGGACGATCAGGACACGTCTTGTATAAAACAGGGACGATCAGGACACGTCTTGTATAAAACAGGGACGATCGGGACACGTCTTGTATAAAACAGGGACGATCGGGACGCGTCTTGTATAAAACAGGGACGATCGGGACGCGTCTTGTATAAAACAGGGACGATCGGGACGCGTCTTGTATAAAACAGGGACGATCGGGACGCGTCTTGTATAAAACAGGGACGATCGGGACACGTCTTGTGTAAAACAAGGACGATCGGGACGCGTCTTGTATAAAACAGGGACGATCGGGACGCGTCTTGTCTAAAACAGGGACGATCGGGACATGTCTTGTGTGAAACAGGGACGATCGAGACGCGTCTTGTATAAAACAGGGACGATCGGGACGCGTCTTGTGTGAAACAGGGACGATCGGGACGCGTTTTGTGTAAAACAGGGACGATCGGGACACGTCTTGTATAAAACAGGGACGATCGGGACACGTCTTGTATAAAACAGGGACGATCGGGACGCGTCTTGTATAAAACAGGGACGATCGGGACGCGTCTTGTATAAAACAGGGACGATCGGGACGCGTCTTGTCTAAAACAGGGACGATCGGGACATGTCTTGTGTGAAACAGGGACGATCGAGACGCGTCTTGTATAAAACAGGGACGATCGGGACGCGTCTTGTGTGAAACAGGGACGATCGGGACGCGTCTTGTATAAAACAGGGACGATCAGGACGCGTCTTGTATAAAACAGGGACGATCGGGACGCGTCTTGTATAAAACAGGGACGATCGGGACACGTCTTGTATAAAACAGGGACGATCGGGACACGTCTTGTGTGAAACGGGGACGAGCGTCTTGTATAAAACAGGGACGATCGGGACGCGTCTCGTATAAAACAGGGATGATTGGGACGCGTCTTGTATAAAACAGGGACGATCGGGACGCGTCTTGTATAAAACAGGGACGATCGGGACACGTCTTGTGTGAAACTGGGACAAATCGATGGTTTTTGAATCCATCTGCCGGGACACGGGACCACAAGGCTCAAAACTGGGACCGTCCCGGCTAAACGGGGACATCTGAGACACTCCTCACAACAGAAGTCTGATCCGTCTCCAAAAGGATTCATGACTCAGGGAAACTTCTGGGAGACTGAGTCATTTCGTCCCCAAAGAGTAAAAACACTTCACGACTCGATGTATTCAAAATGACAAAAGGCCTCGGTCATTTGGACACTTTCCAGCCCAGAATGTCCCTAAAGTGTCCTAAAGCGTCCTAAAGCGTCCTAAAGTGTCCCAAAGTGTCCTAAAGTGTCCTAAAGCGCCATACAGCGTCCTGAAGTGTAAAAAAGCACCTCCGCGGACGCCGCTCTGGAGGCGACGGCGGCGAACACGACTCGACTGTGACTCTTTCGTCAGATGGAAAGAAGGACGTCCCGTTTAGCCGTCGTAATCTTTGATAAACGACATTTTAAAACGACACGATCTTTCGCCCGAATGGAAACACGAGTCATAGTATCAACAGTGTCATGTGACCGTGCTTGGACTCATGTATGTTATGTATTTATTAATGACCGAATGACCGGATATTGAAGGAACGGTGAGTTTCCTGCCCGTCTCCATGGCGATTAATGCCCAAACAAACTCTCGAAAACACTATTGAACTATTGAAAGGGTCAAAAGCAGTAGTTTGAATATATAAAATCTATACATTTTATAACAGTTAATCCAGGCTACAGGCTACTCAGGTCTAGAAGGTTCAGCTGTAAGGTTCAGCTGTAAGGTTCAGCTGTAAGGTTCAGCTGTAAGGTTCAGCTGTAAGGTTCAGCTCAAAGGTTCAGCTGTAAGGTTCAGCTGTAAGGTTCAGCTCTAAGGTTCAGCTGTAAGGTTCAGCTGTAAGGTCAGCTGTAAGGTTCAGCTCAAAGGTTCAGCTGTAAGGTTCAGCTCAAAGGTTCAGCTCTAAGGTTCAGCTCCGAGGTTCAGCTGTAAGGTTCAGCTGTAAGGTTCAGCTCTAAGGTTCAGCTGTAAGGTTCAGCTCTAAGGTTCAGCTCTTAGATTCAGCTGTAAGGTTCAGCTCTGAGGTTCAACTCTGAGGTTCAGATCTAAGGTTCAGCTGTAAGGTTCAACTGTAAGGTGCAGCTGTAAGGTTCAGCTGTAAGGTTCAGCTCTAAGATACTTTATTGAATGTATTATTTGTGTTTTTCCCTTTATAATAATTTACACAGAAGAAACATATTTTTTGACTCTATATAAACATGAATTCAACAAAATAAAGTCGCTCTCACATATTTGTATTTGTCAAATGAAAAAAAAAAAGTGACATTAGATGAATTTCCTAGTGTGAATTATGAAAATGTGCAATTCTGTAATAACCTTTTAAATCAGTTTTAGCAAAAATCTGAATCTATTAATCTCAAGTGCATTTCAGTTCAACGAGTCGTCCTGTAGGGGGCGCTTTAAAACGACTCCTCACTTATTCAGCTGTAAAAGGTTAAGCGCATCATGGGAAAACGTCGTCCTCTCGTCATCTGACCTCTGACCCCGGCGATGACGTCACGGGACGAGAATGCGGCGAACGGGACGAGACGTGCGAGTCATTCAAGAAGAAAAGAAATGTAGAAATGTAGAAGTTTAATAAAGTGCAGTGGTTTTGTAACAGCTTTGCCTTTAGATAAATGTGTTTTACATCGTTTAAAGGAGATTTATCATCTAAAATCGACTTTATAACAGTGTCTCCTAATTATGATCTTACACAAAGTTGATTCATGTTTGTCTGATGCTATAATGTCCAGACTTTACAGTTTGCAGCTCCATCTCTGAGCGTACTTGTATTTTATCTATCATTTTTTACCAGACTGTGGTTAAAAGTAGCCATTTTCCAACAATAAAAACACAGCGAGTGCCATTGTGAAGAGGCAGAACTTATATTTATATGCGTTATAATTTAGTGTGAAAACTCGACATCGGAACAATCAAAAATAAATCCGATCGCTCTCAAAAAACTCTAAAAAGAATAGGTACAAAACTGAATAATAAGAATTATATTCAAAAACGAACAACCAAAAATAAGTCTGATCATTCTCCAAAAAAAAAAAAAATAGGTTGAAAAATAAATAAGTAAAAAAAAATATGTATATTTGAAAAAAAGATAAAAATAAATCTGATCACTTAAAAAATAAAAAAGGTTGAAAAATAAGTAAGTAAATAAAAATAAAATAAGAACAATATTAATTTAAAAAAATAAAAAAATCTGATCACTTTCAAAAACTTTAAAAAAATTAAAAAGTAAAAAAATAAATAAGTCGATAAAATAATAATGATAATAAGAATATTTAAAAAACACATCTGATAACCCTCCCAAAATTCTCAAAAATATTAAATAGGTTGAAAAGGAAATAAGTTAATACAAAAATATTGATGATAATAATAATATTTTAAAAAGAAGTAGAAGTAGTAAATAAAAATAAAATAATAAGAATAAAAATAATAACAATGTAAAAAAAAGAACAACCGAAAACAAATCCGATAACTCAAAAAACTAAATTTTAAAAATAAAAACAAGTAAATAAATATTCTAATCTAATAATAATGATAATAATAATATTTTAAACAGAACAACCGAAAATAAATGTGGTCACTCTCAAAAAATTGTATCGGTCGAAAAATAAATAAATAAATAAAAAATAAGTAAATAAAGAAGTAAATAATAATAATGATAATAAAAAAATAATTAAAAAAAGAACAACCTACAATAAACCCGATCACCCTCATCAGCACCGTTTCCCTGTCATAACCCGATCACCACACCAGAAATCTGACCGTGATCAGATTTTGGGCTGCGCGCGCTCCCGCCGCCCTCGTCCAGCCCCGAATCCCACCGCGCGCGCTCCCGCGGCAGGCTGCCTCCGCCGTGACCGGGAGAAACACGCAACGACGAGAGAAAAGCCACTGTCACGCAGAAGACTCCCGCATTTCCCACGGGATTCCGTCCCCGTCCACGCGAAACTGACGCGATCTCAACGCGGAACGACGCGCCGCGGATCGAGCGACGCGCGCGAGAAGGTAAAAAGAGAAAAGACGCCACGCCAAAAGTGTCCCGGTCCGTCCTCACTTTTCTTCTGCTCGCAACTTACGTCTTCAGCGCGCGTTTTAACGACATCGTAAGACAAGAAAAAGGGGGAAAAGCGGCGCGTTTTAGTGTGAGAAATGCAGAGTTTCAGACGGAGCGTAATGTCCGCGGTGCTCCGGGTTTTTAAAGTTGTTCCGAGGACGTAAAAGTGTCCGCTGCGCACTGTTTACATTGTGTTTTTCACGTAGCGAGTTTAGCATGAGAAAGACCACCAGCAGAGGGCGTCTTCTTTGTCTTCTTCTTCAGTTTGTTGGGTTTCAGAAGCGCGATTGCCGCACAGAACATCGTACGAGACGTGCCGAAATCGCGTCTTAGTCTCGCGAGATTACTTCTAAGTGTCATTTTTTCGGTTTGTTTGATTGTCGTCCGGTTTTCGAGAAGCGCGAAAACTGTTACGGACTTTACGAAAAAAACGCGCCGCTCGGTGATTGCGAGGCCAGATTACGGGAAGTTTAATCGTCACGTTTGAAAGATTTGTGGTATTGGTGGTAATAATAATAATAACTTGAAAAAATGTCTAATTTGAATGAACAGAGTCACACGTGGATTTACCGGATTCATTTGTGGTTTTGGAGAGTCCGGAGCAAACTTCTGCGCCAAAAAAACAGACAAAACAATCGCAATCATCGGCTTTAAAGAGCCATATGTGTCATGGATGTTATTTTATACTTATATTCCATCACTTTTTACAAGAAGGTTTGATTTGGGAATGTTTTAGAAGGCGTCGTGTTGTTGAAGTGTACTGCAACTCAAAAAAAACGTTATAATATAGCGTATTATATTCTACTTGTTTTTCCAGATGATGATCGAGTCAGGAATTCTTTTTAATTGTCTTTTTACACAAATTGGTATCAGTCATGTCTAGGGCTGCTCAATTATGACAAAATAATCACGCTCATGATTGACATTCCGATTATTTCAAACAGTTACTTCTAATAGTTACTTCTGTACTAATCAAAATGATTATTAATGGCGTCAGGAACTCTCCGTAAATCAACTTAACTTTCATTTATTCCATGCTTTCCGTTAGTTTTAAAGTGCCTATGATGCTAAAAGGGAGTTAAGATAATGATATTTTACATTTTACGATTAAATGTTTTTTGAAAATCCAAGAGTAGCACATTTTTTAGGTTCATAATTGTACTTCCTGTTTGTAATCGATGACATCACGCAAGGAAATTACCCAGCAAACCCATCTAATGTCACAGTTTTATTGTTTGACAAGTAAAAGTCTATGAGAACGCCTTTATTTTGTTGAATTTATGTTTTGAGGGTAAAAAAAGTTGTGTTTCTTTTGTGTAAATTCTGCATAAATTTTGACTGGAATGAGTGAGCCCATAGTGTGATGTCACTTCCTGTCATTTTCGACTTTTCTCCACAAATAGCGACTCGATTGGTGTAAAACTATACCTAACTACTACATATATACCTAACTACTACTAATAACTACTACACCAAATAAAGGCAAAATTAGAAAATCATAAAAACCTGTCATACGTCACTTTAATGAATAATAAACCTATTTTGTAATAAACTGTCTCCCGAAAGATCCAAAAATACTTGAACCCAAGGCATTTTAAGAACACTATAAATGGCTTTTTAATTTTCAGATGTAAAAAAACTCAAATATGCAAGTTTGGAGACGTATAATAGAATATAATATCCTGAACTGAAGGTATTAATTGTGTTTTTGTCACTGAAAAGAGCAACAATTGATCATAAATTTGAATAATCGCACTGTGTTAACCTCACAGATGGATTGACAGGTGGATCAGCCAATCGGGGATGAGTGCGGTCCGTCCAAAGTTTGATCTCGCTCTAAATGACGGATGAACGCCTCCGTTTCACTCAAATTTATGTTTAATATTACCGTATTTTCCGGACTATAAGTGCACCTTTTTTCATAGTTTTGGCCGGGGTGCGACTTATACTTATATTTATACTTATACTTATATACTTATACTCCGGAGCGACTTATACATGATAATATTTGTTATTTTCACACTTGCAACTGCATTTCAACTTATGTTTTTTTCTTCTCTATTATGCATTTTTTGGCTGGTGCGACTTATACTCCAGTGCGACTTATATATGTTTTTTTTCTTCTCTATTTTGCATTTTTTGGCTGGTGCGACTTAAAGTCCGGAAATTACGGTACATATTTATGCTCATGTGGTCTTCTTCCAGTTCTGATTACGATATATGAATTAAGACTATTCAAGAATGATCAAATTTAGTCCTGTTTGTGTTTTTTAGCCGAAATACGCCGCCGTTTTATAAAGTATGTGTCGATTATGTGTCATGTTTCTACAGAATAATAAACGTTCACGATTGCTCCTCCCTGTACGTTATTTAGAGTCATAGTCCACACAGGAATAACTTTGTGCAAATGTATTTTTATGAAAAGCAGATCAAATATTGAACATAAAAGTCTCGCTCTCCGATTCTGTGACGCTTGATGTTTAAAGACCAAAAACATGAACGTTTCGTAAAATGATTATAACGGTTTCTCGATGCAGTGCAGATGTTTAGAGATGTAGATTTGTGATCCGAATAAATCAGTTTAAGTTTCCTCCTGGGCTTGAAAAAATGTCATTTCTTTCCAAATGTGTGATTTATGAACTTTGTGAAGGAGAAAAGTTCGGAATCGATTGTTTTGTGTTGATTTTGTGATAATTCTTAACACATAATAATTTAAACAAATACTTAGCTATAGTAATAATGTGAATAATAGATGGATAATGGCTCATAGCTAATTATGGTCCTAATGTTATCGGGGCTTTAAATAAAATTAACTAAAGAACCTGGCATTTATTTGTTTTGGTCTGATTCAGATTATTACAATGACCGAAAGTATTTTGTAAATTTGTAATATTTCCCCCCCCCGGAAGTTTTGACAAAGTTTTCTGAGGTTTAGTGAAGGTTAGCGGAGGTTAGCGGAGGTTTAGCCAGGTTTAGCCAGGTTTAGTGAGGTTTAGCGAAGGTTAGCGGAGGTTTAGCGAAGGTTAGCGGAGGTTTAGCGAAGGTTAGCTGAGGTTTAGCGAAGGTTAGCTGAGGTTTAGCCAGGTTTAGTGAGGTTTAGTGAAGGTTAGCGGAGGTTTAGCGAAGGTTAGCTGAGGTTTAGCGAAGGTTAGCTGAGGTTTAGCCAGGTTTAGTGAGGTTTAGTGAAGGTTAGCTGAGGTTTAGCTAAGGTTAGCTGAGGTTTAGCTAAGGTTAGCTGAGGTTTAGCCAGGTTTAGTGAGGTTTAGCGAAGGTTAGCGGAGGTTTAGCGAAGGTTAGCTGAGGTTTAGCGAAGGTTAGCTGAGGTTTAGCGAAGGTTAGCTGAGGTTTAGCGAAGGTTAGCTGAGGTTTAGCCAGGTTTAGTGAGGTTTCGCCAGGTTTAGTGAGGTTTCGCCAGGTTTAGTGAAGGTTAGCTGAGATTTTTTGAGGTTTAGCAAAGTTAGCAAAGATCAGCAGAGGTTTAGCGGAGGTTTAACAAGGTTTAACGAGGTTTAGCGGAGGTTTAGGGATAGTTAGCGGGGGGTTCGCGACGGTTGACAAGGTTTAGTCAGGTTTAGCGAAGGTTAGCTGAGGTTTAGCGAAGGTTAGCTGAGGTTTAGCGAAGGTTAGCTGAGGTTTAGCGAAGGTTAGCTGAGGTTTAGCCAGGTTTAGTGAGGTTTCGCCAGGTTTAGTGAGGTTTCGCCAGGTTTAGTGAAGGTTAGCTGAGATTTTTTGAGGTTTAGCAAAGTTAGCAAAGATCAGCAGAGGTTTAGCGGAGGTTTAACAAGGTTTAACGAGGTTTAGCGGAGGTTTAGGGATAGTTAGCGGGGGGTTCGCGACGGTTGACAAGGTTTAGTCAGGTTTAGCGAGAATACCGGGGCAATCCAACATAAACGTGCTAAAACCTACTTTTCTTTAAACACATTAGTTGAGATTTAAGTACAAGACGAATTCTAGAAAATGCAGAAACACGACTTTAGTTTATGTCCTCGTTTGAAACATCAAACAACCGTCTTTTCCATCTGTTTCGATGATACACATTACAGCCTTTTATTACATTCATTGCAACACATTAAATCTTCCAACAATAGAAACGTCTTGAGATGAGCTTTAGACTTTTTTCTTTTCGGGTTCGTTTCGGTAACCGCCGCGAGCCGACGGCGTCAACAAACCCGGCGACTCCGACTTTGTTACTTTCCCGTGTTTACAGTGAAGACGAGGCTCAGGGAAACGAGATTTAGAGATGTTTCGAGGGGAAAAGCTCGGTTTACACTCGTGTGACTGATAAGACCCGACGCTTGTCCCGGGACCAACGGGACAAATATTTGCTGGATGCTTCCGGAGCGTTCTGAATGGTGGACATGCCGCGCATTTTTGTCTTCAGCAACAGGAACAGAGTGTTTAATCGTGACCTTGGCCGTGTTTTGATGAAATGCGTCTTTGGGTTTGATAATTTAGTTTGAAATGAGCCTTTGCCCTTTCTTTGTCTTTCACAATAACACATGATTTTGCTGCATTTTTTCAAACTTTGCTTTACTTTTCTGTTGGAGATGGATGTAGATTTGATTGCTTTGGCTTGAATGTTTCACAGTTGGACACGAGACGATCTCATGCCCTAAACGAGTGCGATTAACGATAATATCACGGTAGTTATTGAAAATGCTAATGTTATGGATGTTAGTACCGTATTTTCCGGACTATAAGTCGCACCTTTTTTCATAGTTTTGGCCGGCGTGCGACTTATATTCATACTTATATACTTATACTTGTACTTACACTCTAGTGCAACTTATATTTATACTTATATACTTATACTCCAGTGCGACTTATATGTGTTTTTTCCCTTCTCTATTATGCATATTTTGGCTGGTGCGACTTTATACTAATACTGTATGTACGATTTTGTTATTATGAATACGTTCCATGTTTAAATAGCTATTATTATAGAATTTGTACAAAGTGAAGAAAACGACAATAACAGTGTAGACGTTGACATTATGGATAAGAAGTTTTTTCATGCACAATCAGGCGTTAAATTGACAATTCAACAAACGATTATTGTCTTCCCTTTTTGACGTGATGAACGATATATTCCAGAAGTCTGTCTGAGCCCTGCCGTCCAACATGGCCGCGACCTCCAGAGAATATAACTTAATATACCGTAATATAACTTTACACAGACTAAAAAGTACTTTGGTCAGAACTTGGCCACATGAACACTGGATATTTCACATAAATCCACTTTAGGGAACCGAGTGTCGATGTTTGGCAAAAAGAAGCAAATGTGGGCGGGGCAGATTAAGGTGAATTGTCCCATCCTCAATCAAAGTATGTCGCTCCTCTGTCTCCATGGAAACGGGCGTCTGTGGAGGGCGAGCTCGCTTACAGTGAGGCATTTTCAGACAAAGAAACTCGTGAAATAAGCGCCACAAAGATAAGAAGCTGTGAAACCAGGTCATCGTCACCCACAGGAGACAACACGAGATAGAGTTCTGTCACTGAACAAGACGTAGATCATCTCTGTGTAAATATGTGGCCGCAAAAGTTGTGATATATGTATTAACTACAATTACTATTCCGATTATGTTCATTAGGTCGTCTGACATGATTATTCACTGGTTTATCATGAAAAACAGTTTCAGCAGCAAAACAGTATCGGTATTATAGCTGTCTAATAGAGATTATTAACATTATTACGTGTTTCTGTGAGTGGAACAGTGGCCCACAGATTGTTCTTCTACTTGTACAGAATGTTTACTACATCCTCTTTCATCTGTTCGCTCTTTTCCTTTCCTCTGATTGAGAAGCCCTGGCACAAACGATCTCATTCTAATTGAGAGAATGTCATTTTTAATTGGCATTTTTCAGCTTGTGGCATGTGATCCTGAGCAGAGTTCAGACCTTTTCTTTCTTTTTTTTACAAATGACAATAATTACCGTATTTATATAAGTATAAGTCGCACTGGAGTATAAGTCGCACCAGCCAAAAAATACATAAGAGAGAAGAAAAAAACATATATAAGTCGCACTGGAGTATGAAATGCAGTTGGAAGTGTGAAAATAACAAATAATATCACATGTAAGTCGCTCCGGAGTATAAGTATATAAGTATAAATGTAAGTATAAGTCGCACCCCGGCCAAAACTATGAAAAAAGTTCTATATGACTTATAGTCCGGGAAATACGGTAAAAGTCTGTCTGTTTATGTTCAGGAAATCAACTTTGAAAACAATTCTTATCCGTTTTTTGGGAGTTGTAAATCCATGGCCCTGAATCGCATGTCGTTAAGAAGCGGGAAAGCTAAACGCGCAGAACGATCGACTTTGTGTCCGAGCGGTTAAAACGTAAACGAGGGATTTGAAAATACCGTTTGTGCTTCTGGCTTTAGCGTTTTTTTGGAGCGGAAGTATCTGGCAAGTCTTCGACAAGCGCGGCCTTCCCAAAATAAACCCGGCGCATTAACTCACGCTCAGATCTTCTGTCTCGTCTTTGTCCGACGGCGTTGGCGTCGCTGTCACGGGCGACAACTCTATCGTGCTTCGGAATGGCCGACGCGGCGCATCTGCGGAGAGTCATGCCGCGGCCTCTCTCCTTTCTGACCTTTGCCCCCGAGTTTGGGGGGGGGGGGTCACGCTCGGGGGGGGGGGGGTGTCACGCTCCGGGGGGGGGGGGGGGGGGGGGGACAGGTGCGACTTTGAAATAGTGCGACGCAGAGAAGGGGGCGGGGCGACTGAGACGAATGACGATACCCGAACGATATGTCGATCCGGCAGAAACCCGCTGAAACGCCGGGATCCTTTGGTCGATTAATCGGTGGACGGCATCTTAGTCGACCAACACTTTTATTTGTCGATTTGTGATTTTATTTGGATTAAAAACTATTTTGAAGGGACGACAGCAAAAATGGGGATGCAATGGAGAGAATCATGAGCTTAATCAAACTTATCTATAAATACGCCGTTTACAAGTACTTTTCTGTGTAAATGGTTGTTTTTTTGTGCAGTTGTATTTAGAGAATGTCTTTAGTCGACTACATTTCTATAAAACATGTCTTAAAATGTGGTGGATGAGGTTTTAATGTCAATGTCAAATCGACCTCAAAAGTGCAGAAATATCACTTTATATTCTCATTTGAACATTTTCAACATGCCTTTTTCTCATCTTTTTATTCTTTTGTACTCTTTGTGTAGCATTTTCAACTATATACGCGATTTATATACTTCGAAACAACCTTCACGATACTATCTACATTTCGATACCGTTCCCACCTCAATGAAACGATTCAAATTTTGCAAAAATCCTCATAACAACTATCACAATATTATAATTTTTTTCCCCATATCTCTCTAACTTCTATTCTTGGATTAGCTTTGAAGTTGATGTTTCAGTCGTCTCTCAAACGTTAACGCAGGTTTAAAACGTGCACTTTGAAAAGAATTCTATGATTTAAAACGTAGTAAATCGTAAATCTGATGGAAATGCTAGTGGGGAAAAAATCACAGAATATTTTGACTTCAAGTGTCCAGAGTTTTTGGTAGATTTACCGGCTGCACTTCCTGTAACCGTATCCTTTGTAAAGTAATTATTTATACGCTCGTAACCCTTGTTTGTACAATGAACTTTAACCAGAGAAACAGAAAGAAACCGATGTCTGATTAAAGGTCCAATATCATGATTCAATTCCACAGCTTGATTTAAAACTGTTACACCAAAAACAATTCTTTTTGTGTTTTTTATCCCGCTAAATCCTTGGAAAGTGACAAAAAGTGCTTAAAACGACCACCGGAACCGATCATTGAGTGCGAGTTACAGAAAAAAGGTCGCGATTTTCCTTTGAGCACAGTGTTTTTAGCGTTGATGACTGATAAATTCAATAAAAACAATAATTTAACAGGGAAAAACATTATATGTACGACACAATCTTAGTTAAATTAGGACCCAGTTAGTTGAAAAAAACAGATTATGTTTCTTTCAGGCATTCGATATTAAAGTAATATATAGCTTTACATGATTTACTGCCATATATTCATCTAAAATGGCTTTATAATAGGAACAGTTTCATTTATCTCCCTGATTAAAGTCACACAAATCTTTTCTTTGGTGTCGTGAAGTGGCAGACGTGTTATTGCACAAACGCACATCACTCTCGGTCTCAGTGTAAATGTTCATTAATAATAATCGCACATCGTCATTGTCGTCATGGATGTGTAGACGTGTGATACTGTGGATTGTGTTCGCTCCAGGGCCGGACGACTCGCCGCAAACACAGTGACTTTATAACGAGTATAAGTGTCTAAGTATAATAAAGGTTCGCAGTATAAGACTCTAAACACCATGGAAACGGACGCAAGACATGGATTTTGCGACTGTCGTAGCTTTTCTCTTCAGAAAAAGCAAGATAAAATGGAGAGGCTGGAGACTGAAATGAAACAAATTCAAAAATAAATAAAATAAATAAAATAAATAAAATAAATAAAATAAATAAAATAAATAAAATAAATAAAATAAATAAAATAAATAAAATAAATAAAATAAATAAAATAATACATACAATACAAACAATACAAACAATACAAACAATACAAACAATACAAACGGTACAAATAAAATAAATGAAATACAAATAATACACGTTTTAGGCAAAAAAATCGTTTGAATAAGCTTAATAATCCTACATATTTAACAGTTATTTAGTAGAAATTTTGCAGTGGAGATGAGAATCAATGTAAAAAATAACAGCGTGTAAAATATGTCATATTTAAACATAAATAAACATGGACTTTCAATCTTAATCTCATAAATATATAATAACAAGACAGACTTTGAATAAGTGCAATTTAACACGAAAATAGTTCAATTCATACCTCCAATATTTCTTTCTCTTCATATAATAACAGTTTTCCATTCAAAAGTGAAATAGAATTGCTTCCAATACTGACTGAATTAACAGAAGCAAGACAGACTTTTAATCAATGACATTAAACAAAAATAGCCCAATTTTTTCTTCCAAAGTCTGAACTCCGCTCCAAACCACTCGCTGTGATTGGCTGAATTAAAAAAAACTTTAAAACCATTAGACATGAACAAATCTCAATTAAAATTCCATTCATGTCAAAACCGTGTATCTCCAATGTCCAAATTTGTGTTCATCATTCACAATTTGAAACATGAATCACCAATGCTAAGGTTTCAAAAAAGCACTTGAATTATGTCAATAATGCATTAAATAGTTGCCTAATCTCACTTTTGTGCTTCTTCTGGAACTCTGACTATGTGAAGGACTTAATTCTGATCCTGAAAAGACTTGATACTAATTCAGAATGTAATTGCCAACATAAAATAACAGTAGTTTTTTCAGTATTATTATCTTGTTTGGCTATTTACTAGTTTCTGAAATGGATCAAGAACAACAAAATATTCAGGAAGGGTCTGATTTAAGGTCTTTTTATGTCTTTTTTTCTCTTGTATTTCTCAATTTACTATCGTGTTTCGACAGAAGTTCAATTATCAACCATCAATCGTGACAAAAACTAACTCCAAAATGACAGAATGACGAGCTGCATCTCATTTAAGGAACAAAATGGAGATAAACTACACACGTCTTCTCTGCGTCTGCCTTGGATCATTCCGTGACCTTTTTGTCGCCGTAAACATTGGGAGATTAGCAGAATCGCACTGATAAGCGGTCGGTGCGGCGCTTGACCTTGGCAGTGTTAGAGTAATCGGGTTCGCCGACCTTTCGTACTGAAGACGCGCTAATGATGCTCGAGGAGGTTATTTGGATATTTCCCGACACGTTCCGAGGGTTTAACTGCAGCTTCTCTTTCAGTAGTGTCAGCGTGGAGGAAATATTCATGTTTCTATAGGCAAGGCAAGGCAAGTTTATTTGTAGAGCACATTTCATACACAAGGCAATTCAAAGTGCTTCACAGCAGGAAAAATGCATTGAAATCACAAAGAAATTACAGAAACAGAAATACAATAAAATTAACTAAATTAAAAATTATCAATCCAACTGATTTTCTAAACTAATAAAATCACAAACAAAAGAGAAGAGTGCAAAGAAAAAATCCTTTCAGTCATATGCGCAGCTAAACAAAACTGTTTTTAGCTTAGATTTGAACATTGTCAGAGTAGAAGCCTGTCTCACATCTTCAGGAAGAATGTTCCAGATTTTAGCTGCATAAAACTGAAACGCAGATTCCCCATGTTTTGTCCTGACTCTGGGCACCAGCAGGAGGCCGGTCCCTGAGGTCCTCAGAGTCCGAGATGGTTCATATGTCACTAACATATCCAAGATGTACTTTGGTGCTAGGCCATGGAGAGACTTGTACACAAGCAAAGCTGTTTTAAAGTCTATTCTCTGAGCCACAGGGAGCCAGTGCAGAGACCTGAGAACAGGACTAATGTGATCATACTTCCTGGTTCTGGTCAGGACCCGAGCAGCAGCGTTCTGGATGTACTGCAGCTGTTTTACAGCTCGTTTGGAGAGGCCAGTGAGCAGGCCGTTACAGTAGTCTAATCTACTGGAGACAAACGCGTGGATAAGTCTCTCTAAATCTGGTTTTGACACTATATTTTTGATTTTGGCAATGTTTTTTAGATGGTAAAAAGCTGCTGATGTTATTGATTTGATGTGGCTATTAAAGTTCAAGTCTGAGTCCATTATTACCCCCAGATTTCTAATTTGGTTTGTAGGTTTTAGAGCGAGACTCTGGAGGTGACCGCTAACACTTTCTCTTTGTTTCTGTGGGCCAAAAACGATTATTTCAGTCTTGTCTGAGTTCAGCTGGAGAAAGTTGTTTTGCATCCACAAACTGATCTGTTTGATGCAGTGACAGAGTGAATCTACTGGTCCATAGTCACCTGCCGATAGTGAAACATAGATCTGAGTGTCGTCTGCATAATTGTGATAGGACACATTTTCACTGCGTATCAACTGACCCAACGGCAGCATGTAGAGGTTGAACAGAAGGGGACCCAGGACTGACCCTTGGGGCACTCCACAGGTCAGGGTCATGTGGTCTGAGACACAGCTACCAATTTCAACAAAGTACTTCCTGTCTTCCAGATAGGACCTTAACCAGTTTAGGGCAGTGCCAGTGATGCCCACCCAGTCCTCTAGTCTCTGTAAGAGGATCCCATGATCGACAGTGTCAAAAGCAGCACTCAGATCTAACAGAATTAAGACTGAGGCTTTGCCCGTGTCAGTGTTCAGGCGGATGTCATTTGTCACCTTGACAACAGTAGTCTCAGTGCTGTGATGAGGTCTAAAACCTGACTGAAAAACATCAAATGAGTTGTTTATTAAGAGGAAATCTGTGAGCTGTTGTAAACAACCTTTTCAAGGACTTTGCCCCAAAA
Organism: Eucyclogobius newberryi; assembly: GCF_026437365.1. Lineage (NCBI taxonomy): Eukaryota > Metazoa > Chordata > Actinopteri > Gobiiformes > Gobiidae > Eucyclogobius > Eucyclogobius newberryi. The sequence continues at coordinate 8,318,045 of NW_027316389.1, forward strand.
TGGTAGATTAGAGATGGGCCGGTAATGACTCAGTACTGCGGCATCAAGACTGCTCTTCTTTAGGAGAGGCTTTATGACCGCAGTTTTCAAAGACATTGGGAATGTTCCAGATTGAAGCGACATGTTAACTATGTGAGTGAGTGGTGCTAACAAACTGTTCAGCACAGACTTTAGAAATTTGGTGGGTAACACATCAAGGCAGCATGTAGATGAACTCAGACTGGTGATGATCTCATGGACAGTTTTGTCAGTTACTGGTGCAAAGTGAGTTAGCTCTAAGTGTCTTGGTGGTTTTAGGGTAATTTTTTGCATTGTGGGATTTATAGCATTTTTAATGCCCTGAACTTTGTCATTAAAGAATATTGCAAACTCATTACACTTGGATGTGGAAATGAGTTCTAACAGCAGCTGAGCTGGAGGGTTTGTTAATCTGTTTACTGTGGCAAACAGGACACGCGAGTTGTTACTGCAGCTTACAATTATTTCAGAAAAATATCTTTCCCTAGTTCTACATAAGATTAGGTTGTACATGTTCAGCTTTTCTTTGTAAATCTCTTTTTGAACCTGGAGCTTTGACTTGCGCCATTTCCGTTCGGCCCTGCGGCACTCCCTTTTCTGTGCCCTGACCGAATCATCATTTCTCCACGGCGCCTTCTGCGTATTTTTAACCCTTTTAGCCTTTATAGGGGCGATGGTGTCCAGAACATTCAAAACACTAGATGTAACAGAGTTCAACAAATCATTTACATTAGAACATGAGACATTTTCAAAGTTTATCATTTCCATAAACAGTGCACCTGTGCCATCACTTATGTGTCTCCTCTGAACAACTGCAGGACCAACCGGAGGTTTGGGAGAAACAGACAGGTCAAAGAAGACACAGAAATGATCAGACAGAGCAACATCGATCACATTAACATTTGAAATATTTACCCCCTTTGTAATTATGAGATCTAGAGTGTGTCCTTTGCTGTGGGTGGGGCCTCTCACATGCTGAGTAAGACTGAAGGTTTCAAGGACAGCATCAAGCTCTTTAGCGTTTCTGTCACAAATATTATCAACATGCACATTGAAATCACCTGTAATGACCAAACCATCAAAGTCTGTGCATATGACTGAAAGCATCTCAGTAAAATCATCAATAAAACTTTGGCAGTGCTGGAGAGGCTTGTATAAAACAATGAAGAGAATGGATGGAGACCGTTTTTTAGCTCCATTTTAAAGGATACATACTCAAATGATGAAAACACCCCAAAAGACAACCTGCGGGTAATTATTTCATCTCTAAAGACAGCACAGACTCCACCCCCTTTTTTGTTTTCTCGTGTTTCAGATTCAAACTTAAAGTTGGGTGGAGCAGATTCTATCAGAACTACATTTCCTGTGTTTTTGTCAAGCCATGTTTCAGTTAAAAACATAAAATCAAGATTATAAGAAGAAATAAAATTATTAATTAAGAGAGTGTGTGTGTGTGTGTGTGTGTGTGTGTGTGTGTGTGTGTGTGTGTGTGTGTGTGTGTGTGTGTGTGTGTGTGTGTGTGTGTGTGTGTGTGTGTGTGTGTGTGTGTGTGTGTGTGTGTGTGTGTGTGTGTGTGTGTGTGTGTGTGTGTGTGTGTGTGTGTGTGTGTGTGTGTGTGTGTGTGTGTGTGTGTGTGTGTGTGTGTGTGTGTGTGTGTGTGATGTAATTTATTTTATGATTTTATGATTTCATTATTAATATCCATCTTGGGGCTGTAAGAGCATGTGGTTTGAAGCAGAAATCAGCCAAAATTTAGTGGCACTGATTATGTCTGTATTAGTGATGTTCGGGAAATGTTTGGATATTTTTGTTTTTTAATGACACAAAATAAAAAAATAAAAAGTGATTTATCAATATTAGGTGAGCATTTTTTGTCATATCAGCCAGCCATTCTACAATTACTCTCAAATAAAAGTATTCACAATCAAAGCTGAGTCATAAATGAAAAAGAAAAAGGCATAGTTTACTACTATTAAAGTACTATACTGTTATTACAACTATTAGCGGTCCTACTTTTAAAACTTTACACATTTTACCACAATTTTACAACCAAAACTATGACTGCTGCCACTACATTTCAGAAACCTGTGACACTTCTGGATAGTCTATATTGTTGGTCACATTTTATCAATAACGTATGTCATAATCGTTTCACTTTTAGAATATCTAGTTTGGACAGTAGTCTTGGTGTTCGTAGTACTGACACTGACCTCGGCGAGTTCGGGCCCAAAGCCAAATACTTGTGAACTTTGTCCTTTTCATTGGAGCGTGTGATTTAAAGCTTGTCTCGGCGGCGCCGGCCAAGCAGAGTGCAGCTTTTCAGCGCGTTTCTCCGACTTTAACGGGCCCCGGTGATTCACGGCGTCGGGGTTACAGGCGTGGGAAATGACCGCACCAGATCTGTGGAGAGGCCGCCCCGCTCGCAGTACAATGCAGCAATAATAAAACCTTGAATGAAGAAGAAATAGGAGATACGATGACAAGAAAGTAGATCCTCCGCCTGAAACGTGTCCTTTAAGTGCATCTTTAAAGTGAGTATGACTTTATTTGGTGGGATAATACCTGTTGTAAATATAAATAGTACTTTTACAACAGTCAAAAGCAGTTTGTGAGGACAAGTAGAACGTCACAGGAAGTAGAGCAGAGTTCTAAAACATATTAATGACGCAAGAACTACATTTTCTGACCATTCAAACTTTAATTGAACAAAATAAAAGTGTTTTCATGCACTTTTATTTATCAAATAATGGAGTTTTGGCCCAGTGTAAAACATGGTTGCTAGGTGACAGTTGGTGTAACTTCCTTGGTGCGATGTCATGAGGAAGTAAAATTATAAACGTAAAAAAATGGCTAAACTGGGATAGAATTGGTTACGTTTTAAGATTTTACTAAGATGTTTTCCTATTTTTCTATTGCCAATGTCACTTCCTGGTTTGGACACGAGCAGTAGAGACGACGAATGTAGAGGTAATTCCACAACTAAATTACTAAGTTAATTGCACAACTGTTATGATTTGACAACTAATGATACCTTTAAGAGCTTTATTTTGTTAATAATGCTAAAAAAAAGAACCCTTCAGCAGTTCTAAAACAAAACAAAACAAAAATACTTTTACTTTTCAGTCCAGTTCAAAAATATAGTTGAGCAGAAAGATCAGAAAACTGCTCTCAAATGTAGTGATGTTAGAGTAAAATGTATCCTCTGTAAAAATGTATTTAAGTAAAGTATAGATACCTAATAATTATACTTAATGGCGTTTTTTTTTTTACGATTTTCTAATGTTGACTTTATTTGATGTATATATAATGTTGAAAAATCTGTAGAAAATGACAGGAAGTGACATCACACCAGGGACACTCATTCCAGTCAGAGTTTATGCAGAATTTACACAAAGAAAGAACTTTTTTGACTCTAAACATTATTACTACAAAATAAGGTCGCTCTCATATATTTTATTTTGTCAAAAGTTTTTGCACAGTATTTTCTTATTGTGATGTCGGCGTAACGATCGTTCTCTCGACCAATGACGTGACACGGCATTCCCTTCAGCGCGGCGCCATTGTGCAGCTTGCGTCGGCGTTTCGGGACAAAGCTAATTGTTCCTGAGGAAACACCCCGCCCCCTCGACACGCCCGCCTCGCTCCCTGACCCCAAGATGTTCCGTTAACGAGGTGTTGATTATCGAGTCCCGTTCGGTCAAGTTTGGAGCGGCCTTTTCCGCCGTAACTTGTTGGTTAATGTCGTTCGGAGTAGATCCGCTCAAGGACACGCTTAAGATTTTATGATTAACAGCAGCGTAGCGTTATATAGGGCTGGATGATGTGGACAAAAGCTTCCCGTCAATTCAACAGAAATGTGTGTTTTTATAGGAAGTATTTGTCGAGGTGAGAGGGTTACAGAGTTTCAAAATAAAACAAACGTGACGCACAGAGAGAAAATATATTTTAAATCTGAATTAATGACGGTGGAACGAGACACTATTCCAGCAAGATGAAATACAAAGCAAGGTTTTTTGAATAAATACATTTTCTTAGTTTTTTAAAGTTTTTTAAAAAGTTTTTTAATGTAACAACATATAAACAAACACAAGAAAAAAACAAGATCAGAGAGAAAAGAGACATCAAATCAAAAACGGTAGTCATCCAGCTAATAATAAAGCAAAGAAGAGAAAATCATGCCACAAAAAACCCAAAGAAAACGTCCCATTTTGTCCGAAGTCTGTCAATTTATCAGTTTTCCGAGTGTATCTTTTTACATGTTACGAATGTCCAGTATAATGTCAGTCCAGTCTTTGGTCGTCGGTGCATTTTGTGTCATCCGTGTCTTTGTGAATGTGGGTTAGGGTTAGCTAACCCATGAGTTGTTGTTGTTGTTTTATGGCGGTTGGCATCCAATTGTTGCATTACCGCCAGACTTTATTCCTCAGTGTAGCGGGGCTCTCCCTCAAAACAAGGGCGAAGTCAGATTTCAAGTGCTCAGGTGGATTTATTGTGCCAAAACCGAAGTGCAAAAATAGTGCAACAGTGCAAAAATATATACAGTGAGCAAAAAGGTCCAAAAATCCAAAAACATATATTTACAGAGTTCCAACTATGAGTTCAACTTTAACTCGTTCTCTCTTTTCACTCTCTCTCTTTGACTCTCTCTGCGCACACTGTTACCTTCTCTGTTGTTGGAGACAGACTCACCCCCCAGCCAAGAGCGGCTCGCCTTTATTCCTCACTTGCCCCTCCCACTGAGCAAAATAACTAGATAATTCAAATCCCAAATAAACTGACAATAAACTGTTGTGGCCTCTTCCTACAACATAATACATCATTAATTATATACACATGTTCCAAATAAAGCAATATAAACACATAAAATACCCAGTGTCACATGGTCAGCACCACGGCGCGAACAACGGCCATTTAAACTTCCAGGAAGTCCTGGCTCGGTTTCGACCCAACGCGACGCATCGGCGGAGCGCGGCTTTCGTGACAAAACAGGTAACAATTGGCGTGTGTATGCTTAGACTTAACCTAACGCGCGCAAGTGTGCACCCTTGGCGGATTAGTGACGGAGGAGTGCGGGGAAAGAAGCGTGTGTAGCGTCTGATGCGAATGAATGAAACAGAGGGAAACGCGGGGAGCGGGGAATGTATGAGTGTGTGTTGGAAAGTGCCCTTCATGCCCGCGCGGTTGCTCAGCAAATAAGCGCCGACACCAGTTAAAGACGGACTGGCTCCGTCACATTATCCCTCCCTTCCGGAAGGTTGACACTGTGGGGCAACCTGGACAAATAATCCGCAACAATGTTCATCTTGCCGGCACGGTGTCGGATGGCGAATCTGAAGGGCTGTAGTGCGAGATACCATCTGGTCAGGCGACTATTATGATCCTTCATAGTGTTGATCCAAGTCAGGGCACTATGATCAGTCTCTAGATCAAATTCTCGTCCGAGCAGGTAGTAGCGCAAGCTCTCCAACGCCCATTTGATTGCAAGGCCCTCTTTCTCGACAGCAGAGTAGCGGGTCTCGCGTGGCAGGAGTTTGCGACTCAAATACAATATTGGACGCTCCTCTCCAGGTTCCCCCTGAGTCAGGACTGCTCTGAGGCCAACCATGGAGGCATCCACTTGTACCAAGAAGCGCTTGGTGAAGTCTGGACTCTTCAGCACCGGTGATGAACACAGGTGAGCTTTGAGGGTGTTGAAGGCATTCTCACAGTCCTCGGTCCAGACGACTGGGTTTCGCTGGCCTTTGGCGGTGAGTGCTGTAAGCGGAGTGGCAATCGTTGGGAACTGTGGCACAAACCGTCGGTACCATCCGGCCAACCCCAGAAAGGAACGCACCTCTTTCTTTGTTCGTGGCCTCGGAGATCTCAGGATAGCCTCGACCTTGTCGACCTGAGGCCTCACCTCCCCTCGACCCATCTGGTAGCCGAGGTAGCGTGTCTCCTGCCGAGCCCACTCACACTCTGCCGGATTCAGCGTAAGACCGGCTCGCTGGATCTGCTTCAGGACTTGGGAGAGATGTCGGACATGGTCCCCCCAGGTCTCGCTGAAGATGACGACATCGTCGAGATAAGCCGCGCTGAATAGCTCACACCCCTGGAGAACTCGATCCATCAGACGTTGAAACGTAGCAGGTGCTCCATGCAGCCCGAATGGCATCACAGTAAACTGAAACAGTCCAGTTGGTGTTTGAAATGCTGTGTAGGGCCGTGAGGACTTCTCGAGGGGCACTTGCCAGTATCCTTTGCAAAGGTCCAATGTGGTTATGTACTTGGCGGAACCAATCTTCTCCAGCAAGTCATCAATCCTTGGCATTGGGTATGCATCAAATTCAGACACAGAGTTCAGCTTTCGAAAGTCAATACATATCTTGAGTGATCCGTCTTTCTTGAAAACAATCACTACAGGACTGCTCCATTCGGATTTGGAAGGTTCGATGACTCCCAGTCTCAGCATTTCTTGGATCTCATCTTGGAGCTTCCCAACAAGCTGCTGTGGTACACGATATGGTCGCTGTCGGATCGGCCGACCCTCCTTCAGGCGGATGACATGTTCCACCACTGTAGTTCTTCCAGGACTGGCACGGAACAGCGAAGACACTTCTTTGAAGGTCTGGAGTAGCTGTGTGGCTTGCTCAGGAGGAAGATGAACCAGCACAGGGGTAGCAGTGTTAGTCAGTCCCTCCAGTCCCATGTCCGGCTCTTCCCCGTCCTCGTCATCGTCTACTTTCCTGACCAACAGGACTTTAGTTGGAGCTTGGACTGGACGCTCTCTCCACTCCTTCAGTAGGTTGACATGGTACGTCTGCCTGGACTTCTTTTTCTCTGGATGCAGGACCTCGTAGGTGACTGGTCCCATCTTCCGGGTGACAGTGTACGGGCCCTGCCATTTTGCCAAAAGTTTATGGGTGGAGGATGGCAGAAGAAGCAGCACCTTCTGACCAGGCTGGAACTCACGACTGCGGGCTTGGCGGTCGTACCAGGTCTTCTGGGCTTTTTGAGCACCTTGCAAGTTCTTCTCTGCCTCCTCCAAGTACTTTGACAGTCCCTCTCGCATTTCAAGTACAAACTTGACAATGCTCCGGTCACTTTGTCGTGCTGGTGTGCCCTCCCATTGTTTGCGTAGAAGGTCCAAAGGCCCCTGAACATCCCAGCCATATAACAGTTCAAATGGAGAAAATCCAGTTGACGCCTGTGGGACCTCTCTATAGGCAAACAAAACAAAGGGTAGCCAACAGTCCCAGTCTTTGCCGGTATCATCCACGAACTTCTGGAGCATCCGCTTCAGTGTCTGGTTAAACCTCTCAACCAGTCCATCTGTCTGTGGGTGGTACGGGGTGGTTTTGATGGATGAAATGCCCAGTTGCTGCTGGAAAAGATGCATTAACCGAGATGTGAAGTTGGTGCCTTGGTCCGTGAGGATTTCATCAGGTAATCCAACTCTGGAGAACAGTTGAACAAGCGCTCGAAGGACAGCAGGCGCAGTGATGGTTCTCAGCGGAAAAGCCTCTGGAAATCTGGTGGCATAATCCGCGATGACCAGGATGTACTGATGTCCACTGCTGCTCTTCACCAGGGGCCCCACAATGTCCATCGCAATCCTTCGGAAGGGAGTGGAGATAACTGGAAGAGGCTGCAAAAAGGCACGGTCAGACTTGCGCACTGGACATGTTTTCTGACAGGTCGGACATGTAGCGCAATATTTGTGAATGTCAGCATACATGGACGGCCAATAAAATCTAGAACTGACGCGTAAGAATGTTTTATGGCGACCGAGGTGACCTGACCATGGCACTGTGTGTGCTAAATGCATGACAAGGGTCCTACAGCTAAAGGGAACAACAAGACGTTTACATTCATCACTAACGATATACAACACCCCATTGTCAATAATAAACTTCTCTTGACCCAGACAACCTTTAGTTTCTTTTCCCACCTTAGCAAAAAGACTTTTCAAAGAAATATCATTGCTTTGCAACAAAGAAACATTTTCAGGTACATGTCTGGAGCTCCTGCCCCCTCTGGCTGTCGATCACGGCCTTGTGATCGCAAACCTGTGCGCTTTGGTTGGCGAGAAACTTTCTTCCGACTTGCCATATCCCACTTCTGACACCAAATGTAGCGGGGCTCTCCCTCAAAACAATGGCGAAGTCAGATTTCAAGTGCTCAGGTGGATTTATTGTGCCAAAACCGAAGTGCAAAAATAGTGCAACAGTGCAAAAATATATACAGTGAGCAAAAAGGTCCAAAAATCCAAAAACATATATTTACAGAGTTCCAACTATGAGTTCAACTTTAACTCATTCTCTCTTTTCACTCTCTCTCTTTGACTCTCTCTGCGCACACTGTTACCTTCACTGTTGTTGGAGACAGACTCACCCCCCAGCCAAGAGCGGCTCGCCTTTATTCCTCACTTGCCCCTCCCACTGAGCAAAATAACTAGATAATTCAAATCCCAAATAAACTGACAATAAACTGTTGTGGCCTCTTCCTACAACATAATACATCATTAATTATATACACATGTTCCAAATAAAGCAATTTAAACTCATAAAATACCCGGTGTCACATGGTCAGCACCATGGCGCGAACAACGGCCATTTAAACTTCCAGGAAGTCCTGGCTCGGTTTCGACCCAACGCGACGCATCGGCGGAGCGCGGCTTTCGTGACAAAACAGGTAACAATTGGCGTGTGTATGCTTAGACTTAACCTAACGCGCGCAAGTGTGCACCCTTGGCGGATTAGTGACGGAGGAGTGCGGGGAAAGAAGCGTGTGTAGCGTCTGATGCGAATGAATGAAACAGAGGGAAACGCGGGGAGCGGGGAATGTATGAGTGTGTGTTGGAAAGTGCGCGCGGGCATGAAGGGCCGCGCGGTTGCTCAGCAAATAAGCGCCGACACCAGTTAAAGACGGACTGGCTCCGTCACACTCGGACTTTTCGTAGTCCTCAGACTGCGTGAGTTCTGAGGCCCAAATACACACTTCTGAAGTCCATTGGATGATGATGTCATAAACTGTCTCTAAGGCTGTAAGACAAATACATTTTCATTGTCTCACTGCTTTGTGAGAGCTGTAACTCACCTGCGTTTAACGTTTTTATTATTGTTCATTTGTTTTTTGTTAAATGTAAATTCTTGTGGAAATCCTATTTTTTTGGCATCAAGAGCTCCTTATCAAATAGTTGGAAATTAGGCCTGTCGAGATTATTAGGTTCATGGATAATCGCAATATAATCGTAAGAACCACACAATGATAATCGTGACATTGCTAGATGATAAATTAAGTTGTTTTAGCTCAATTTATTGACAAAAAAAATAGACTTAAAGGTCCCATAACATGCAAAATCGACTTTTCAGAGCTTTTAACCTTCTTACATTGCTGTTTGTGCTTCATATATGTACCCAGAGTGTTTTTATGATTCATTCCCGCAGTTTTTAGCTATATTACAGACTATCTCCTTTCCGCGAATCTCTAAACTGACGGGCGGTGGATGCAAGACCGCGTCATAACCACAGGCACGCGTCATCAAAAAAAAAAAGCATGTTATGGCACCTTTAAATGTGAAAAACTCTTTTAATCTGGCGGTTTTTGTCACATTTAACTTTATTTTGTCTTTCGGTTTGGTAAACTTGAGGAAATTCGTGTAGTTTTTTCCCCACAACAATCGTGACACAAAAATTTGACCCCGCCTTTAGCCACATGGGTTTTTACATTGTACCCGATTTTGTCTTTCTGATCATAAGCTAAGATAAGATAAGCCTTTATTTGTTCCACAATGGGGAAATTTCAATATTGCAACACAAACTAGGCATAGAAGTAAAACAACAAAGAACAGATAAGTTATAAAAAAAATAAAACACTCTTAATAGAAAAGCTCTTGTAAAAGCTGTATTTCCCTGTCCAGGATGGATGGTCAACACCCTTTGCAGGTCCATATAAGGCCGTAACTGTCCTGCCTACGATGCGCCTCCGCAACTATTTGTTTGCGTTCCGTCCGGAGCGCTGCGATTGGCCGTAGCCGCGGTGATGAGGTCGAAACGCCGCGCCGTCCCGCTCTGATGCGTGGATGTGCCGTGCGCTGTGTTGGCCACGCTTTGACCTCTCCAGCTCTCCCGGTCTCACCCTGTGTCCCAGAATAGCTCCACCGTGTCGGGTTGAAGACTTACTGCGTTACCGTTGTTGAATGGCGGGGCTAAAGGGCTCATGGTCTGCTAAAACAGTCATTCAAGTAAATTACATCTCCATGGAGACGTGTGGAAAAGTTACCCAATGCACCTTTTAAAATCTCAAGCAACTCACAAGATAAATTATGTCTTTAATCATAGGTACTGTTTAAAGTTTAGTCATTTAGTCAATTAATCGGTCAATGGAGTCTTTGTCGAGCAACATCTGTATTAGTCAGATGATTATATTTGTGGGGGATTTTAATGTGCATCCGTAGCTGCAGTTTTAGGAGTTAATCCTTGACACTTTTTAAAGCTGCACTGTGTCACTTTTTCTGCTGGAAATAGTGTCACCCTGGTCTGCTGAAAAACATGAAAATGCAAAGGAAAAGCGTGCCTCTCGTACTGTAGAACGCACCATTCAAGTGACTAACATCTCCATGGAGACGAGTGGAAAAGTTATCTAGTGCACCTTTTTAAATCTCAAGCAATTGATAAGATAATGATATTTTATTAATCATTGGTATTGTTTTAAGTTTTGTCGTTTAGTCAATTAATCGGTCAATGGAGTCTTTGTCGAGCAACATTTGTATTAGTCAGATGATTATATTTGTGGGGGATTTTAATGTGCATCCGTAGCTGCAGTTTTTGAGTCAGTAAAAATCATGAAAAAAGACGATTAGTACCAGTTATTCTTTTTTTTAGCAATTTCTTTTACATTATGAATACTCTGTTGTTACTTCTCTGATGTTGTTGTGTCTTGAAAGTGCAGTTCGAGTCAGATGCTTTTGCCACGCCACCATTTAGTCGACGATTCGATACTCTGGGTTTGTCTTTAGTTGACTCCAGCCGTTGTTTTTCCAACTATGAATTGGTGTCATTTTTTAAAATCTCATTTTTAATCTTATAATTGTTATTTTAACCCATTTTTTTCTTATTGACTTATTCATTGTTCATTTCTTTTATATTGCACCGAATCACCAAGACAAATTCCTATGTTTGTGAATTTTGCTCATTGACAATGGCAATAAACCTTTTCTGATTCTGAAGCTGTTTTAAAAGACGCCGCTGCTGCACTTTAATAAATACAGTGATCAGACTGCTAAATTAATCATGAAATAATCAGTAGCCGTCGTTTAAATTGGTAAGAAGAGACACAACATGACTTCATAATTTGCCTGATTGTTGAGCAACACAAGATGATGTATTGCGTTTCATTATTTGCGCTCCTCATAAATACATAACTTTGCATATTCCTGCGGCTTGTTGCGGAGGCGTTACCTTATGAGATGCAGATGAGCGGTGGAGTCGAAGGGCGTGGCGTTCCCGCTCCTAATAATTGCTTTTCCTGACTCGCCACATGTTTGAGACTCTCCTCCGTTTCCTTTTGCCTTTCTTAAACTAGGTCATGGTGACTCACTGGTTCCCACCCGACTGGGAAATGGAGCTTATCTCTTTTTTTTTTCCATAAAACCTCATTCCTTTCTCTGTCAGATCTGTGCCGAAACGTGACGGGGCCTAATGAGGTTATTATGTAGGGATGGATGATATGTACAGTATGATCTAATATAGAGTTTCCCAAGACATTGTATTGCTCTGATATTGAAATGTAGCTCAGATTTTTTACCATTATGTTCTATTTAAGGCTGTGTTTGTCATCAGTGATTCAAATTTGTTTTTTTGAACAGACTAATGAGTAATTATTGAAATAAAGAGCAATTAGAAATATGGCTGTATTTTTACACAATCTTGCAATAGATTTGCATTTTATATGCCAAATGTCAAATTCTGGGCCTGGCGAGGAATTTTAAAATCTGAGTATCGCAAATGTTCATTATCGGCCACAGCAGAAAGTCAAATATCAGTAGCTTGGCCTGGCGATGTTCCTGTTCTTTTAAGTTTAATGCCGGATACTGTGTAACATTTAAGGCTACGAACCTCAAAAAAGTAAATCGAGGTATGAAGAATTGTCATAAATTCAGCTTTTTAATGTTATTGTGGCGCTGAATACTGGAGGTGGAAGGTACTGTACGTTTAAAATGGATAATGTTGCAGTTGGTGCGGCAGAAATGCAAAATTAGAATGTCGAATGTAGAATGTAGAATGGATATTGTTTACTATTTGAAACTATTGAAAATGCCAAATGAGACAGAAACCTCATGTGTAATCTGTCAAACAAGTGTGTAAAGTGTGTTATATTTCTGCACTTTTTTGTGGTTATTTCACGATCCATTCCCTTTTGTGCGATATTTGAACCTCAAGACTTTTAACATTTGAGCACATTCCTGACTGTTAAAATACCTTCTGAATATTCTGAAAAAAATAGTCGATATTGCCCTCCCCCACATACTATCAAATGTATACCTAGGCCTATATCACTCAAACCCATTTACTGATGAGAAAGTTGATTTTCGATTACTGCCAATCACTCTCTCCATTAGTTTTTATTCTTTCATTCTGTAACGAGCTGCAGATTGAATTAGCATTGAAGCCTCAAACTGCTGTGGAGAAAGAGAAACGGACTCTGCTAATGCCGTTCACATCGTTCGGGAGAGAACGCGTCACACACAGCGTCGTAAATATCGACTCGGCCACAACACAGAAAGACGGATTTCCTCAAAGAATCGGGTGGATTTATTTTACATTTTTAATTTTTTGAGTGTGATGTCACTTCCTTTCTTTTTCTCCACAAAATACCTGCTCGATTGGTGTAAAACTATAATTTATATGTACAACAGATATAAACGCATTAAATAAAGTCAAAATTTTAAAGTCATACGTCACTTTAAATTCCTTTTACACAAGTTACATTTTTGTTTTCCTGCCTGTGTCTTGTTCTTTTCTGTTTGTTTGTTTGTTTCAGTTTGAGAAAAAAAATCATAAAATGGCTTTCAATATTAATTTTCCCGAACATGAACAAGACAAACATTTCATCAGTGCCGTTTTGCACCTAAACAATGAAACGCGTTGAAGTGGCGAGCCGAGTTCTCCAGCGACCTTTCCCGTAGCATTACCCGGAGCCCCACCCCTCCGTCTCCTCTCTCTAAACACACACGTCATCGGTAAAATTAGCCCGCTCCGTATCCGTGTCTGTAGCGTGTCCGTGTAGCGTGTCCGTATCCTTGTCCGTGTAGCGTGTCCATGTAGCGTGTCCCTATCCTTGTCCGTGTAGCGTGTCCGTGTAGCGTGTCCGTATCCTTGTCCGTGTAGCGTGTCCGTGTAGCGTGTCCGTGTAACGTGTCCGTGTAGCGTGTTCGTGTAGCGTGTCCGTATCCTTGTCCGTGTAGCGTGTCCGTGTAGCGTGTCCATATCCTTTTCCGTGTAGCGTGTCCCTATCCTTGTCCATGTAGCGTGTCCGTGTAGCGTGTCCGTGTAGCGTGTCTGTGTAGCGTGTCCCTATCCTTGACCATGTAGCGTGTCCCTATCCTTGTCCATGTTGCGTGTCCGTGTAGCGTGTCTGTGTAGCGTGTCCCTATCCTTGTCCATGTAGCGTGTCCGTGTAGCGTGTCCGTGTAGCGTGTCCGTGTAGCGTGTCCCTATCCTTGTCCATGTAGAGTGTCCGTGTAGCGTGTCTGTGTAGCGTGTCCCTATCCTTGTCCATGTAGCGTGTCCGTGTAGCGTGTCTGTGTAGCGTGTTCCTATCCTTGTCCATGTAGCGTGTAGCGTGTCCGTGTAGCGTGTCCGTGTAGCGTGTCCCTATCCTTGTCCATGTAGCATGTCCGTGTAGCGTGTTCATGTAGCGTGTCCGTGTAGCGTTGGCATGAGCGCGTAAGTGCTTGTCATTTCGCGCGCCACTCGATCCGTTTTGCGCTTGCGTGCTTGGACGTTTCTCGACTGCGGCGGCTTATGGGCTTACCGGCTCGGGTCGTCTTCTCGTCGTTAAAACGGTAATTTATTGTCGGGGGTGTTCGGGTGGAGGTGTTGCGTGCGCTTTATCGTCGCCATGGGGACGTTCTTCTTCTGGATTTGACCCGTTCTGACCGAGCGCTTGACGATTGCCGTGCCAAACCCCTTCTCCTGATCTAGAGCCCGGTTTCACAGATCTGTCGCGTCTAGTTGGACGATCGGCCGACTGTGCGAGCTTTATTTCCGTTGGTTGGATGCTTATGGTTCGAAAGTGACTTAAATAAGCCGCACTGCTCCTGTTTGAAGTCTACATGAGAAGTTAGAAGACACATTTCACTAAAACACAGTGAACACAGTTATATCTCAGATTTTACTAAACATTTTGCCCGTTTGTCCCCAGTTTTAATTTTTTTTTACCATCAAGTTTATAACTTTACTTCCTGGTTGGACATGAGCACAAATATGAGACAGGTAGAATGTTACCTAGCGACCAGACTGTAAACAAAAGCCAAAATCCATATCAATGACACATCGGCAATGATTGGACAAACGATAATACGATATAACACCTTTATTTTGTCGAGTGATGGTTTAAACTGTCAGAAAAGTGTGTCAGTGAAGTGTAAATTGTCACTGTGTTTACAACGGCTCGTCGCACACTGATGACATCACAGAGGGATTCCGTTTTTAGAACTCAACTCTACTTCCTGTAAAACCTTTACTTTTCAAAATGTCTTCCCAAACTGCAACTTGACTGAGATAAAAGTTTGATCAATATTTACCACAGGTTCTACACCACCAAACTAAGCCATGAATAAAAAAACATATTGATACATACATACGTCATATAGACTTTAAGCAAAAAGCAAAAAGCAGATTAACTCCCAAAGCCGTCTGTCGTCTTTGAATCGCGGCAAGACGATCGGTGAGTGCGAAACGCCGGCAAAAGGCAGAAAACCATAATTCCTCACCAAATGCCGGCCTGTTCGCGTGATTAACCAGCGTATTTCCCGTGATGTTAATATAAGTTGAGCCGGCAGACTTGGCGAACCAAAGCTAGCGCACGTTCCTGTCTCCGCACGCCACTCGCGTCAGTGCACGGATACAAGATTACCATAATGCGCCGAACATCAGCCAAACCCAATGCGTCACATAAAGAGAGGTGAAAGCGCGGTGCAGAGGCGCAGAGAGGGGAAACGCTAAAAAAAAAAAAGCTAATGATTAACCGCAAGTAGCTTCCTGTTTACTTAAGCATTAGCCACATCTCATACCGACCCACACACTTGGAATGACTCGGAATAACTCGCTGAGATCGGTACAGTTCAGGTGCGGTTTAAGTTTTATTTATCAGGAAAACTTTTCTTATGTCTCTTACGATGCCCTTGTCATGGAAACGAAAGACGAAACACGCTCGTACCATATTTTCCGGACTATAAGTCACACCTTTGTTCATAGTTTTGGCCGTGGTGCAACTTATACTCCAGAGCGACTTATATGTGATATTATTAGTTATTTTCAAACTGGCAACAGCATTTCACATGTTGATTATTTTCACACTGACAACCACAAGAGGGCGCTCTAGGCTCTAAGCGACACAGAAGAAGAATCTGCACTTCCTCTTCCTCTGGAGTTTGTGGAGTTGTTTAGAAGTGACACAGAGGAAGAATTCAATGGATTTAGTGATTTGGGGTAAAACTGATGCTTTGCTAAACTTGTTAGCATGTTCTTTATGCTATAGTTATCTGAATAACTGTTCATATGTTACGTTAACATACCAGACACTTACCACAGTTCTGTCTGTGCCTCATGTAGCTGAAGGTGTTAGCGTTAGCATACGTCATGTAGCTGAAGGTGTTAGCGTTAGCATATGTCATGTAGCTGAAGGTGTTAGCGTTAGCATACGTACACCTATTCACCATGTTCTCTAATCTGTTGTTATTTTAAACTGCATTTCAAGATTTGGTCTTGGATTTTATCAAATACATTTCCCCCAAAAATGCGACTTATACACCAGTGCGACTTATATATGTTTTATCTTCTCTATTATGCATTTTTTGGCTGGTGCGACTTATACTCCGGAAAATACGGTAGATTTCCCCCGTTTGCTGAATGTCATTTTGCTTTGTTTATCAAGATCCGATTCCCTTCTTCAAACAGCTTTTTGCTTTTTGGATGCGGCACAGGACTTGCCAACACGGTGCTCCGCCTTCACCCCCTTCACCCGCCTTCACCCGCCCTGTGCGCTTCTGCTCCGTGTCAATCGGACTTTCAGCGCGCTAATTTGCGCCGTTTGATTCGTGCATTTGGTGAACGCGTTCCACAATCGCCCGTTGTAGAAGCGCTCGTCACGCTGCGAGTGACGCGGACCGTTTTGGAATGGGCAGAGCAAACGGGCGATGCCATTCGTGCCCGCGCACAGATCTGGGGGCGGGGCCAATGACATGTCCGTCTGAGAATGGTGCAAAGCCGGGATGTTGAAAAGAAGGAATGGAAAGCCTAATGTGAGACGGACGAGTCTGTCACGGTGACTAATTTTGAACAGCAATAAAATAATATTAGAATCGTAAAAAGTATAGATGATGTAATGCCACAGACGTAGTATGAACGTGAAACATGAGAATCCCATTGAACCACATATACTTTCAATAACACATTATCTATTATCTGCAACACTTCAACAGCAATGAAAAAGCTTTTGTCTGTTATGGGTCATTGATTGAAAAAACTAAAACTTAAATAGGAAATGATGAATAATAAGTGTAGGGTCTCAAACTACATGTATTCAGTTTATGATTAAGGAAGATTTCTTAGCAGAAACGAGACAAGACGGGGCACCAGGGTTAAACCCAAAGAGCTAAGATACGATCCTTAATCGCGCTCGTTAAAAAGGTCTGAAGGGTGTTTCACGATTCAGGGACTTACACATAGTCTAATCAAACAAACAATAGTCAATAACTCTTTCGTGTAGTTTATTTATCAAAAGGGTAATCAAAACACCGGAGCAGAAATGTGCACAGGTAAATCACAGGTGACGTTATATCAGATTTAACAGCAGATTTCATGCAGATAATGTTAAACCAGGGTTTTGCCTTTGATAAGCAAACGTGTCTATGCTAATCTATATCAAAAAGAGGGAAAGTGAGAAGCTAAAGGGAGGAGGAACAGCTGAGCTCTACCCAAATCATGCCACAAAACGGACCGCACGCAATGGACTCGGCTTACGGTTCTGTAGAGTCGGTCCGACTGGTCCTTGTCCGCAGACGAGGTCCGTAGCGGGGCGTCGCGTGGAGCGGTGTGGCGGCGAAGGTTCGTGAAGCGGGCGGCGGCCGTGGAGCTGGCGGCGGTCGGGGAGCGATGCGTCGCGTGGAGCGGAGGAGGCTGCGACGTGCTGTAAGGTCCTTGGCGCCGGGGAGCGGTGTGCTGCGCCGGGGAGCGAGGGGTCGCGTGGAGCGGTGTGCTGCGACCTCCTTGAAGCGGCGGCGGCAGCGGAGGCGATGTCGGGGAGTTCCTTGGCGGTAGAACGCTTTAGCGGTGTATTAGCTCCTCACGCGGCCTTTACTCAGATGAGGACGTAGTGCTGATCCACGTAAACGCCGTAGATTACTTCAAAAAGAAAAGAAACGAAGTAGCAAAGAAAGTCTCTGTCCGGTTTAGCGCTTAAGCGTAGTTCCAGGTAGTTCCAGGTAGTTCCAGGTGGTTTCAGGTGGTTTCAGAGTCCTAGACTGGCATGGCCTTGTCGACCACGTGACGGACGGATTTTGTTGAGACAAAGGAAAAGTGAAAGCGCGTCCGTGGAGACGGCTTCAAGATAGAAGAACAAGAAGAGAACAAAGAGAACGTTTCTAGGTTGGAGCGTCCTTTTGATACCTGGCCCGCAGGGCATGCTGGGAGCGACAGGGGCGGGCGCTACTGCGAGAACTTCCTGTTTAACATTTTCCTGACCGAGAAAATAAAACTGGAGTAACGTAAATAATAATGGCAAAAACATTGAACCCTGTTTTAACATTTACACGTTAAACACTTTTGGCAGTTTGTGCACATTATTTCTTGAGGTAGACACATTTTACATCTTCTTTCACCTGTGATGGGCGCTCGAAAATCAAGCATTGGGAATATAAAACCTTAAACAGTGGAAAAATACGTAACACAAGGTGAAACATGCGGTGTAGGGAGTTGATTCAAACATTCATGGCATAATCACATAAAACAGTTTTCATCGGGGCGTCTTCCTGTAAGACTGTGGGGAGAAGAAGATCTGTTATCAAAAAAGTCACAGCGGCTCCCCTGCGGTGAGGGAGACAGGGAGAACGAAAAACCCCCAATGTTCAAAGAGAGATTTTCTGTTATCTGGCCGTGGAATGTCCATCTCCATTCCCCTACAACCCCCCGATTGGCCGTTGGTTCTCCGATGAAGAAGCATCGGGAAAATGTCAAAGGGAATGTCCTTACCGAGTCAGCGAGCGGCACAGAGTGGCATGATTTGGGTAAACCTCTGAACCTGGACTGGTCGCTTTATCCTATTTGGGCTGAGGGGCAGGTGCTAGTGGGTGTTACACTATCCCTAGGCTACTAACTCTCAGCACATCATCCTCAGAGGGAGTGGTAAACCATGCAAGAGCTCTTGACTCCTAGTGCAAGAATTTGGGCGTAGAAACAAGACTCTAAGACACCGAGGTAGCTTATCAAAGTGGATGTCTATGGTGGAAAAAAAACAAAGTGGTTAACAAGGTTCTTGACATACGTTTCACCCTAGCGAAGGGGCAACTTCCAAGTTGGACCGCTTCTGTTCAAAACAGGTGACAGGATATTCTACTCTATGGTTTGCATGCAGGGGAGATTAACATACGAGGCTCGTGGTAGGGACTTTGCGGGCTTAGGACCAGCTGTAAGTCGGGGATTTGGCTAAAATTTTCCAAGCTCCAGTAGGTGGCGCCTGTGTTAGGCGTCGTTGGGGCAGAACAACTCGTGCTGCTGTGTCATGCTTGTCATAGTGGAGGATCGCCTCTCGGAGGGAAGTGTTCACGAGTCAACGGCCCCCCAACTATTTTAGCCCAGGTCTCTGTGACCTGGTCTCGCACCGCCACGAAGGTTGGGCACGCGCTGCCTGCTGTCACAGGTTTTTAACAGCAAACGCCGCCGGTACTGTCATGTATTGCTATCACGATACGCAATAACGTCTGGGGTCTGTAAGTGTCACATGCCATCAGGAGGAGGCGTTGTGACCACATGCTTCTGTCAACATACATCTGGGGATGTTTTTAGAGACACTAACACGTAATTCTTTGATGATTAGGTTTTAGTGGTTAGGGTTAGTAGACTTTACAATCCGTGCAAAACAGTTGTTAGTACAGTCCCTAACGGGCGTGTGTTTGTCGGAGTTGTGTTCTAGTTGGAACTATCGGCATCCCTGACATGTCCCATGGGGTTTTGGTGCGCTTTGATTTGGTTGCGATGAACCCACTTCAGAGTAGGTTCTCTGCGTCCTTTGGTGATGTCAGAGTTGTGTTCTAGTTGGAACTATCGACATCCCTGACATGTCCCATGGGGTTTTGGTGCGCTTTGATTTGGTTGCGATGAACCCACTTCAGAGTAGGTTCTCTGCGTCCTTTGGTGATCTTCACGTGGTACACCACCGGAGATCGTTTGTTGACAATCTCGTAAGGTCCGGACCAACGTGGGAAGAGCTTTCGGGTTAGCTTGGTTAGCCAGTCTCTTGTCTGTCCGATCGGGTGCGCTAAGATGTAATACCATACCTTGTCGTTTGGGGCTTTCTGATCGTAGTAAGCCTTGCAATCCTTTGCACTTTTCTCAAGCTTCTTCTGAGCGAAAGAGAAGGTCGCTTTCAGGTGCTCCTGTAAGTCCAACATGTATTGGTGGGTGGTGTAGGCGGTTGCGATGCTAACCTCTCCCGGTTTGTACAACAGGTGTAGGGGGAGGGTCATCTGTCGGTCGGTCAAGAGTTCGTATGTGGCGTTGACCCCCCGGAGGCCAGCTGTTGGCGCGTTGTGTGCGTGCGTCAGCATAACCCCCCGGAGGCTCTGAGGTACCACAAATGCGGGTGCAGTGAGGATCTCAGAGGCAAACACCAGCAGTCCATGACGCAAGGTGAAGTTCTCTCTTGTGCGCCACAGCGCGGCGAGAGATGCGTCGGCAGCAAGTGCATCAGTAGGGATGGCACTTGGCGCAGGGTCAGGAGGGAAACCGATGATGCGGCTTATAGCCCCATCGGCTGCTTGTAGAGACACAAGGTCAGAGGAAGCGAAGATCGGAGCCACTTTAAGAAGGGCGCGATCGGGCTGGGGCCGTGTGATCGCGGCCACCGAAAGGGTGGGCTGGGTGGTCATCAACTCACTGTCCAGTGAGTCAGCCTGTAAGTTACAGGGAGCCCCTTCAAGGGCCCCTTGTTTTGCCGGGGAGTCGGCTAGGTCGTTGAGGTCTTTGGCGGCACGTCGACCTCGGGAGGGGTCACGATGGCACTGCACTGAACTGGCGGAGTTGATTGGGGCATGGGCAGAGGTCGACGGACTTGTGCCCAGATTTTGAGTCGTTTAAAATCAACCAGTGGCTCGAAGCGACTGAGCAGCTCTTGACCTAAAAGAAGGGGAATAGAATTCAAAGGTGAAACGTAAACAGGATGCATCAGTTTCATGGGGCCGATCGTTATCTGGATCAGGGCCACCTCGTCAAGGGTGGTGTTGACCTGAGAGTAAGGTCGGATTTCCAAGCAGCAGGGCTGTGACTTCAGTTCTCGTTGAGAGTGCTGGGCCACTTTTTGTAAGGTTCTGAAAAGTTCGCGAGAGATCAAGCTGATGTCGGCGGCTGTATCAAGGAGTGCATCATGCACGAAGTTGTCCTCCAAGAGGACTGAAAGATAAAGCTTGCGTGCGGCTCCCTTTTCGGAAAGGTTACCAAGAAACTGGGTAAAGGGGGGCTCGCATTGGATGATCGACGGGTCGTTATCCTGTGGGCTGGAGATAGAACTTACCTGGACCACAAAGACGTCGTTGGCCTCCGGTCGCGTTTGATCGTCGCTGTCAAGTTCCTGGTCTTCAGGGGGTTGGTCCCCAGTGACAGGTGTTTCCGACAGAGGGTCCAGGTCCACAGGGCTCCGATAGAAGCCTTCTAACTCGTCTTCCGATTGGCTGAGCGCTGAGTTATCACTCGTCTCAGGTCCGAGGGAGGTTACGGCGAGGACCTCCGCTTTACTTTTCTGGTTCCATTTCATGTCTTGGATCATTTTCAGCACCATACTCAGCTGTTCTTTACTGAGGATCAAAGCGTCGAGACTCAGTTTAGAGGAAGCCTTACCTGCGGAGTCTCCTTGGGTTTCTTCCTTCGTTGAGCCGTTAGGCCGGGAGTCCCTTCTGAACGGTCTGGTATCCCTTCGGTTGTTATACCTACCTGAGGCGTTCTCCCTGTCCCTAAACGGTCTTTGCGGTCCTCGGGTGTCTCCCGAGCGATGGTTTTCCAAGGTGCCCTCTAGCTCGAGAGGTCTTTCGACGCTCAGGACGGAAGAGTGGCCTTGGGTTCTGATTGTTGTTCCTGCCTGTTTGGTGTAGCTCCTTACCGCTAAATCTCGCAGCTGGCGGCTGCTTTGAGTTATTGGGCAGGCTGCCACGCCCAGGTGGTAGCTGGTTGCGGGGTGGAGGTTCTGTAGGAACAAAGATTTGAAATGTTTGTCCTCCTCCATCCCTGCTTCGTTTTGTGCTCCAAAATACGCTTTCCTCAATCCGTCGTAGTAGGCTTGAGGAGCCTCGTGTCTGTCTTGCTTGCACATCAGGGCAGCAGGCAACCCTATTGAAGTGCCTGTATCTGAGTACTCTTCGAGGAGAGCATGACACAAGAGCTCATAGTCCTTCAGGACGTAAGGAGGTTGGCGTTCCATGAAGCTGCTAACGTCTCGGCTGGACGTTAGTTTGATCAAGAAGATCTTGTCTTTGATTGACGGATCCGACAGGCGTCCAGCATAGAAGTCGATGTCTCTCAGGTACGCGCTGGTGTCGTTAGCGACGCCTGGCTTGGGCTCAAACCGAGAGATATGCCTGGCTATTTTGTCGAAGTCATGGTCGGTCGGGCCTCGGTGGCGTCTATCGGGGTCTCTGCCCGCGCGATAGTCTTCACGAGTATCCCTGAAGTCGTCGGGGTACCTACGAGTGTCCCTGAAGTCGTCGGGGTACCTACGAGTGTCCCCACGGTCATCTCGTCGCGCGTCCCTGTGGTCATCGTAGTGCCTGCGGGGGCTACCGTGGTCGTCTCGTCGCGCGTCCTGTAGTTCGGCGTGATGTCTACGGGGGCTGTCACGTCTGTCGCGTCGCCTGTCCCGTAGGTCATAGTCCGAATAACGTCGGGCGGAGCTGGTAGAGTCGGGTCCGGGGTGGTACCGGGACTTGTCTCGGTCACGGGCGTCCCCCAGTCGTCTACCGTCAGTGTAGGTCCGGCTTGGGCTCCTCCCCCCGTAGGTTCGTCCATGCATGTCAGAGTCGGAGGTTCGATCGTCTCTGGGTCGGTCATGGTCAGCGTACGGGGTGGGGCTCTTACGTCTGTCGTAGTCGTGGTCCCGTGGTGGCCAGCTACAGTCTGTCCTGTCTCCCCTTTCTTCCTTCCTCTGTGGGTCCAGGCGGGCCACGGGGGTTGGACTGGGTTGAGTCCCCCGCCCGTGGTCCTCCCGGTTGTCTGTACTCGGTCGGTCGTAGGACGGTTTCGCACGGCTTTGCCTGTCAGTCAGGTCTCTTATCTGGAGTCTAAGGGCATGCAGCTCAGTCTCTGCCTTTTCAGTCGCCTGAATGGATCGATGGAGCGCGTGCTTGGCATCTTCCAGATCAGCTTCCTGGTCAGCAAATTTCTGCTCCGCCCGTTGAAGCTCCTGTCGGAGGTAGGAGGTTTCGTCCTCCTTTGCTCTCTCAGATCTTGACCTAGCTTCAACGCTCTGTGTTAGCAGCGCAACGTCTGCGTTGGCTCGGTCAAGCTCCGTTTTGAGGTCGGCGGTCTCAGTTCTCTGTGCCTCCAGGTCTGTCTTCCTGGCTTCCGATTTGTGATGCTCAAGTTCAAGGAGTTCCCAGGTCCTTTCCAGGATGAGATACAAATCGATAGCAACGTGGCTTGCCCATTCGGCCATGTCCTTAGCCTTTGGCGCCTGTTGGAGTCCAATCCACAGCGCGAGGTCCTTGTGAAGGTTCCTGTTGGACAGGAGCCTGTTCCTTCCCAGGACACCAGGGGCTACTTCACTGGTATAGTCTACCATGGACTTGTGTAGGTTGTCTACAGGCCAGTGAATGACATCACTATCAGAGTCCGCCATG
Organism: Eucyclogobius newberryi; assembly: GCF_026437365.1. NCBI lineage: Eukaryota > Metazoa > Chordata > Actinopteri > Gobiiformes > Gobiidae > Eucyclogobius > Eucyclogobius newberryi. The sequence goes on from NW_027316389.1 coordinate 8,341,368, forward strand.
TTTACTTTAGGCAGGGTCGGGACGAGAGGGTCCCAAGTCGCCAGGTCTGTGAGTTGCCTAGATCAATTCAGTCAAGTGGGACCGATATGTCGGGACGCCGATAGTTTCTGAATTAAAATCGCTCGCTTAGGAGAATTTAAAAGAAACATTTTAGAGTGTTCGTGTTAAGTTACTGTGGCTAGGCTAAACCTTTGTGCGTGTAGCTGCGTGGAGCTTGCTAGTTCGTGCGTGAGCGGGGCATGCAGTCGTGCGGGTGTTGATGTTTGGATGAAACAACAGTTAACAAGGCATGTTAAATGGCATTGCAATTAGACATCAACCATGGACGCATGCAGTGTCCACGGCACTTCACTAGGTTCCACGGCAAGGCTTAGCGGGGTCAGGGCCATGCAGTTACGTAACAAGAGGTCTGATCGGGGCGACACTCGCTGTTCTTGACCGGCGTTCAGTAGGCAATCAAACAGGTAAACAAGCTGTTATTCTGATAGCGTGCAGCATTCACAGTGAAGTGTTACTTAGCGCCGGGGTACACCTGCGGAGATTGGTTGAAAGGAAAAATTTTGTTTAATCAAAGCGTTAAACAGCAGCGTCAGCTGTGCAGAACGAGCTTTAAACAAGGTGTTGTTCTGGGGCGTGTGCACACTTGCAGCAGAACAGGTACAAAGCGGTTAGTTAAAACAGGCCATGCACTTCTAAAAGAAAAACATTGATTAACGCGTTACAACAGCGTCGGCTGTGCAGAACGAGCGTTAAACAAGGTGTGAGCTTAGGAGCATGCAAGCACTTGCAAAACAGATACACAGCGGTTAATTAAAACAGGCCATGCACTTCTAAAAGAAAAATATTGATTAAAGCGTTAAAACAGCAGTAGGGAAACTGTGCGAAAGCATTTAAACAATCTGTGTTAGCAGCGAGGAGCATGCAGTGTGAAAGTAAACACTAATCTTGTTAGTGTCTAGGTGAGACTTGATTGTCACCCCCCGGTGTGTGTTGACAGGGGAACAGGGTCAGCCTAAGGGTAAAGTGTAGTACAATTTACCCACCACCAGATGGAGACAAAGCTCCGCTAAGCGTGTGATTCAATTTAATGATCACTAGATGGAGACAAAGCTCCGCTAAGAGTGTGATTCAATTTAATGACCACTAGGTGGAGACAAAGCTCCGCTAAGAGTGTGATTCAATTTAATGACCACTAGATGGAGACAGAGCTCCGCAAAGAGTGTGATTCAATTTAATGACCACTAGATGGAGACAGAGCTCCGCAAAGAGTGTGATTCAATTTAATGACCACTAGGTGGAGACAAGGCTCCGCTAAGAGTGTGATTCAATTTAATGACCACTAGGTGGAGGCAAAGCTCCGCTAAGAGTGTGATTCAAATTAATGACCACTAGGTGGAGACAGAGCTCCGCAAAGGGTGTGATTCAATTTAATGACCACTAGGTGGAGACAAAGCTCCTGGGCTGGACAGTTTTCCTTCGGAGGAATTCCAGCTGGGCGCAGGGCGCCTGGGACCGCCTCTATGGGGGGTCAGAGTTAGCGTCGAGTCGTCACTCAGCGCGCTCTACACGGCTTTGTTAGCATTTAGCTCATGTGTTAGCATTAGCATCCACGCTCGGCCGCGTGGTTTGTAAAGACAAAATGGCGGTTAGCACAACAACATGGCATTTAGCGTACTAGCTCGGCTCGTGTTTGTGCTAGCTCAGGGCCGTAGCCTATGTACTAGCTTCTGCTCGTGTCATTTGGTAGCGAGCCAAAAATATTCACGAGCGTGGCAGTTGTTCGGGGACGGGAAACTCGCCGTACTGCCCCTGCCGTCTTGGGGTGGATGTGCTTATGCGGCGTTACAGCCCTAATAAGCTTCCCCAGGTTCGATAATTATCTTGTGCACGTGTTCGTGAAGTAACTAGACGGTTTGCGTACAGTAACAGCAGCGTACGGTTTATCCAAGCATCGTTACAGCGCAGGCAAGTTCTCAAAGCAGTCTCATATTCCAGCATCGACACAGCAGCATACAGTTTGAGTTCAAACGTCCACAAAAGTTTATGAGTACTAATCTGATTCATAGACTATGAAAAGTTTTAATCACCTCACACGGGGCACCAAATATGTAGGGTCTCAAACTACATGTATTCAGTTTATGATTAAGGAAGATTTCTTAGCAGAAACGAGACAAGACGGGGCACCAGGGTTAAACCCAAAGAGCTAAGATACGATCCTTAATCGCGCTCGTTAAAAAGGTCTGAAGGGTGTTTCACGATTCAGGGACTTACACATAGTCTAATCAAACAAACAATAGTCAATAACTCTTTCGTGTAGTTTATTTATCAAAAGGGTAATCAAAACACCGGAGCAGAAATGTGCACAGGTAAATCACAGGTGACGTTATATCAGATTTAACAGCAGATTTCATGCAGATAATGTTAAACCAGGGTTTTGCCTTTGATAATCAAACGTGTCTATGCTAATCTATATCAAAAAGAGGGAAAGTGAGAAGCTAAAGGGAGGAGGAACAGCTGAGCTCTACCCAAATCATGCCACAAAACGGACCGCACGCAATGGACTCGGCTTACGGTTCTGTAGAGTCGGTCCGACTGGTCCTTGTCCGCAGACAAGGTCCGTAGCGGGGCGTCGCGTGGAGCGGTGTGGCGGCGAAGGTTCGTGAAGCGGGCGGCGGCCGTGGAGCTGGCGGCGGTCGGGGAGCGATGCGTCGCGTGGAGCGGAGGAGGCTGCGACGTGCTGTAAGGTCCTTGGCGCCGGGGAGCGGTGTGCTGCGCCGGGGAGCGAGGGGTCGCGTGGAGCGGTGTGCTGCGACCTCCTTGAAGCGGCGGCGGCAGCGGAGGCGATGTCGGGGAGTTCCTTGGCGGTAGAACGCTTTAGCGGTGTATTAGCTCCTCACGCGGCCTTTACTCAGATGAGGACGTAGTGCTGATCCACGTAAACGCCGTAGATTACTTCAAAAAGAAAAGAAACGAAGTAGCAAAGAAAGTCTCTGTCCGGTTTAGCGCTTAAGCGTAGTTCCAGGTAGTTCCAGGTAGTTCCAGGTGGTTTCAGGTGGTTTCAGAGTCCTAGACTGGCATGGCCTTGTCGACCACGTGACGGACGGATTTTGCTTCAAGATAGAAGAACAAGAAGAGAACAAAGAGAACGTTTCTAGCTTGGAGCGTCCTTTTGATACCTGGCCCGCAGGGCATGCTGGGAGCGACAGGGGCGGGCGCTACTGCGAGAACTTCCTGTTTAACATTTTCCTGACCGAGAAAATAAAACTGGAGTAACGTAAATAATAATGGCAAAAACATTGAACCCTGTTTTAACATTTACACGTTAAACACTTTTGGCAGTTTGTGCACATTATTTCTTGAGGTAGACACATTTTACATCTTCTTTCACCTGTGATGGGCGCTCGAAAATCAAGCATTGGGAATATAAAACCTTAAACAGTGGAAAAATACGTAACACAAGGTGAAACATGCGGTGTAGGGAGTTGATTCAAACATTCATGGCATAATCACATAAAACAGTTTTCATCGGGGCGTCTTCCTGTAAGACTGTGGGGAGAAGAAGATCTGTTATCAAAAAAGTCACAGCGGCTCCCCTGCGGTGAGGGAGACAGGGAGAACGAAAAACCCCCAATGTTCAAAGAGAGATTTTCTGTTATCTGGCCGTGGAATGTCCTTCTCCATTCCCCTACATAAGTAAATAGATAATAAATAAATAAATGTTATACATACATAATTCATTAATTCATAATAATAAAGCAATCAATAAATGATAAATCAATTATAAATACATACAAAATAAATAAGATGAATATACAATCAAGAAAAAGTCAATTGTTTTTCTTTTTTAACAGATTTTTTTTTGCCCCTAGGCTTTATTAGACAGTGTGAAATGGGGGGGAGAGAGAAGGGAGGACATGCAGCAAACTGTCGGGATTCGAACTTGCGACACTGTGGTCTGTTGCACATGGAGCCTGGCATAT